>NC_056058.1:63496580-63799610 GCF_016772045.2 Ovis aries
TGCTATACCTTTTAGCAGTGGCCCTCTTTAGGAAGGAGTCAAAAGATGCGGCCCCTTCCAGAATCTCGGAAAGCAAGAATGTTGTAATTTGGGAGAATTGAGGTAGGATTCATCATCAGAACGTAATGCAGCGTTATTAAAATGAAAACTGTGCCTTTTAAAAAGAAAAACATGCAAACGTACAGCCAATCCCTAAACTTGAATCATTTCCTAGTGCCTTGCTAGATGTAAAGGGGCAGGGTCGGGGTGGGGGGGACATTTTTGGTGATGTGTGCAATCCCTGTTGGATGAGTGTGTGTTTCCTAATGTCTGATTTCAAGCAGGAGGCGTTGGGCCTAGAGCAGGATCTGAAACAGCAGTGCCCACCAAGGGCCAGAGGGCCAGGTGTTATTGCATTCAATGAGAGTAACACCCTGAATTTAAAGGGCAACTGGATGGCTCTTTTAATCCATGGCCAAGAAGGGTCTCAGCCACTCCTGGGAGGGGGGCCTGTTTGGAAGCCACGGCTGCAGCCCCCACCCCACCCCCAGCAATTAGGTTTGCAATAGGTCCCACTCCAGCAGGTGACACTGTTCTTGGCAAGACCAGGGCGCATGTGGAAAGCAGGAGCAGCGGCAAGCAGTCTTCATGTGTCCACTTTTCTGTCCTTTGGTTCTCCTTTTGAGGCTGGTTTTGCACCCTCAACAAGGAATGGGCAGATCCTCTGAGCACCCTGACATTTGCAATTGCTGAACCCACGTCTGTGGGTGCTGAGCCTTGACAAAGCCTGTAATCAGGGAAGGAGGGAGAGAAGTCCATTAACAGACCAACCAATCACACATAGTAGCCATTCATTGTTTTGTCTTCATTTTGGAAAACTACATGTCTCAAGGATCCATGAGACTGTGGAGGTGCTGTCAGCCAGGTGATGGGTGAGAATGTGGACCCCTTCTCCTCTAAAGCCTTTCTTCTGAGCATGAGGTCACGAAACAGGGTGTGGCTACAAAGTATCACAGCTGTGTGGCCCCAGCAGCCTTTCCAAAGGGGGACTACAGGAACATTTCAGAACACAAAGAGTGTCTTCCCAGTAGGTTCAAGGTCATGGAGCAGATGCTAAGTGTGTGGGCATGTGTGAGAAAAGCCATTCCACCTTGTGCTTCCAGCTGGAGCTTTCAACTTTTAAGACCATCCAGGAGCTATCAGTTCCCCATTTTTGGAAGAAATAGCTCAGAGTCAGAAGGGAGTACATCTACAGAAGAGATCTAATGGGGGATGCAACCTCAGGACCTGGGGAGAAAGAATGATTCTTTTTGGAGATGTAGAATATGGATTCCCAGAGTCCACATTATATTCACCACCTGTCGAATTTCTTTTTCTCTTTAAGAAATAGCTGATGTCCTTGAAGATGGCTCCATATTTTGTGTATGCATCTCTATATTTTTAATCTCTGAAGTTTCAAAGGAGTGGCAAAGCACTTTACAGAAGTAACTCAGAAATCCGGACACCTTGCTTCAGAGATCCCTGGTTTGCACAGGTTGGGTGATCTCTGTCATTCTTAGGAGGCAATGCAACTTTGATTAAGTTTTCTGAGGATTTCTAAGTATGGGAGAAGGGTAAGGAGTGGGTACTGTCCTGGAATTCTTTTCTGCTTTCAACTGATGCTTTTTTTTTTTAATTCAAGTAATACTTTAGTTCTAACTGTATCTTGTGCCAAAGCCCATTGTCACCTCTGGGGTGGGAGTTGCACCTACATTCCAAGCGACAAGGTCCTCTTAAAGTTTGCTCCCAAAATGGCTTTGATTCAGCCGTGCTGGCCCACAGGGCTGGGTTCCTACTGTGTTTCAGACTTGAAGGAGGATCCCAGAGGGACTACATGCAGGGAATATCTGACAGGTCGGATGTGGGAATCCATAGAGAAAGCTCGAGACCACCAGCCTCTCATCTCCTGCCTGGAAAAGTGAGCCTTTGTGAAGACCTGACTTACCATGTACAACTGCGATTGTGACTGTTGTTGAGTAAACCTCCAGACTTTTCTCTAATGTGGTCTCTGGCTAATTCCTTGTCTGCGCCTTTCTCCAGTCCTTCGTTCCCTGTGTATTCATTGAGCACCCACCCACTCGGTGCCTCCTCTGGGTCCTGGATAAATTCCCTACCACCATCATTCTAAGGAGGAAGGCGCACCGCAGACAGCTCACCACGATGATTTCAGATGTGAATAGGCCCATGGAGGTTATAAAACAAGGTATTTTAGAGACTGGGGTGGGGATCAACATGAAGCAGGGTAGTCAGGGAATGCCTCTGGGAGAGCTGAATGACAAGAAGAAGGGAGTATGAGCTGAAAGGCAGTTTGGGGAGGAGCATTCTGGGCAAAGGGAACGGCCAGTGCAGAGATCCTGAGGCAGGAAGGAGTTCCTGTGTTGGAGGCGGGGAAGGAGGTGAGCTCACAGACTTAGCCCAGGTAGCGCACAAAGAATCTTACAGGCTACACCCAGGAGTGGAGGGTTTCAGTGACAACATGAAACCAGCTTAGCTCATTTCTTGCGCTCACCCATGAGCCACAAGTCCCTGCATACCAAAGCATTATGAGGGTTGGATTATCAAAGCTTTTGAGAGTTGGATTACATAATACCATGTGCTGGAAAGAACCCTGGCTGGCCCTGCTGTGCAAGGTGAGATCTTATGCAAATCCTGCCCCCTAGCTAGGTCCCAGTTTTACACAGCGAAGGGAGTTTTCCCATGGTGCTTCCTGCTCTGCCTGTTCTGCTATAGTTGGCTCTTGGTGTGGAGCTGGAGACAGAAGCTACCCTGGTGCTGTCATTCAGAGCCCACTAGAGGGCGCTGTGGACCGTGGCTTGGCGAAGGTTCCTTTGCAGACCCGGGATGATTACGGGCCACTGTGCAGGTTTGAGCCCTGGAGCAAGAAAGTCGAATCTGTCTTTCATAACTTGCATTTCTTGTTTGTTTGAAAATCTTTTATAAACACCCATAAATTATAAATGTTTTAATGGTGTCTTTAAAGAATTTACTAGGAAATAAAGTGGGGGCTTCCGTGGTAGCTCAGACAGTCCATAAACCACCTGCCTGCAATGCACAAGAAACAGGTTCGATCCCTGGGTCAGGAAGATTCCCTGGAGAAGGGGATGGCAACCGACTCCAGTATTCTCACCTGGAGAATTTCACGGACAGAGAAACATAGTCGGCTACAGTCCACGGGATCACAGAGTCAGACACAACTGAGCGACTAACACTTTCACTTAACTTTTTTTTTTTTTCCCCAAAGGAAAGAACATTCCAGGTGTAGGGGCAACCTGACCAAACACCCTGTGTAGGATCGTGACAGGTATGAAGGTCTATGAGGCTGGAACAGAGTGAGAGAGAGAGGAGATGAGGAGGCAAACCAAGCCAGACCCTCTGGGGCCCTGTGGGCCATGTTCCAGGGTCTCTGATCTTTATTACAAAGGCAGCAGGAACCATTAAAGATTTGGGGCAGAGAGAGCATAAACGGTGCCCTCGAACTGAAGTCTAGAGCCAGGAATGAGTTGCTCAAGGTGCTGGGCACATACTAGGACCTGGAGCCTGCAGAATGGCAAATCCAGGGCACCTGGCCCTCACGTGTCTCATCCATTTCAGCTCCTCGTCCTCCCAGCCCTACACGAGAGCAGAGAATCCAAGGTAAGTAGAGCACGTAGCCACACAGTGGGAGCTCCTTCGTGTTGTTGCATGCTTACTGGGAAATAGATCAGAGAATGTGGCAATTTGCTCAAAGGTTTGCATCCTTTTTTTCCTCCTTGTGTGATTGGGGTTCGGGCTTTGGGGCCTGGCACTTAGTAAGGGTTCAATAAGTACTTGACAAATGGATGAATGGATGAATAGTTTCAAATTACACTCATAGCCCACAGACCCTAGGGTGAGTTCTCCTATCTGTTGTATGCTGTGTGTCCCTGAGCAAGTCTCTTCTCCCTGGGCCTCAGGTTTTCCTTATAGCCATGAGAAGAAGGGGAGCAAGGTAAATAAAGTTCAGCCTGGAACCTTCTAGTCCTCTAGATCTTGCATCTCATATTTTGAAATGGCCCAGATCTTGTTAGGGACTTAATTTCCAAGTTCACCCAGGAAGTGGGGTCCCCTCCCGGTTTTCTTAGTGGTATCTCCTACCCTCAGGTTTCTGGGTTTCTGGTGGGGTGGGCCCAGGAGTCGGCATCCAAAGCTGGCTTCCTGCAGCTGCTCACAGTTCTGCCAATCTCTGGCCTCAGGCAGCTGCCTCCTCTTTTGTTCCAGGCTTAGCATACCTGGCTTACTGGATGGTGCTCAGGGCAGTCTGCAGCTCTTTGCCTTCAAGTCTGACTTGGTCTGGGGCTGGCATAGTGACAGCCCTGGGCGCACTTCACACCCACTCTCACAACAGAACGCCACAGAAACAAAGGAACACGGTGAGCCCTCAGAAAAAGCAGGTTTCTTAGCAACTTTAACAGCCTTTGTTCGTGAGCTCCTTGGAACTGAAGCAGCGTCTGATCTCCTGCCAGCTCCTGCCTGGGGATGGGGAGAAGGGGATGGTGGGTCTGCCTTTGCTGGAGCTGGGAGCTCAGCTCCCCCACCATTGCCCTGTCAGTCAGCCTGGGAGGCAGAGACCTAAATGCCAAATTTGTCCAGGTTCTAAGAAAATTCCTCACCATGGTTTCTACACAGCTGCAGAATTCAGCCAGCAAACATGCACTGAAACGTATTCTGTGGGCTTATGATGGCCCCTGGTCTGTGCTCAGAGTAGTAAATCCCAGCTCTGTCCTCGGCCCGGGAAAAACAGAGGTGAATAAGGGACCACCTGCAACCTCTCACATCTCTTGATAAGAACAAACAAGGACCCAGGCAAGTGAGGGAAAAAATACTTGACTCCAACTGCACTGTCTACATGTTGCAGCTTCCACTGGGACCTTATTTCCCTGACCAGGAGTCGAACCTGCACCCCCTGCATTGAAAGTGTGGAGTCTTAAACCACTGGACCACTAGGGAAAGTCCCCTTGCTGCAGTCTTGAGGTCACTTGTAGACACGTGCATGTGTAGAGTGGTGAAAGATTGGAGTCGCCCAACATGCATGTTCCCAACTGAGGTCAATTCAGCTCTCACACCATTAACAAGGGTCCTTCTTATCGTCTTACATTTTTGTGCTTTTGTGGGTGGTTTTGGTTTTAAGATGCCCTGCAACCATTGTGCTGAAGTGCTTGCAGCAGAGGGACCAGTGGGGGCTGGAGATAGAAAAGCCTTGGCCTGTGTGGGCACTGGAGCCCTGTTGGGGGGTGTGCAAGCCCACAGTACATGTTTCAGTACATCTTTGGTGATTGAATTCTGCAGCTAACATGGTTTACTACAGGCCTTTAAAATAAAACCCAAACTTCTCAGCCAGGTCCCAAGCTCCGTTGGAGCTGACCCTTGGATGCTTCTCCATCACCTCCCAGCAGGGCTCAGGTGCCCACACAGGCCAAGGCTTTCCCATCTCCAGATGCCACTGGTCCCTCTGCTTGGAATGTTCTTCACCTGCGCGGCAGCTTCTTTTCCCCCTTTGGGTCTCAGCTCAGCTGTCAGAGGCCTCACTCAAGAGGCCTCTCTATCGAGAACAGACACATGCATGTCATTCACTCTTTCTCAGCACCTCTGTAGCTCCCCTTCTCTTGCTTATCCTAACAAAACAGCCCATTCCCATGATGCACAGGAGTTTTATAAACAAACTTTATAATAAAGTTGCTGCAGACGCCAAATGAGTGAATACAGAACTACCAGTCCCAGGGGAAGCACAGGGTCAGGTTCCTCCAGCCTCTGGTCACCACACTGTCATCACGCCATCAATGCATAACCTGTTCTGTGCGCGTTTCTGTTTAAAGACACCTCATTTCAAATAGATCATTAATTCATTCACGTTGAACTCACAGCCAATAACAACACTATAACTCAAGCTGCAGTGAAACTTATCTAACATATATCTTTTCTCCATGAGGCACAACCCGGCCTTCTGTGCTTAGGAACACGAGACAGCACCTCAACACTATGCTTACAGGACATCTAAAAACCAAAATCATCAACAAAAGCACAAAAATGTAAAAAATGTGGCACGGAATAATAGCAAGAAGGACTCTTGTTTACAGTGTGAGAGCTCAATAGACCACAGCTGGGAATATGCATGTTGAGCAACTCCAATTTTTTACCACTTTACACATGAACATGTGCACAAGTGACCTCAAAACTGCAGCAAGGGGACTTTCCCTAGCAGTCCAGTGGTTAAGACTCCGCACTTGCAATGCAGGGGCGCAAGTTCGATCCCTGGTCAGGGAACTAAGATCCTACATGCCTCGGGGCACAGCCACATTAACTAATTAATTAAAGTAGCCTTTAAAACATGCCCCAAGTATCAGTTTTGAGCTTATATTTTAGTGAGTAGAAGAATTTTCAAACAAGAAATTAGTGAATGAGGATTATTTTGATTATCATTTTATTCATTTGTTTGGGTGTTTGATGTCTTTCTTCTTCACTGGACTTCAGGAGGGTAAGGCTTTTTCTGTACTGGTCACCATTTTATCCCCAGCTCTTAGCAGAATTGATTCGGACTTTGGAAATTGTTGAGCCATGATGAACCAAATACTTCCCCCTGGAATTTTAGTTTTGTGAGGTTTATTAACACTCGTTATTTATTTCAGCGTTAGTTGTGTATTTAGTTAAGGCCAAAATGAAACTACTTTCTAGGGCTTTTTTCTGATCACATTCACAGAAGATTGATAAATCAAAAGTCGATTTTTTTTTAATGGGCATTAGAATTTTCCAGTGAGCCAAATAATCATATGCAGTCTACTAGTCTCGGTTGAATTATTCCTTAGAAACTTGCTTGGTGACCTGGTATTGAAGAAAGAAGTGGAGACGGCTAAGGGAACATTTGCCTTCCCTATGACAGAGTATACACAGCCCCCTAAGTCCATACATAAATTCACTTCTGAAAATGTGACTAACGTCAAAAGTCAAACAACAAATGTACTCTGTCAACACAGCACATCTGTTCCTAGGTAATAAAATGTGGTATAACACTGCCAATTACACCTGCATTTTTGGACACAATCTTGGATGATATATATTCAGTCTTGGCTAATATATCTTCAGTTTGATTGTTTCCCTTCACAGATCAAAAAACAGGCTTAAGAATATTTAGTGGAGGCTAAGATGTATCCCTTTCAACAAATCTAATTATTTCTGTATCAATTATAAAGAGTTAATAGTATCCTTTTTTCCTTTTTAAAACAGCTTTATTGAGCTTTAATTCACCCATTTAGAGTACAGAACTCAATGTTCTTAGTATATTCACAAGGTTATGAAGCCATTACCACTTCCTAGTTCCAGAACACTTGTCCCCCTAGAAAGAAACCCTTTACCCATGGGCAATCACTCCCCTCCAACACTCAACCCCCTAAGTCCCTGAGCCGCTGGCAACCACTAAATCTTACTGTCTCTATGGATTTACCTTTTCTGGACATTTCACATAAATGGAATCATAAAATATGTGACCATTTGTGTTTGGCTTTCCCTTAGCATGTTTTCAAGGTTAATACATATTGTAATGTGTATCAGTACTTGATTCCTCTTTATAGATGTCTGGGTAGACCACATTTTCTTTATCTGTTCATCAGTTGATAGATTTTTGGGGTGTTTCCATGTTTTGGGCCATATGAATAACACTGCTATGAACATTCATGTACAGGTTTCTGTGCAGATATATGCGTTTGTTTCTCAGGTAGATACCTAAAAGTGGAATCGCTAGGTCGTATGGTAATTCTGTGTTTAACATTTTGAGGAACTGCTGAACTGTTTTGCACAGTGGCATCACCATTTTGCATTTATACCAACAGATGCATGTTGCAGTTTCTTCAGATCCTCACCAGCATTTGCTGTGGTCCATCTTATTGACTGTAGCCATTCTAGTAGGTGTGAAGCAATATTTTAGTGTGGCTTTTATTTACTTTTCCCTAACAAGTAGTGAAGAAGAACTAAAGAGCCTCTTGATGAAAGTGAAAAAGGAGAGTGAAAAAGTTGGCTTAAAGCTCAACATTCAGAAAACGAAGATCATGGCATCCAGCCCCATCCCAAATAGATGGGGAAAAAGTGGCTGACTTTATTTTTCTGGGCTCCAAAATCACTGCAGATGGTGACTGCAGCCATGAAATTAAAAGACGCTTACTCCTTGGAAGGAAAGTTATGACCAACCTAGACAGCATATTAAAAAGCAGTATATTAATTACTGCTTTTTAAGCAGTATATTACTTACTTTGTCAACCAAGGTCCATCTAGTCAAGGCTATGGTTCTTCCAGTGGTCATGTATGGATGTGAGAGTTGGACTATAAAGAAAGCTGGGCGCTGAAGAATTGATGCTTTTGAACTGTGGTGTTGGAGAAGAGTCTTGAGAGTCCCTTGGACGGCAAGGAGATCCAACCAGTCCATCCTAAAGGAGATCAGTCCTGGGTGTTCATTGGAAGGTCTGATATTGAAGCTGAAACTCCAATACTTTGGCCACCTGATGTGATGCTGAGAAAGATTGAGGGCAGGAGGAGAAGGGGACAACAGAGGATGAGATGGTTAGATGGCATCACCGACTCAATGGACATGGGTTTGGGTGGACTCCAGAAGTTGGTGATGGACAGGGAAGCCTGGCATGCTGCAGTTCATGGGGTCACAAAGAGTTGGATATGACTGAGTGACTGAACTGAACTGAACAATTAGTGATGCTGAGCATCTTTTCATGTGCTTATTGGTCATTTGTATACCCTCTTTGGAGAAATATCTATTCAAACCCTTTGTCCACTTTTTAATTGGCTTGTCCTTTTATTATTGAGTTGTGTTATATATTCTGTATACAAGCTCTTTGTATATGTGACTTATGAACATTTTCTCTCATTCTGTGGATTTGTTGCTCTCACTTGGTAAGAAACATGTCACATCACTACTGTTAGTACTTTCATTTTTCCATTCACAGCATTTTATGAGATTAAGATGCAATAAAATAATCAAAATTTCCCAATTATTGCTGGGTAGATGGATATGGAAACCACCCATGTAGAAGCCAAACAGTTGGCAGATAAGAAGTGCCACCCTGCCATCTTGTCATATGTCTCCTTCCCTAACATGCAGAAACCTGAGCTCAGTAGGAAGCTTAGAGGTGTTAGCATGTAATATATGAAATAATGACTGCTGCTTATTGAGCACTTACTATGTGCTAGACATAGTGCTTCTGAGTAAGGAGTCCTTGCTCTTATCCACAATACCAAGAGCTGCACTCAAGTGCCAGATTGCAGACCATGGCCAGAGTCACAGAAGATCTCATAGGTGCAATGAGGAAAATGAGGCTAAATTTATACCATACTGGGGGCTTCCATGGTGGCTCAGTGGTAGAGAATCCATCTGCCAATGCAGGAGCCATAGGAGACTCGAGTTCAGTCCCTGGGTCAGGAAGATCCCCTGGAGAAGGAAATGGCAATCCACTCCCATATTCTTGCCTGGGAAATCCCATGGACAGACAAGCCTGCTGGGTTATAGTCCATAAGGTCGCAAAAAGTCAGACACAACTGAACACGAGCACAATTCCATTTAGATGACTGGCTTTTGAGATTCTTCTTACTTTTTTGGTATTCTATATTGTCTACTAATAGTACCAAAAGAGGTATTTGTCTTACTATTATTATATACGAAATATAGTCACATGCTAAAATATTCAGCTAGGGAAAACTGTTATTAACTTCAACTTCTTTCTCCCTTTCCTCCCTTGACCAGCAATCTCCACAGAAGCAACCACAATTACTAGTTTCTTGTGTATCCTTCATATACATGTGTGTGTGTGTATGTGTAAAATTTTCTTGAAATACAAATGGAACTTCTACTCTATATACTGTTTGTATTTTTTCACTTAATACATATCTTGATATAGTTGAATACTGAAAAAATATTGACTGATTCTCTACTCTGCTAGCCACCAGAATTGGAGAATTAGTGTTGCAGGCAGGGGAGCAACAGCAACAAATAATCCAGGAGTTGTTCCTGCCTTCATGGAGTTTATACTGAATGAGGAGAGACAGTCACACAACAAAAATAATAAAAGAGATTAATTACATGTTGTGATGAATGCTATAATAAGACACTGAATAAAGAATAGTGATGAGCAGGGGAAAACCAACTGCTCTTAATCAGGACAGACTCTCTAGGAAGATGACGTTTATATTAAAATTTGAAGGATGGAGCCTTCAAATAGAGGAGCAAGCGGAACAGCATTTCAGGCAGAGGGAACTGCCAATTCAAAGCCCTCAGGGTAGGAAGGAGCTTGGCTTATTTGAGGAGCTTAAAGAAGAATAACAGAGCTGAGGAATGAGGAGCAGGGCAAAGAGATGGCAGCTTCCCAGGATGCACTGGGAAGCTGGTGAGGGGCCTTAAGGAGGGTGTGGCACGGTCTAGGTTTGCTCCCTAGAGAATGAGTGATTTAGGTACAGGCCAGTGAAACATTCCAGGCAAAAGATTGTGCTGGGCTGGGCTGAGCTGCTGGCTGTAGAAAATGAAGGGGAGAATTCTGAATATCTGTTGGAAATAGAAGAAAATGCCTTGATGATGGGTTGGCTTGAAGTAGAGGGAGAGGGAGGGAGAGTCAAGGATGATGTCGGTTAGAGTTTATGGATTTGGGTGTCAGAAAAAGTTAACTTGAACATTGTGGTCTGCAATGCCTCTAAAGCAATCCAAGCAAAGAGCTGAATGTTGTTATCTGGAATTCAGAAGAGAGGTCTCAGCTAGAACTATAAAATTGAGGGTTATTCATCTGCTATTTTAAATACCTGGGGGTAGGTTTGGGTATGGAAAAGAATGTTAGTTGCCCATTTAAAAACCTAGCTTTTCTTAAAGACTTTAAGTTCAACTTATGAACCTTGCTATTCTATTATAATCTAGTAAACTTTTTGTATAAAGATAAGAACAATCACTTTCACTTGTTCTGCGATTACTATTCTTAAGTTTAGTAGATTCAGTCCTCCTTAAACATTGAACAGACTTACAGCCTTAATCAAATTTCCTTAGACATTTCCAATTACAATTACTAATTTAATATGCCTGATTTTCTCAAACATTTGAAATGGCCAAAAGGGTAGACTTACAAATCTAAAAAGCCAGATATTTCTAAGCACTTAAGCAAATGTTGTAAATTAATTACCTAAACTTGGAAGTCAAGACTCTCAGGGCCATTTCCTGCTTTGTGTAGGAATCTTAAATCCTACACAAAGCAGGACAAGATCACAGAATCTTCTCTCTCCTGTATTCATTCCTGCAATATCTGACTACTTATTCATATCTCCTTTCCAGAGTTATAGATTTATTCCCCCAGCAAGGAGATTGGAATGTTTTTCAGATACTACTATTTGTAACTAATCTATATAACAACACAAGGAAAGTTTATGATAAAGGCTTCTTTTGTTATTGTTTTGTCTTATTGCAGTGGGCTGGGGTGCGGGGGGTGGGGGTGCGGGGGGTGGTGGGCAGGTAAAGCAGAAAGGATAGCTTTATTGCTTTGCCAGGCAAAAGGAAACACACCAGGCTTCTGCCTTGAAAAACTATGTCTCAACCCCAGGAAATTTGATGAGGGTTTTTATAACAGTGTGTCAAAGGTGGGGTCTGACAAGATTAGGGTGTGAATAGGGTTTGTACTCCTTTAATTTCATCTCACATAGCTGGTCTCTTAATCTTGATGAGCTTCTCTGGTTTCTTTAATCTTGCCTCAGGTGTTTTCTAGGCTGCTCCTCAACAGTTCCAGTCCAGCCTTGGGAACTCAGGGAAGGTCAAGGAGCCTGGAGTCTTGCCTGGCAAAGTGCATTGCTTCTCTGTTCATGGAGCCCTGTAATCCAGGCCACCCAAAACAGCTATTCCTATTTCCAGGCAAGCAGGTAGGTGATGCCTTAGCTCATGGCTCCCTTCCTTCATCCTCAAAGACAGCAATGTTGTATCTCTCTGACCCTCTGTATTAGTCATGTTTCCCCTGAAGAAAGACTACAAAATTTTATGTAAATGCTAGTTAAAAGCATGTGCCCCACCCCCCAAAAATACATAGAGGCTGGAGGTAATTAGGAGAGAAACAGCACAGTAATTTGAATGGAGAAAGGTAAAAATTTATTAATTTTATTGGGATTGTAGCACAGAGGCATTCCCCAGTAAGAAGTAAAGAGAACTCTAAAGAATACAGGAGTAGCAGATATAGGAAATCCAAAAAAGGGGACCTAGGTATACATAAAGCTGATTCATTTTGCTGTAAAGGAGGAACTAACACAACATTGTAAAGCTCAGTTCAGTTCAATTCACTCAGTCGTGTCCGACTCTTTGTGACCCCATGAATCTCAGCACGCCAGGCCTCCCTGTCCATCACCAGCTCCCGGAGTTCACTCAAACTCATGTCCATCGAGTCAGTGATGCCATCCAGCCATCTCATCCTCTGTTGTCCCCTTCTCCTCCTGCCCCCAATCCCTCCCAGCATCAGAGTCTTTTCCAATGAGTCAACTCTTCTCACGAGGTGGCCAAAGTACTAGAGTTTCAGCTTTAGCATCATTCCCTCCAAAGAAATCCCAGGGCTGATCTCCTTGCAGTTCAAGGGACTCTCAAGAGTCTTCTCCAACACCACAAAGCTACTGTACTCCAAAAAAAATTAATTAAAAAAAAAAAACTATACTTCAACAAAAAATTTTTTTTCAAATAGATGGCCAAATAAATGATGGCCAGTGATATAGCATCATACTCTAATAAATACTTCACACACAAAAATAATAAGAATAACATATAAGGAGCAGACGATACTTTCTTCTAGGGCTCAAAGTATTGAAAGACAATACTTTCTTCTAGGGCTTTCTTCTAGTTGCTCAGTCATGTTCAACTCTTTGTGACCCCATGGACTGTAGCCTTCTAGGCTCCTTTATCCATGGGATTCTCCAGGCAAGAATACTGGAGTAGACTGTCATTCCCTTCTCCAGGGGAATCTTCCCAGCCCAGGAATCTAACCTACATTCCTGTGTTTCCTGCATTGCAGGAGGATTCTTTACCCACTGAGCCATCGGGGAAGCCCCCAAGAATAAGGACCCAATTCCCCTCCCCACCAGAAGGGTGGTGATAGGAGAAGCTGGTACAGGAGAAACTCTGTGTACTGCAGCACCCTGGTGCTAGGTGCAAATGCTATTTTGAAAAAATAATAGGGAAAAAATATGGAAAATGTAGGAGCTCTTATCCATACCAATCAAGTTTGAAACCAATATCACACACTGCCTTGTACAGATAACCAGCTGTTTTTTTGTGTGTATGTCTGAACTTCCCTGCTAGAAGCTATACTCTTTTAAGCCTAGGATTATATTTCATCTTCTTCCTGTGGCCAAGCCTGAAATGAGTATATGCTTGATAATTTAGTTTTGAATTTATGAACTCCAAGGGAAGAATCTTATTAAACTTGCTTTTTTTTTTTTCTATTAATTTTTACTCTATTTTTTCCTACTAGAAAGGCAAGAAATGTTTATTGGGGAAAATGCAAATATAGAATAACAGGAGAAAAATATTAATCCTATTTCCACTCCCCCTAAATAATTACTGTTGATACTCCAGTGTATTTTTTATGTACAAATAGTTGTTTTTCTTTTTTAAAAAACATAGATGTACACACATCATATCCTATACGCAGGGTTAGGTTGTTGATTTAACCATTTCCAGTATGGAACTTTTCAGTTCTTTTCAAATTTTCCCATTATAAATAATCCCATAATGAACACTGTTGTGTTTAAAATATTTTCTAGTAGGCCAATTTCCTAAAATGGCTGTCTCACACGCGAAATTACTAGGCTACAGGGTACAAATACGTTTAAGGCCACTGAAGAAAACTGAAGATCACCGGGCATTTGCTTCTAAACACGGAAACTGGTAGTTTCCCGTTTTCAAGACACAAACCAGAAGCCTCTTCAATGCCACCCAGTACTACCAAAATAGGTACACGTGCGACTCTAACTCTCACTGTCCGCTTCACGCCCCTCCCTCGGAGAAAATGCCTCCCAGCCATAAAAGACTGCCTGATCCTGGACCTTTGGGCCTTTGGCCTTCATTTGTCCCCAGGCCACCCATAGGAGAGGTGGCCCGACTAGGCGTGCTGGGGCAGATTTCCCTACGGCCCTGGGGGTGTGCGTGACATTCTGGGCTCCGAACCCCAAGTCCCGGGCTCTGCAGGGCACGGCCACCTCGCGAGTAAACCCGGAGGCTTAAAGCAATAGAAGCCTCAGTTTACAGAGCTCCAGGGAGGGCCCAAAATACGGCAAATCCTTCTCCACGCCGAGATTGGCCCAGCCTTTTTCTGCATCTCCTCCGCAGCCCCTCCTCTTCCCCGCGCGGTTCACTCAGTCCACCCTCCAGACCCAATACCGACTTCCGATTCTTCCCAGCTGAAGGGTCACCCAAGCCCCGCGGGTCCCCGTCCCTCTTCCCTTCTCTTTCCGCACCGACCAAGCCTGTCTTAGTCTCCACAGTGAGAAGTCTCCGCCGCCCATAAGCTTCTGACCGCCTTACAAGACCCGCCATCAGACCCCCATCACCTCTTCTCCATGTCTTTCCACGTATCTGTCCCGACTGTCCCTCTGTCTTTCCCGCCATGACTGTTTTTCTATCCGGTTTCTATCCCGCGGGTCTGCAGGTCCTCTGGCCCTGGTCCTTCCGTTTCATCCAGTCTGAACCTGTCATGACAGTACCTCTCTCTTTAGGTCCCCCCTTCACAAGCCCCACCGTGTAACTGTCCCTCTGCGCCTCCGCCCACGTCTGTACTTCTGTCCCCCGAAGGCGATCCTCTGTCCCCGGAGTCGGGCCCTCCATCCAGCCGGGACCCCGCTAACCATCCCTCCCAGAGCCCGGAAAGTCTGCGGCCCGGTTCGTCTCCCTCATCAGGGGAACTCTTCCCTCTTCCACTTTCTCTACTTTGAACCCATCCCAGCAGAGTCCAGGAAGTAGCCAAGCGCCGGGGACTGGCGGCGATGGTGCCCAATGGGACGTGCCAGCGGCGGCGGAGGCCCCGCCCAGAGAGGAAAGGCTGCCAATGAGCTCACGGAGGCGGGACTTCCGCTGTCCCGCGGAGGGCGGGGGGCGAGCGAACTGTTGTGGTACGGAGCGTTGGGCGGGCGGCGGCCAGGCGGCCCAGGGGCTGCCTCGGGACTCGGGGCGCAGCCGAGCGGCTGCAGGGGTGGGGCGGGCCGGAGGAGCCGCGGGGCCCGGGCGCCGCGGGTTCGAGGCCGGGCCCCGCGCGGGGAGGCCGCGCCACCCCGGGGGAGCTGCCCGGCGGCGAGTTTGCCCAGCAGCCGAAAGAAGGCGGGAGCCGGCAGGGGCCCTCAGAACCCTCTGGCAACCCGGGCCCGGAGTCCTCGGGGAGCTGCTGCTTCCTGGGACGCCCTCCTGGACGTCCCCGCCGAAGGGTAACGTTTCAGGGCGCCCGGCAGAAGGCGCCTCAGGGTGACTCCCGGCGGGGCCCTGCAAGCCGCGGGAGACGACCCCGGGGCCGCGAGCAGGGAGGAAGGGGCTTGGTGGAGACGCGGGCCGGGAACCGAAGGAGCCGGAGCGCGGCGGAGCCGGGCCTCCCGGGCGCGGGGCCGGGCAGCGCCTCGGCTGAAGACGGACTCTGGGACCCTCGAGTGCGGGGGCCTCGGCGACCTGCCCCGCGGGGAGCGCGGCTGCGGAGTGGCCTACGGGGGACCTTCCCCCAGAGGGGCCGGCCCGGGGCGAGGAGATGAACGGCTTTAGCACCGAGGAGGACAGCCGCGAAGGGCCCCCCGCCGCCCCCGCCGCCGCCCCGGGCTACGGCCAGAGCTGCTGCCTCATCGAGGACGGCGAGCGCTGCGTCCGGCCCGCGGGCAACGCCTCCTTCAGCAAGAGAGTCCAGAAGAGCATCTCGCAGAAGAAACTCAAGCTGGACATCGACAAGAGCGTGAGTCCGCCCTCGCCCCCGGCTGGGTCCCCGCTCTGGGCGGCTCTCGGGCCGCTGCCCTGGGCTGCGGGAGGGACTCGGGGGCCCTCCCCGCCCTGGGCCTCGCCGCCCTTTATCTGCAAATTGAGGAGTTGGACTCGGGCTCGCAAAGGCCGCTCGGCGTTGACGGGTTCTAACTAGGACTCTGCCCAAATCCGGGAGGTTGGTGGCGGGGCTGCTCCGAGGACCCTTCCTGCCTGGGAAAATCTGATACCAATTTTTAGCGCGTTTTATCGGTGTAGACAGGGGATCAGGAAGAGGTGGGTTCATTTGGTTGGCCCACGGAGGAGCAGGTGATGAAGGGACCCGGCTCTTCTCCAACTTCTCCCTCCTTCTCGGATCCCTGTTATTCCTTAAGAAAAGGAAAGGTGGCAGCTCCTTTCCTGTCTGCGGCAGCCTCAGCTTTTGCACAGGGTCGCCGAGCTCGCTGCTTAGCAGGCAGCTGTGGGGAAATGGGATTTCAAGGATGTGGCAGAAATAAGGCCAGGACCTGGTCTTGGGAGGTGGCTCAGGCAGTCAAAGTGACTTGGAAGGAAGAAAATCCACTTTTATAGGGTTAACTTCTTTAGCAATGCCCGGGGAGCGGTGAGGGGGGGGTAATTTAAATTTGAATAGAAAACTTTTCCGGTGCGATTTCACCACTGTAGTTAACTGTTCTAAAAATTCTGAAGATGTGCCTATTGTCAACCAATTACGAACTTTTTCCTTTGACATCTGTTGCTGTAAGCCTAAAGTGGCTGCCAGGTGATTAGGAATTGGAAATGAGTTAGGGGGGTATTATTAAATACCAGGTGGACCAGCTAAATCAGGTGGTTACCATCTCTTCTAAGACCAAAATTTCTCCACTTTGGGGGGAAATCAGAGATTGCTCATTAAACTGAAAGGACACCCACTTTTTCCACTTCTGATGTTACAAGGGAAACTGAGACCCAGAGATAGGAAGCGAGGGTGCCAAAGTCACACAGCACCTAAGAGGCTGGTTAATTTCTTGAATCTGTTGTCTGATTTACCTCTAGGCCTCATACATAAGCCTTGATTAAGTCTTCAATAAATAAAAAATTAAAAATATCTTCCCTGCACTTTCTTCTACACTCTTACTCTCACGCCCAGTTGTTGTTTTAAGTTAACAGTTATATTTGCAACTCTCCAATGGAAAGATGCTATTTTTAAGTGGTTAGGGGTGAATTGATGGCTTTCTCACTACAAGTCTCTATCAGTGAATGAAAGGAATTCATCTGAGAGCAAATAACTGGCTAGCCACTGTGGTGGCCTGGAATGGGACAATATGGAAGTGAAATGCTCAATTCTAGGACAGCAGTGGATTCATCCTCATGGAAGCACTGCCCACCTTCTGTGTAGATTGCTGGGAGTCTGTACTTAATATTTTTTCCAGTCCTTAAGAAACAGAAATTCCCAGTTCTTTTAAACCCACCATCTGAACAGTTTTATTACTGCATCTGGGACTCCATTTTCCCAGTGACCCCTCTGGAAAACTTGTGTAGGGCTAGGTTGACTTTGATACACACTGTCTGGAAGAGAGGCAGCCTGAGCCTGGTACTAAGAGTCCCCAAAAGGTAATGCTTTTGAAGGAGTAGGATTTCAAGGCAGACTCACTCACTCAGTTTGTTTCAAGGTGGTGTTGTAGAGTCATTATTTCTGAAAGGGATTCTATTTCATTCTCACAGGCTTAGGCAGGAATTCAATTCTAAGTAACTGCTATGTTACAAGAATTTTTAGCTGTTGCAGAAAGTGAAACAGGAAAAAAAAAAACACAATACTTAGAGCTTTTCCTATCACCCTCCTTCCTCCACCCCCAACTCTCCAAAGGCCACTGGGCTTTGAAATTTCTGAAAACCAATATGTACTTGAAATGGTTAAGGAAGAATAATGACTATTTATCTTGTAAAAGGGTCTAGCAGAAAACCTTTTAAAATAATAGCACCTGAAATCCAACTCAGGCAGTTTAACTCCTTCTGTATAGACATTGGCAGTGTTCTGTGATTTACTAAGATAGAACTTGCTTTCAAACATCCTCCAATTGACATATATCTGCTTTTTTCTGGAGGAAAGTGGAAGTGGAGAACAGTGTAAGGAAGATGTTGCCGTAGGAAAGGACACGTGCCCAGGGTTAGAAGGTCTGCATGACCTTGGCCAGGTCATTTCCTCACTCAAGGTGGCCTCAGTTTATCTCTCTAGAAAATGAGATGGGAGCCAGGGGGTTTGCACTAGTGAATGCTGAGTTCTTTTCCATCTAGGACTCTAGCATCTTGACCTGAAATCTCCCAGTCACAGCTTTAGGAATCATGCCTTCTGCCTGTTCTTTTTCTAAGACTGTCAGTCTGTGAATTTGCAGGACAGCTTAGTCTTACATGTGAAACTAGCTAGCATGAAGGATGTAGGATCTGTTGTGAATGTGCTTTCTTCCCTGATGAAAACATGTCCGGTCCTCTGTGCATCAGCTGGATGGGATTTTTTGAGACTGTGACACATACTGTGTCTGAAAGTCCTTTGACAGAGTTGAACCTGGCAAACTCGTTCAAATTTATAGCCATATGTAAATGTGGCTTTTACTGGCCTAAGCTGCTTTTAGATGCAAGGGGCTGCTTGTGTTGGTACAGCAACATTTATTGGATACCTGCTGTCTGCAAGATACTATCACAATGTAAATGTAAAACTACTCATGGCTCACTAATCTAACCACATGAAAGTGCTGATTCATGTGAATAAGAAACAGTTTCCATTATTTTCTCCATGGAAAGGCCTGAATTATGCTGGCTTCCTATCAGCTTACTTTTATCTTTAAGCAGTTGAGGAATAAACTCATTCAGAAGTCTCTCAAGAACATTTGGGTAACAGCTGGTTCAGTGTCAACAACCCCAAGTCATTTACACAGGCATTCAGTTTGTTAGGTTCTTGAATGGTTCCTCCATCTCAACCCTGGTACTTATATTCTTAATAAAATCACGTCCTTCACATCTTAGCTGCTGCTTCCACCTTCACTTACTATTATGCTTCCAGCCTACATGAGAAAATCAGTAGTGGTATCCAGCTTCTTTTATGTGGTTTCACCTTGTGAGAATCTCGGCACCTCTTTCTGCTTCTCTTTGTGGATTCCCTGAGTGCTGATGCAAGAATTATAAATTGATACATAGAAATAGTTTTTCAGAGGGTTGTCATGGTACAGTAGTTGCTATTGTCAGTGTAAAAATAGGATGGCCGGCTATTCTATCATTACCACAGTGCCTACTTTCCTGCGCCCAGGGGCAGTGCATTCCAACCCCCTGTAAGTTACTCACTCCTACAGGTCTGAAGACAGGTCTGGGGACTCTGTCTTGTTTGAAGGAAAGTCTAAGCTGTTCTCATGTCTCAAACCCCTTAATTTCTCCTGATGCTCCTACACAGGCAGTCGCTTTCACCTAAGTGACACAGTCTCTTCAGGGGCCCCTCACTCACGCCTTCTGTCAGCCTCCTTTGAAACTTCAGTCTTGACTGTTGCACCCAGAATGCTTCCTGTCTCCCTGCAGGTCCTCCCTTCTGGTCAGGGACTTCCACTCCAGCTGTATCTGTCACATGTGTTGTGTTTATCATTCAGGGGGAACTTGATTTATGATGAACTGCTCGGTGTGATATTAGTGTTCTCTTTGAGGAAATGATGGCTTGTATCTGTTTCTTCCTGTGGTCTCTCCAATGCCTCACAAAGGAGAAAAGGCCCATAATTTGACAGATACCTGTTGCTGTTTCCATGGGATTGGCAACTCTGACTTTAACTTGCTTCCCATCAGGTAAGGCATCTGTATATTTGCGATTTCCACAAAAATTTCATCCAGAGTGTACGAAATAAAAGGAAGAGGAAGACAAGTGACGATGGCGGAGATTCTCCTGAGCATGACACTGACATTCCTGAGGTAAAAGTCCAGAACTTCACCTTGAGAAAGCTGGGAGGATGGATTCTGACCTGATCCTTACCTCTGGCCTGGTTTAAGAAATAACTGTAGTCACCTTTGTGTTGCTGTGGTGCATCTGAAAAGTGAATCATAGCATCATAGTAATATGGAATCTGAGGGCTGAAAGCTTAGAAATCAACTGGTCTAACTGCCCCCCATTTTACTGACAGGCACACTCAGGGTCACACACTCAGTTTGGGGGCCCCAGTCCAGTGCCCTCTTCAGTGTCTGTGCTGCCTTTCTTCAAGAAGCCCCTGAAAAATGCTTAAATAGAACCACAATGCCGAGTTTTTCAGAACTTTGGTTTACCCTTAAAGTTGGAGACTGAGTGTGTATGGATTGGGGAAGTCACTTCCGTTTTGTTTCCTGGTCTGCAAAATGAAGGTGTAAATTGTCATGTCCCACCAGCTCGGATTTTCTATCACTCTCTGATTCCTGGTCTAGGCTTATTCCCAAAGATCTATTCCAAGGTCAGTTACACTGGCACAGAGTTTCTCAACAGTGGCACTGTTGACATTTGGAGGCAGATAATTCTTTGTGGTGGCGGCTGTCCTGTGCCTCGTAGGATGTTTAGCAGCATCCCTGGCCTCTACCCACCAAGTACCAAGTACACCACCACTCCCAGTGTTTCCAGACATTGCATGTGTCCTCTGGGGATAGAATTGTCGTGCTGAGAACCGTCACTTCTCAAACCAGAAGGCCGCCATCCCTTCAAAGTGCCAGTGTCTATTAAGCAAGGTTACAGGAATGAATATCGAATTTTCTATCTATCTAAATTGTTTTCACTTAAGACTCAGCAAAAGAAGAACCATTTATAATGTACATTGAATATTTGATGCATGAATATTTCATAAGGCAACCGCCTGTTAGCACTCAGGGTGAAAATGACTGTGTAGGAATAGAAAGAGTAGGCGGGCCTTTGTCTGCAGATGCGGAGGAAAATCTTTGAAAATATGGCCCTTTCCCCCTGCCCCTCTCTGTGTCCCCTTTTCTATCACTGGTTTACAGTATCTTTCTAATGCTTTTAGCATTATTATTATTATTATTATTATTCTTTTATGAACGAATGGATGTAGTCACTGTCAAAATGCTTTTCACACACACAAAAAAGATTTGAGGAATGTTTGAAAAGAATGAAGGACTTTGGTCCCTCGTATTGATCATTCATTTTGTTTTTAAGTGCTCTCCACTTGCCTGAAGCAAGAACATCTCTTTTAGAGGCAGGTAAAGGCAGCCCAACTTTCCGGGCCTTCACTATTTCATGACTGTGCAGCTTTCCTCTCTTCCTTTATTAGAAAAAAAAAAAAAAAGAGAGTCCTTTCCCCTCTGTTACCCAGTCATCTGCAGAGACCCAGACGCTAGCCTGCCGATTTGTACATCTGCTGCAGTAGCTTTGAGCTGTCTCTGGGCGGGGGGCAGTTAAGGACCCTCACACCCGAAGGCTAGGCCTAGGGGAGAGCTACCTGAGAACACTAGTGTGTCCCGCTGTCCTCCTTCACTCCCCTCTGTCCACTCTGGGCCAAGCTCCGACCTGTCCTCCAGGATATCTGTCTGCTTCCCCCTTTTCTCTCCTTGCCTGCTGCCCCCTCCAGCATCAGCACCCCCACTTTCCCATCTCATTTCTAGATCATCACTGCAGCAACTCCCTCTGTCATCCCCCTGCATCCCAGTCAGTCTTCTACAAACCACCACAGATTCATCTTCTGGGGATAGCACCCCCCTCCCCAAACCAGGATTGCTACTTCTTGTCAAGACATGCTACCACCCAGGCTTACCCTTTAAACCCACCATAAGTGCTTCTGATCCCCTAGCCCGTGTGTCTCTCCCCTGGCTTTCTGAGCTCGTGGCCTTCTCTGTAATTCCCTACTGTCTGTTCCTTGCTCCCTTTCGAAACCCTGCCTGTCCTTAGCATAAGCTTCACCACCTCCATCAGCCTTCTAGGACCACCACTCCCTGGCCAAAATTCTGCTTCCACTGTTGTTTCTGTCCTCCCAGCTAATAATTAGTCCTCAGTGGGCCATTTCTAAGACTTGTCTGTAGTCTTCTCCCTCCCCGCCCCTACCTAGCATAGTGCTAGGCACACAGGGGGCATTTGGTGAGTCGTGGCTGGTCAGGTGATGGATAATGTGTTTCTCCTCTTCTCTCTAGGTTGATCTGTTCCAGCTGCAGGTGAACACTCTCCGACGTTATAAACGACACTACAAATTACAGACCAGACCAGGCTTCAATAAGGCCCAGTTAGCAGAAGTAGGTAGACTTGCCCTCTAAAGAGGGAGCACCCGCACCGTGCTGCTGACCGTGACCTTGATTCTCCCTGTGTGTCTATACTTAACCCCTTCATACCTCTGGAAGCAACTTCATCTTCTCTCTTTTGCACAATTTAGAATCCCCCAGCTTTAGACCTAGAAAGGCCTGATTTCCATAAAAGAAACCAGGGCACAGAGAAAAAGAAAGGACTTGCTTAAAATCACATAGCAAGTTGGTAGCTTGGAATCTCACGACTCCTTATTCTAAGTCCTGAGAGTTCTTTTGTTTGCTCGTTTGCTTGAATCTTGTTTTGCAAGATTCTTTCCAGATATGTTCCATTCTGCACATGAGGTGTGTCTGATTAATCATCCCTAAACCGTCACTCATATTCTGTAGGAGCTATTTTTCTTTCTTTGTTTTCTTTCCTTGATTTTTTCCTACTCTGGTGTTGGTAATAGAAGTATTTATTACAATGAATGGAGCCCAAGAATGTTTTCTCCCACTCTGAGACCTCATCTAGTTCAGGGCATGGGATGGGGGTGGGGTGCTCCACTGGCCATTATTTTAACATACTGACAGCCTGCCCTGATACTTCTGTCCTGTTGGCATGTATATGGGCATCCTCTCATCCTTCTTTTCTAAATGTGTTTTTCTCTCTTTTTTAGAAAATTTGGAAATGATGGAAATGATGAGGGGTACAATCCTACCCCTCAAAGACAGCCACTCTGTAGTTTTCATTCTCTGACTCCCTTTTTATCTGTCCTACAGCCCTTGGTCCATTCAGAGATTTCCTTATGGGCTCACATTCCTGTTGGTTTTTTATCTTTACTTGAGAGCTTTCTTGCTGATCCATCATTTTTTCTTAAACCTCTCCTTCGCTAGCATCCAGATAAAACAGAAGTACATAAGCCTTTCATACTTCAAGACCAGTGTCCACCCCTGGTGGGAAGGATGGGATGAGATGGGGCAAGCGGAGACTGCATTCTCAGGACTTGAAATAGATCAAAATATTGGGAATACATATGAATTTTCCTTCAAATCTGATGTCTTTCAAGAGGCAGTTACGTACTATTTAGATGATTTTTTGGGTCAGGCCCTTACATCTGTTCAGTTGGGTGTTTATTTGACACAATTTTAAAAAGACACTTTTCGGCCCAGTTCCAGGGCCTAAGAGGTTATGGTAGCAGCTGGTCACCCAGAGCAGTCCCAGTCTCCTCCTCCATGGAGATGACCTTGAGACTATGCTGTGATGGATAGGCTGGCTGCCCCTGAAATAGGACTGCATCTTGGGAGTGGTGTGGGTTAAAACGTTGCTTTTGGAAGCCTGGAAATCAAATCCCCTAAGCCTGGGAAAGAAGGGCATTCACATTCTGCATTCTGGAGCACTGCAGGGAGTTGTGCAGTAATCATAACTCCCTCTCAGCTCTGGAAGCAGCTTGCTGTTTCCCTTTTACACAACTGAGAATCCGCGGCCCTGGTTTATTAACATGGTTTAATGGGCTCTGTTTTTCCCTCCCATATAGACTGTCAGCCGACACTTCAGGAACATACCTGTGAATGAAAAGGAGACCCTCGCTTACTTCATCTACATGGTGAAGAGTAACAAGAGTAGACTGGACCAGAAGTCAGAGAGTGGCAAACAGCTTGAGTGATGATGAAGCACACCTTCAAGGAGTGAAGTATAATACTTATGCACAGGTGACATCTGCTACATTTAAGCCCATAAAGACTGTTAAACTTTATTGTAAATAAAAAAGTTTGAATAATGAATACTGTAAATCTTTTCTGGCAGGAGGATTATATTCTCATGATTCAGCATGTTTATACACAGACTTTCTTTTAAGGCAACTACTGGACTAAAAAAAAACACAAGATCGGAGAAAGAAGGAAAGGAAAACAGTGCATTGCCGCATTCTGCAGAGCATTAAGTCAGTTCTGCTGGACGTGTGGGATGGCAGATATTTTGGTAGTCACCTTGTAATTCCACGCGACCATTTGTGAAGTATAGCCCCGGACCAGCAGCGAGGTACGGCTGGCAGAGAGGTGCATGAGCAGACGTCTGCCGGGGACATAGACACCATGCTTTGTCGCTTATCAGCAAATCATTTGAGCTCAGCTCCCCACTGGCTCTGTGCTGTGCACACGATAGGCACTCAGGCAGGGTTTACTGGCATATCCAACTGTCACTAGCAGAGCCAGTCTTGGGCTTCCCACCTCTTGGTATCGAGGCCTCTGCTGTTCCTGTTGCTCACCACTTTACTTCTAGAGCATGAGGAAGTCCTGATGCACCAGCAGGAGGTTTCAGGTCAGACCGGGACTCCAGGGCAGACTCATGTGCCAAGCTGTATTTGTGGAGGTGCCAGAAACCCTGATGCGGAGCCCCTTCTGGGAGCTGTGGCCCATTGTGCACCCCTCCACGCTTCATGCTTCAGGGTCAAGTGATGTATTGGGACTTCAGTCATTCTCCTGGGCCAGAAATGCTTTGACACGTGGAGACATTTAGTGCTTTGGGGCTCATGTTTTCAGAAATACTAATTTTTAATTCAGAACCACAAGGAAGCTGCCAAGGACCAGGTGGTTTCTGCTCTGAAGTCCAGCTCTGGGATAGAAAGTCTGATCAGCTTTGGCCTCTTTGGGGGTCAGCAACAAATCATGGGTTTGAGCAGCACAGGTCAGTGCCATCTGATGTTCATTTTTGTGAGCAATTTGCCTCTCTTTTAGGGGGAAAGTTGCTAAAGTGTTGTTTTTGTTTTTTTTTAAGTATTAATAATTACCTGATTTTTCTTTTTATGTTCAAAACCTCAGATTTCTCTATCTAATTATATCAGAGCCAAAGTATCCTTTGAAAACAAAGCTTTATATCCAAAAGTATGCTTTTGCAAAATTTTCTAGTCAGTGTATTGGAGGGCAGAGGATGTGGACAGGGAGTGGGAAGAAAAGAAAGGACTTGAATTCTAATTTCTGACCACGTTGACATATATTGTGGTCAAAGGTACCGCTTTCTAACTCAGTTTTCATTCTGAGTTCTTCCTTAAGCCTTAAAAAATAGAAGCAGCATTGGACGGCGTAGCCTGGCAGAGTGTTTTAGTGTCTCATAGATGACTTAATCTGAGCATCCACACAGAGAAGTCAGAACAGCCCCCAACACATACACACCCCGCAGGGTGGTAGAGTAGCCAAAGGTGTCAGTTCCACAGAGCATGCTTTCTATGGACAGGGTTCGGGCCACCACTGTCACTCAGTAAAGCACCGTGTGTTCAGCTGCAGCCCAGCTTTCACCAGTGTTCACCACACATGTCTAGCAAATTGCAGCCTTTCAAGATATGTATAAATGAACGTACATAGAGCATGCTTGAGACTGAGTGGATCTTATTTTCATACACGTAGCCATGGATGGCACATCAGGGTGCTCTGTGCGTGTTTCTGGTTGTGCAGATTCAATAGGTGTTTAAAGAGTCTCACTACTCACAGCTGAAGGCTCTTGATGTGTGGGCATCAAGAAGGCTCTAAAGTAGATTTTTATTTTTCCCTGAGGAGCTGAGTTAGAACGGCTCTGAAGGCATCAAACACCAAGCCCCCTTTATCTAGGAAAGTGTTTTCTCGTCAGGCTGGAGTTTGGGGGCATATAGGCTTAAAGCATTGGGTACCTGCTCTCTGGAAATGTCCACAACTCATTGAGAAAAAAAGTGTATTTTTCTGATGTTTGAACCAGGATTGTGGACATGTAGGTCATGTCACTGTTTCTTCAAAAGCAGATCTGTGCTCCCAGTTAAGAGACAGTAGTGCACTTCTGTACAAGAAGCTGTGGTATTAGGTCCCATCTGTTCAAGCATGGCTGTGAGAGTGCTTTTGTTCCCACACGAAGCCTGGGGAAGCTTCCCCCTCAGCCAGATGCTGTGCGCCCTCAAGTCCTGTGCCAGCTCTCCTCTAAGGAGAGGGCCTTTGGAGAGTGGAGGTTGTGGGTGTCTTTTCAACCTTTGAAAGCATGTTAGATGAGAAAAAAGACAAAACTCTCTGAGCTTGTATTTTTCTTGTGTGCAGAAATCTATTTCATCAGACCACTAAGCCACTTGCCTTAGCCTCTTCTGCAGTTTCCCTCGGTTTGATCTGGAACAGGAGACGTCTACCTGTTTAGAGGTGGCCGACCCTCCAAAGCGCCCAGGTCTGGCTGTGGGGAGCAGTGGGGCTTGGGGAGCTCAGCGCTCATCGTGGCTGCGTGCATTTTGCTGCCACCTGTCAAGGACTCGTGCTTCTCTCCACCTGTCATGTCGCAGCATTGCCTTCTCTCCTCTTGGTGCTCCTGGGCAAAACTGGAATATGCAGTCCAGAACTGGCTTTGTCTTCTTAAAGAGCACGGCTCCTGCCTCAGTTCCAGCCTGCTTGGTTCTTTCCTGTGCCCTCAAGAGTGTTAACATGGAATTGTCAACATCTTGCCAATCCGTGTTGCTTCCTTTAAAGGTTTTTAAAAAACAAATGGACAAACTTCTTATTTCAGTGAACAGACTCTTAGGTTGGCAACAGCATGTGAAAAAGATGATAGCCAAATCCCTTGAGAGATTGCAACCAAAGGATTCAAGACCAGGGGTGTAAAAGGAAGAGGAATTTCATGTATGTGATGCAGCCGCCAAGTTGTTAGATGTTCCTGTCATAGCTAAATAGTCACAGCTAGTCTTCCAGAGAACAGATAGGAATAACTGCTTGCAGCTGGAATGTTGCATCTAACCTTGGCATTTCAGCTGTTTATTTAGTGGGAACTTTTTGTTAACATCTTGGAGGGCACCTGCATGGTAGGAAGGAGAAAGCCGGAATGGGAATTTAGGAGCCTAACCACAGATCCCAGAGGTGTTGCTGCATGGAAATCATCTGAGGCCTCTGTCATTACAGCGACAAGATCCAAAAGTTGGGAAAGGACCTGTAAGTCATCCAGTCCAGTCTCCCATAGGTGCTGACATTCTGCCTACAACCGTCCCACCAAGGTTGGAGCAGTCTGGGCTTAAACACTTCTGAGGACAGAGAACTCACTACCTCCTGGGGAAGCCTGTCCTATCTTTGTAAACCTCTGGCTTTTCTATGTTCTCTGTAATTTCCATCTTAGTCTCTGCCTAATGGGGGCCAAGTAAGTTAGCCAAGGACTAATCACTGGCACCATCCCAGGGCACAGTGTTTGTCTTTGGGGAAGGAGTAGCTAGCAAACAAGACACTTTGGTGTCCCGAGTGTTCTCCCCCTAAGTATTATTAGTCCATTTAGTTCCTTATTGAAGATGTTGAGGAAATCCCAGTTATATACCCTCAATCTTGCTAAAGCTGATGGAGAGGTCAGGGGAGAAGAGAGTGCTCTCAGAACTGCTAAAAAATACCTTAGGACACAAGAGGCCTTAGTTTTGTGTCTGCCTCACAAAACTTAGGAAAAGTTTTAGCTGGAAGATTATAAACTATGATCATGCTCTGCCTGGAGTTGAAAGGTTAAATAGCCCCTAAGGGCGTATACCTTAAGATTGCTGCAAGTACTGCACACACTGCTTTTATGGAGAAAGCAAAGCTTAGGAACTTGGGGAACCACATGTCTCAGTGTCAGAGAGGTGCCATATTTTCCAGCTGGAAACTCCTTAAAGGTTGCCATTGCCCAGTCATTGATTTTTAGAGATGGGGAAACTGAGATGTGAAAAGACTTGCCCAAATGCTTTGGCATCATCTAGACCTACTTAGCGCTGGTTCACTTCACAACTCACAGCATAGCTGGAATCCAGTCTGCAAGGGAGCTGCCCTCAGGTCCTTGAGACCTGCCACTGAGCAGAGGTTCCCCAGGCCAGACTGTCAAGGACTGTGAACCAACCTGCAGAACTCAAGGCTGTAAAGACCTGACTGGGAAGGTTGTCAGTTGAGTTTTGTAAAGTGAATGGGAGGGGAGATCAGAAGGAGCCTGTAATTTAAGACCAAGATTCCAGAGTCCTGGCGGGAAATGTGGTGGTGTCCTAGAATGTAAGTTCTCACAAAATGCACTTGCCTTTCAGGTGGGTCAGTCAGGTCAATCTGACTTGAGCAGACACAGCTCTGTGGCCCTGCCATTCGCAGCCCCCATCCCTGTTAGCAAGAGAGGCAGTTGGACTGAAGGACAGGTGAGCTCAAGACCACGCCCTGGGAAGCGTGATGCTCTAGGGGTGCTTTTGTATTCCTTTCATTTTATTACAGACTGTTTCTAAATTCATGATTAGGAAGGGTAAACTCAATCCCATTTTTTTGAGGTGGAATCCAGCCAGAGGCAGGGTGGGACTTTTCTTACAGTAGGAATGTCTACACATTTCATCTGGCTTGCATCTTCAAACAAACTCTTCAGTGGCTTTCATTTAATGAACACATCTTTGCCAGTGGCAGAGGCTTGTGCAGGATCCCTGTCTCACGTGTCTGTTATCTGTTCAGCCCATCAGAGTGTTTTAGGGGTGCGGGTTGGTTTGGGTTTTTGGTTTGTTTTTTTGTTTTCCATTTTGTAACTGCCTTATCGAAAAGCAAGTGCCCTTCCATTCCAGGCCTCCTCATTGTACATGTTTCCTGCCAATTGGGGGGATCATTTGTATTTTAATTTTGTAATCTATGGCTCTGTACTGTTGAAAGGCTCTCAATTCTGTGGGGTCTCCTTAGTATGTATATGACTTTTCATGTTGCAATATCACACAGATGGGATGGCCCGACTTTTGCTCTTAATAAACGATCTAAATGAGAAACAAGAGACACATTCTGTTGTTC
Organism: Ovis aries; assembly: GCF_016772045.2. Classification (NCBI taxonomy): domain Eukaryota; kingdom Metazoa; phylum Chordata; class Mammalia; order Artiodactyla; family Bovidae; genus Ovis; species Ovis aries. Next base: position 63,525,511 of record NC_056058.1, read on the forward strand.
CCTTTGAATGCCCACGTGGAGCTCAGATCTTTCACTTGTGCGTCCGGCCCCTAGCTGTGTAGGACAGTGACTGGTGATAGCCGTCTTCCCTCCATTTGCCCTTCCACCCCCAGTGCACCCTGCTTGAGTGCAGGTCACAGAAGTCAGACCCTGCCCTCCCGCTCACTCCTGTGCAAACTGAGTGCAGCTGATCGGCCGGAGTCGAGCCTGAGTGCTATCCAGCATAGCAAGTACCCTGGCCCCAGAGCTTCACTCTGGTCTTCGATTATCCAGGTATAGTTGTCCACCCATCTACTGGATGGATGGTTGCAAATTGAAATGCCTGCTGGTGGGGGGCAGAGGGAGTTGCAAGCTGGAAAATCCAGGTCCCTTCTAAGGGTGGCCACCACTGTGTGTTACACATTGTGTTGAGTCATTTATTCATGTCCGACTCGCTCCGACCCGCTCCAACCCCATGGACTATAGCCCACCAGCTTCCTCTGTCTGTGCGGATTCCCCAGGTAAGAATACTGGAATGGGTTGCTACGTCCTCTTCCAGGGGATCTTCCCGACCCAGGGATCGAACCCAGGTCTCCTGCATTGCGGGTGGATTCTTTACCATCTGAGCCACCAGGGAAGCCAGCCTGTTTTTGCCACATGGGAATGCAGACTCTGAAATTTTAAACAGAAATCTTCAAAGTACAGTTAGTTCCCCCCCTCAGCACCCTCACCCTCTCCCATTCCATAGTGTGGAGGTGGATTTCTCAGCATCCTAGGTGGCAAGGAGAGTAGGGAGTCATACTTGTCACCTGGAGCCTTCAGGGTCAGTGATAGGTTGTTGCTGGAACATGCCATTTTTCAGAGTCATCTTGCTTCAGAAAGCAAAGGAAGGCCCAGTCTTCTGCCATGCAGCCTCTTGATCTGAGGTATAACAACAAAAGTAGTTCCTTCCACTTCTCTGTGCCTTCCCTTCCACATGAAACTGCTGAGGGTTGCCTCTGGCCCCTCACACACTGAACCTAGGAGAAGTGCTTTGTTGCCAGGCTTCCCCTGAACTGGCCAACCCCTGCTGAGGTCGACCTCATGTGAGGATCCACAGACATCAGTCGTGATGGACAGTCATGATGAAAGGATGAGCCCACATCTTACTGTACCATTAGGACAGAGATTCTAACAGGAACCAGACATCCTTTCTTCAAAACAGACCTTTAGAATGTTGAATATCAGATCAGCTGAGGTCCAGCCTTTTGGAAGGGTGGCACTTGCTACCTCCCACCCCTATCAGACTGTTAACAATGCCAATTCCTGGGCTCCCCCCCAGATTCTCAGTAAGAAAAGCTCAGGAGCTGAATTCCAGGAATATGAGTTTTTTAATTTCCCCAGCTAAGGCTCAAGCTTATTAGAGTTGATAAGTACAAAACTGGTCCAGCAGTTTCTCAATTCAGCAACTTCAAACTCATCAGGAATACTGGTTAGAAATTTCCAGTAAGACCTACTTAATGAAACTCTTTGCCAGGGCAGCCCAGGAAAAATCCCCTGGGGAATTTGTGCATCCAGATGTAAATGGCCCTGAGTCCAACCGCCTAAGGCCCAGGAAGGCAAAGAAGCTACCATCAGCCTCAAGCAGCTCAGAGAGGTCTGCTAAGTCGCTTCATTCGTGTCCGACTCTGTGTGGCCCCATAGACAGCAGCCCACCAGGCTCCCCCGTCCCTGGTCAGAGCTGAGCAAATACAGTGACGTACACAGGGAAGACACTTTGAAGATGAATCATTGGAATAGATGCTCTTCCCTCTGGAGAAAAAACAAAACACAGAATGAAAATAATCCACAGTGCCTGGCATGTAGGAAGACACAAAAAATGTCTGGAATTGAATCTTCCGTTTACTTAACAGTTTTTTAGTTTATAAGTATCTTCTACATCCAGATATAATAATAGCCATTGAGTGCAGTGTACAGGGCTTCCCAGGTGACTCAGAAGGTAAAGAACCCACCTGCAATGCAGGAGACAGAGGAGATGTGGGTTCAATCCCTGGGTCAGGAAGATCTCCTGGAGAAGGAAATGGCAACCCACTCCAGTGTCTTGCCTGGGAAATCCCATGGACAGAGGAGCCTGGAGGGCTACAGTCCATGGGGTCACAAAGAGCCGGACACGACTGAAGTGACCAAGCACACACACAGGCAGTGTACATACCAGACAACCTGTTACTAATTTTACAAGCATTGGTGTATCCAGTCTCACTACAGTCATATCAAGTAGGAACTGTTATTAAGTCCAGCGTATACAGAAGGAAACACAGGCTCGGAGTGGTCTAGGAACTGTCCAATTAACAAGAGCTGGAGGCACTCCTGGGAGTGAGTCCAAGGATTGTCCAGCCGAGGGACATTTGTCAGCTCCACCACCAAAGAGCTCAGGAGCACCACAATATGCAGCTGTGCAGCTGCAACAGTTCCCCTTGTCCTGATCAACTGGACTCACTCCACTTTAATGAGGGATTCCTCGAAGTCACTCAGACGCTAGTCAGGAAATTTAATAGGGTTTAATGGAGGTTAACAAGGCACATCCAACTTTCCAGCCAGGTTTTAACGTACCAGAGCTGAACAGAGATTAACAAGCCCAGGAGGTGTAATGGCACCTGCATGATTTAATGGGGTTAATGAAACTGTCAGAGGTTGGCTGAGAAGGGCAGAGCTGGAGCACGCCTCTGTTAACAAGTCAATCTGCTGAAGGTCAACAGACATTAAAAAGCAGATGCTGGTTCTGGCTTGCCCTGGGGTACCACAGGGCTAGCAAGGAAAACAAGACCATAGCCAATGTGCCAACCATGCTCCATCCTGGTTGGTGGGAGCTGGAATTTTATTTTCTTCTTTGTGCTTTCTTGGTGGTGTCTAAATTATTTAGAATGAGCATGAATCATTTTCACAAAAACTATAAAATAGCAAAGCAGGTTTTTTTTTTAAAGGGCTCTCAAATGCATTTACTCTCCCTTTGTATAGTTTGTCACATCGTCCTAAAACCTGTAGAAAACAGTAAGAGAAATAAAAACAGAAGCAGTAATACATTCTTAAATTAAGGCAGCACTTGACTGCTGTAGAGGGCTGCCACCTGTTACCTCCGAGGGTTTTTGTCACACTACAAAACAGGAGTGTACAGAATGACACTGGTCAAGGGGACAGTGAATCCTCCTCTGTCTCCCAGATTGCTGCAGTTTCTGGCCTGAGCACTTACTATCTGCCAGGCCCAATATTAAGCTCCTTATGTTCTATTGTTCTATTTGATAGATAAGGAAACAGAAATTTAGAAAGGTGAAACGGCTTGTCCCAGATCAGCAGAGAGTGGTAGGTGGGGATAAGTCAAACACAGGTCTGTCTGACCCCACAGTCTAGTGTGCCTGGCTGCCTACTAACTGGTTAAGCAAGTATTTCATGGGAGCATTGTTTAGAACAGTGAAGAACTCTCAAATATGTCAAATAATAGGGGACTGATTTTAACAGTATTACACTTATGTCAACGTTGTGAAATATGTAATGACATAGAAGTGTGTTCCTATCAGTTTAGAAATAGCAGATATGTATATGTATGTATGCATATTATATTAATATATATGTGTGGGTGGGTGTGCCTATTTATATACCGTGTGTATACAGTTGGCCCTCCATATCCACAAGTTCCAAATCGAGGTTACAAAGGGCCAACTGTACCATGCCATCTCATATAAGGGACCCGAGCATGCACGAATTTTGGTATCTTTGCAGATCCTGGAGCCATCTCCCTGTGAATACAGAGGGATTCAGACTGTATACACTGCGTGTGTGTGTATGTGTGTATGTATACACACACATTTATATACACACACATTCCTGAATCTGTGACTCTGGGCGTATCTGTAGGCATATCAAAACATCTACCAACTCCATGTGTAGCCTGCTGTATCTGTATGATTCAGAGTAAAGGAGAAAGGTCAGGAAGGAAAGGGCTTTCTGAAAATCAAGGGGGCTTCCTGGAAAATAGTCTCCTCTGTAGGCCCTTGGAATTCCAGTTGAGCTATTTCAAATCCTGAAAGATGATGCTGTGAAAGTGCTGCACTCAATATGCCAGCAAATTTGGAAAACTCAGCAGTGGCCACAGGACTGGAAAAGGTCAGTTTTCATTCCAATCCCAAAGAAAGGCAATGCCAAAGAATGTTCAAACTACCACACAATTGCACTCATCTCACATGCTAGTAAAGTAATGCTCAAAATTCTCCAAGCCAGTCTTTAGCAATACATGAACCGTGAACTTCCTGATGTTCAAGCTGGTTTTAGAAAAGGCAGAGGAACCAGAGACCAAATTGCCAACATCTGCTGGATCATGGAAAAAGCAAGAGAGTTCCAGAAAAAACATCTATTTCTGCTTTATTGATGATGCCAAAGCCTTTGACTGTGTGGATCACAATAAACTGTGGAAAATTCTGAAAGAGATGGGAATACCAGACCATCTGACCTGCCTCTTGAGAAATCTGTATGCAGGTCAGGAAGCAACAGTTAGAACTGGACATGGAACAACAGACTGGTTCCAAATAGGAAAAGGAGTACGTCAAGGCTGTATATTGTCACCCTGCTTATTTAACTTATAAGCTGAGTACATCATGAGAAACGCTGGACTGGAAGAAACACAAGCTGGAATCAAGATTGCTGGGAGAAATATCAATAACCTCAGATATGCAGATGACACCACCCTTATGGCAGAAAGTGAAGAGGAACTAAAAAGCCTCTTGATGAAAGTGAAAGAGGAGAGCAAAAAAGTTGGCTTAAAGCTCAACATTCAGAAAACGAAGATCATGGCATCCGGTCCCATCACTTCATGGGAAATAGATGGGGAAACAGTGGAAATAGTATCAGACTTTATTTTTTGGAGGGCTCCAAAATCACTGCAGATGGTGAGAGCAGCCATGAAATTAAAAGACGCTTACTCCTTAGAAGAAAAGTTATGACCAACCTAGATAGCATATTCAAAAGCAGAGACATTGTCAACAAAGGTCCGTCTAGTCAAGGCTATGGTTTTTCCAGTGGTCATGTATGGATGTGAGAGTTGGACTATGAAGAAAGCTGAGCGCTGAAGAATTGATGTTTTTGAACTGGGGTGTTGGAGAAAACTCTTGAGAGTCCCTTGGACTGCAAGGAGATCCAACCAGTCCATTCTAAAGGAGATCTGCCCTGGGATTTCTTTGGAAGGAATGATGCTAAAGCTGAAACTCCAGTACTATGGCCACCTCGTGAGAAGAGTTGACTCATTGGAAAAGACTGATGCTGGGAGGGATTGGGGGCAGGAGGAGAAGGGGACGACAGAGGATGAGATGGCTGGATGGCATTACTGACTCAATGGACATGAATCTGAGTGAACTCCGGGAGTTGGTGATGGACAGGGAGGCCTGGCGTGCTGCGATTCATGGGGTCGCAAAGAGTCGGACACGACTGAGCGACTGAACTGAACTGAACTGAACTGTAGGCCCTTGAGGGAAATGGAAGACAGGAGACAGGAGTGAGGGCAAGTCCAGTCTGGTACAGAAAGCCTCACACGCTGGACTGAGGAGCTTGTACTCTGGAGTCACCAAACCTGCTTTCATTAAACAACAAAATGTGATCAAGAAGATGTTTGTGTGTCTACTGGGAGCCAGGGGGAATCTGGAAATGGACTCTGCCCCCCAGGAGCTGGGAATTTCAGAGTTCACACCCAGACAGGGGTGGAAAGCAGTCCTTCTACTGCTGAAATCCTAGGATCTGTGAGGAAGCCTCGGAGCCCCCCGAGTTCTGATGAAGGAGCCGGGTGTAATGAGCTCTGAGGTCTTGGAGAAGCCAGTGAAGCTTACAAAGTGTGATGAGCTTAATTCAGCCGAGGTGGCTAATGAGACTTCCTGAGAGCGCACGGCCACCAGCAAGACTGGACTCTGATAAGGGAGCAGAGGCAACATACCTATGCCCAGCCAGACCCCTCTGAGCATCCTGCTCAGGAGACACGGGGTGGCAGGAGTCAGAGGGCCCCAGGGAGAGCCAGTGCTGCCAAGGGGCAGGCGTCAGACTCAGGATATGTCAGCAAGCAACTGCCTGAAATGAAATCATCTGATGAAGCTCAGCACTGCTGGAGAGAGTGAGGTCTAAGAGAGCTCAGCTTGCCTGCCAGGGTTTAGCTCAACTAGGTGAGACTGAAACTTGGCTGAGCCCACAGTCTGAGGAGGCCCTGCCGTCTCCAGTGGTAAGGGTGTTTTCTTTGTGGCTGCTCATATCATCTTCAAATTCATACTATTCCTATTTCTATCTAGGAGTGTTTCCAAAACTGAACATGAAAAAAGAAAAGTGGTCAGGATGACCTGTAGCAATGGTAGCATTTATTTGTTAAACACCTACTAGGTGCTGGACACTGGGCTAGAACACTTAAGTTCACAGTCATAATCCTCACAGAAGCCTGCAGAGAAGCTGTTACCATCCCTAGTTTTCAGACAGGTAACTGAGGCTCAAGAGATGTTAAATAGCTTACCTTATAATGAGCTGGAATTTGAACCCATATCAGTCTGACCCCTCCATACATCATGTGACCTCTACCACAGAGAGTAGAATACTGGCCATGTGGGGGAGATGGAAGAGTAATAAGAGCTGTTACTATTGATCCCAATAGTCTAGGGTGTTTAAGGGGAAACAGACCCCTGCATTCTGTTAGCCCAGAGCAATAGTGACAGAAGGATGTTGTTACCAATAGATTTGTTTTGTTCAGTAGCTCCCATCCAAAGAAACAGAAGAAAAAAAAATATATATATATATATATATATATGGGGTGCATTGTACATTCCACATAGTAGGAAAATACAGATCCCTGCCCCAAGGTGCCTTTAGAGGATTTGGATTGCAAAACCCTAATGTTCTTTGTTGGATGCTTTCAAATTGTGGTGCTGGAGAAGACTCTTGAGAGTCCTTTCGACTGCAAGGAGATCAATCAGTCCTAAAGGAAGTCAATCCTGAATATCCACTGGAAGGACTGATGCTGAGGCTGAAGCTCCAGTACTTTGGCCACCTGATGTGAAGAGCTGACTCAGTGGAAAATACCCTGATGCTAGGAAAGATTGCATGCAAAAGAAGAAGGGGGCAACAGAGGATGCAGTGGCTGGACAGACTCAATGGACATGTGAGTGAAAGTCACTTAGTCATGTCCAACTCTTTGCGACCCCATGGACTATACAGTCCCTGGAATTCTCCAGGCCAACATACTGGAATGGGTAGCCTTTCCCTTCTCCAGGAGATCTTCCCAACCCAGGGATTGAACCCAGGTCTCCCACATTGCAGGTGGATTCTTTACCAGCTGAGCCACAAGGGAAGCCCAAGAATACTGGAGTGGGTAGCCTATCCCTTCTCCAGTGGATTTTCCCAACCCAGGAATCGAACTGGGGTCTCCTGCATTGCAGGCGGATTCTTTACCAACTGAGCTGTCAGGGAAGCCAGTGGACACAAATCTGAGCAAATCTCAGGAGATAGTGGAGGACAGAAGAGCCTGGCATGCTGCAGTCCATGGGGCTGCAAAGAGTTGGAAGTGACTGAACAACAATGACAACAACATCCCTCAGGAGTTAACCTCATGCCCAGGACTCCTAGCTCTGTGAACTTTCTGGGTCCCTTCCCTGCTCCCCTCAACTTCCAAAGGAAATTAGGAAAAGTGTGCCCTGGGACTCTGGGATCACTGCTTGAGAGTGGAAGTGAAGTCACTCTGTCGTGTCCGACTTTGCGACCGTATGAACTGTAGCCCACCAGGCTCCTCTGTCCATGGGTTTTCCAGGCAAGAATTCTGGAGTGAGTTGCCACTGCTAAGGGGAATTTGACTGGTGCTCTACACTGAACTGGCCACCAGGTGGCGCCTTCCCCTTAGTCAGTGGCAACCCCAGGCCACCAGGGAAGGCTCAGGGCTATTTTCTGTCCCCTTCATAAGTTGCTGTGTTTAGTAAACGCCTTGATTCATATCAACGCAAAAATCTGGACAGTCAGAGCAGAAAGGGATTTAGTTCTCTGTTCCTAACCCTTCATCTTACAGATGACACCAAGGTCCACTGGGAGCAAGGAAGTGCCCAAGTTCACACAGCAGTCTGAACTCTTGACTGCTGGGTGTATTGCTTTTTCCACCATGCTAAATGTTCTCACTCTCCCCTGAACTCCTCCCACACGTAACCTGAGACTGCCAGAATCCTACCCTGAGCCAGAGCTGGCTCAGCTTCCCTGCCATTCCGTGCTGTTTCCTCACCAGGCCCTGAAGCCCAAATCCCAGCTGCTACAATAGCAGCAGGAACAATAGCTCAGGTTTACCGCTTCCTACTCTGGGCCAGCCTGAGAGCTTCCCATTGGTTATTTAATCATTACTGGATCTTGGCAATGTCTCTGCAAGCTATTCTGCTTTCCTTTTTACAGAAGTCTCAGAGAGGTTAAGAAACCTGTACAGTGCCACACAGCTCATCTAACCAGTTCATCTGGCTGTGAGTACAGGCCCTCAGGCCAATCCCAACCTTCCTGTTGATACCTGCCTGGTCTCTTATGCTGTATTCTCTGTTTCAAAACACTATCAAAGACCTTTCCCCCTCCTTTGCCTGACAAGAGTTCAGTGGGGGTGAGGAAAGGTATTGTTAGCCCATCTTAGAGATTAGAGGACTGGGGTCCTAGAGGATCATTGGTCTGAAGTCACCTGACTCATGGGAGACTTGGATATGAAACAAGTTTCCACCACCAGCAGGACATTCTAGAGGACTCTCCACATCTCATAGCCCAACCTACATCCCTGCAGCTGTCCCTGAAAATCATGGAACTCAGTGGCCAAAACTGCAGGTTTGGAAGACAGGCAGGACTGGGTCTGCCTACCCTGTATAAGCCATGTGACCATAAACTACACACACACCCTCTGTGGTTGTTGGGACAAGTAAGTGAGTCCATGTAGGTTGAGCACTGCTGTTGGGTACACAGGAAGTGCTTAGTAAATGATGGCTACTTAACGATATGATTAACTAAAGCTCTGTATTTAGTACTCCTGCTACACGACCTGTTAGGTCTACACTGTCCAAATGGTAGACACTAGCCATGTTTGCTGGCTTTTGAATGCTTAAAACTTGGTCCAAACCGAGATGTGCTTTAACCTGTGTAAAACACAGCCCACTTTCAATCAGTATGGAAAGAATATGTAAAATATCTCAATAATAATTTTATGTTAGCTACATGTTGAAATTATATTCTAGGCATATTGAGTTAAATACATATATCAAATTTAATATTAAATATTGCATTGGCCAAAAAGTTCTTTTGGATTTTTCTGTATGGTCTTATGGAAAAACCAGAACAAACTCTTTTGGCCAACCCAATATATTATATATATTTAATATATATTTTTAATTCAATAATAAATTCACCTGTTTCCCTTTATTTTTTAATGTGGCTATTAGAAAAATTGTAATTACATACATGGCTCCCTTTGGTGACTTGCATGAGAGAAATATACTACTATATTCTTACATTAAGAGCACTATGCCACTTAGTGCTGCCTTGGACAGTTTCAGAAACTCAGCTGCCTCAGTCTGCCTGCCCCTTGGTTTGTCTTAATGATGTGGGATATAAGCGCTTTGAACCAGGACTCTATTCACTAGCTATGTGCCTGTGGGCAGGTTGCTGCAACCTCTGTGCCAATCTTTCCAAAACAAGCAAACCAAAATAAATCGTCAGTGCCTTACAAGGCTATTGCAAGGATTAAATAAAATAATAAAAATAGCTCCGCCATGGACACAACACTAAGTGCTCTGCACGCTTTATCTCATTTGAACCTCACAAGCCCCAGGAAGTTGGGGCATTTTGTATATGAGGGAGCTGAGGCTCAGAAGTGTTCAGTAACTTGCGCAGTCTCATGGCCACTGTCAGATTCTATGCCCCGCCCTGGAACGAGTGGTTAAGTAGACAAGGGGGAAAGAAGAGTACAACTCCCTCTGCAGGCCTCAGTTTCCCCTTCTGTAAAATGACAGAAATGTTTGGATGGTGTATAAGGATCCTTGAGGTCCCAGTGTGATAGGGTGCTTGAACGTTTCAGGGAACATAAGATTTCTGGATGGCTTTGAAAGTCCAATGCCTTCCGTTGTCCATTCTGTGGGGATAAATGTGCATTTCTGTTTGTTTTAATAACATTTGTAGGAGCTTTATATAGTGTCCATGTCTGCTTACATTAGACGCTGTGTATTATAGTTAAGAGTTTTTCACTATTTCCCATATAAACCTTGTTTTTTATGGGTTTGGGAGAGCTCAGCTGTAAAAACTCCCTTGGTTGAAAAAAAAAGAAATTTTTTTTCAAACAAATTAGGTTTAAATTAGGAGGCTGATCTCAGACACTTTAGAGCCTGTGTATTTTTTCTTAGCTGTCACTTTTCATTTAAAAAATGAGACTGGCTGATTTTTTAGTTTCATTTCTTTTATGAAGATTTAGGACTTCCCTATTGGCTCAGACGGTAAAGCGTCTGCCTACAATGTGAGAGACCCGGGTTCAATCCCTGGGTCAAGAAGAATCTCCTGGAGAAGGAAATGGCAACCCACTCCAGTATTCTTGCCTGGAAGATCCCATGGACAGAGGAGCCTAATAGGCTACAGTCCATGGGGTCGTAAAGAGTCGGACACGACAGCAATTTCACTTCACTTCGCTTAAGCTGGTTGCTCGAAGAGAAGGATCCAGAGCCTTTTCCAGTAGAGACCTGGGCCTGCTGACTGCCAGCTAATGCCAGCTCAGTCTTTGACTGCTGTGTGATCCCAATCTGGCCTTGTCGCTCACGGAGTCTTCCTTTCTCCTTCCACCTAGGGGAGCATAATTCCTGCCCTTCTCCCTTCTCCCTTCTAGTAAGGAGAAAGATGTCCTTACCAGACACTTTTGTCTAATAGAAATGAAATAGAAATGAAAAGTACCGAGGAAGGTGAATGCACTATACAAACATCAAAGGCTGGAGCAAAGAATAACATGGTGTTTTTCACCAGCAGAATGTAGATTCCTAGAATCAGTGTTACAGTTAGGAAAGAAGCTAGAGGCCAAGGAGCCCACCCGTTCCTCATTTTACAGATGGGATCCATTCTGAGTTGGAACAGAGGAGGAGGATTCCAGGGGAAGACTAGAGTTAGAGTCTAGATCCCTTTACAACCCGCCTTCTTTCTTTCTCTACTTATTTTGGAGACCAAAGAAGATTAGACCAAGAGAGGCTGTATTTGTTTGTACACACACACACACACTCACACACACACACACACACACACACACGCACACACCCTGGAGGTGCTCCAGGATGTTGGGGAAACCCAAGTCCCTGGAGGCAGCCAGACCTGCCCTTTGATCCAAGCCCTGCCTGTCTTTTACCATCTATGTGACCTTGAACAAAGTTCTTCACCTCTCTGAGCCTCACCTGCCTGAGTATTAACCTCGTACAATCCTCTTAAGGCTTGAATGAAATAATACTTGCTAAGGGCTTAAATAATGTCCTTAATAAAATTTAACTTTTTTTTTTAATAAAAAGACTACATTTACTGTGTAGAAGGAATAATAAGCCCTTCAAGACAGAAATTTACTATTGTATGTTAATTGGTGATGATTATTAGGATTCTCGTTCATTATTTATACCCACAGTGCCAAGCACAAGGTGGATGTTCAATTAATGCACATGGAATAAACAGTGTACTGAAAGTACACTGGTCACAGGAGAAATTAGAAGGAAATTTCAGCTTAACTTTTTATTGCAAAAATAATACTTATTCATTGTATAAAAATACATATATACATATATGGCTAAGCAGGAGGAAAAGTCAAAATTATCCTTATTCCTACAATTCAGAGGTAGAGGTATAAATGTTTTGGTGTACAGTTTTCCACGTTTTCTCCATGAATGATATTTATGTATTTATTTTTATGTAAAGCAGGTCACTACTGACAGTCTTCAGTAAACTGAGAAGGTTTTATTTTCCCTCAGTTATATCAGGAACAATCTCCATATCAATTATATTTTTTTCTTAGGGGCTGAGTAGTAACCCACTGATGGATTTATTTAACCAGTTGTGTAACTATAACACTTTGGAGATCCTTTTATCCATTTCACTCTTTAATAGACTAGTCCTGTGCTTAAAGCTTTATAACACCAGTATTTTCTTACAGCAAACTCCTGGAATTTACTTTTGAAGTTAGTGATTATACTCCACTCCCCTTTTAAAAAAAAAAAAAGTGATGTCCTTAATTCAAATTAATAATGATACCATCTGTCACAGCCAGGTGGAGGTAGGTTTCCCAGAAAAGACGTTGAACCCTGGAGAGAATGAGAAAGTAAAAGGCAGGCTCCAAAGCTACTCCATGGAGATGGAGCTAATGACGGAGAAGACAGTTGAGACCCCGGTGCAGGAAGAAGGTCTGGACCCCTGGTGACGAAGGTCTACAGCTGTCGGCGAAAACTGGTTCCTGAAACCCGGAGCAACTCTGCTCTGCCCAGGGGGCTCTGCTTTTACAGCTGGGAGTGAAGACTGGAAATGTGGCTCGAGCGTTCTAGGCGATGGTGTTAAGTCCTGGGGAAACTGAGAGGACATCCCAATGACCCCCTCAGTGGGCACTGGCTGGCCCTGTGTCTCAGCTCCCGGGTGCCAGGTCTGAGATCAGGACCAGACGTGGCTGGGACCGAATGTGAGGTTCCCAGCTGTCTTTTCCAAGAGGGTTTGCGCCCGGCGGGATGGGGTTTTCAGAGCAGGCTGCCGCGGTCGGTACCCCTCAGTACCCCGCTCTCCTTTCACTGGCCGGGGCTTCAAGAAAGCAGGACCGGGTGCGCATTCTTCCCGTGCCTGGGATACTTCATGGTGCTAAAAATAGTCGCGGGCGGGTGCTCTGTGTATAGCGAGTGGATGGTGGGTAAACTCAACTGGAGTCCTGGGTTCAAATCCAGAAAAGGTCTCCTCCGTGCCAGGGCACCTCCAATGGCTTGCTCCCCGAGTCCCAGTTTCCCTGTGCGTGCCTGGATTTCTAAGGCGCTTCCTAGCTCTCGGAAAGAAAATGAAAAAAAGAAAGCTCGATTTTTCTTTCCTGCTCCTCCCCGAGGGGCCTTGGGGCCTCAGGCCGGGTACCAGGGCCGCACAGCTCATTACCGCGAGGTGTTGCCCTAGTTAAATCGCAGGCCTGTTTGATCTGGCGGCGGGTGGCGAGAGGGAATAAAGAAAAAAGTAGCCGAGTCAGAGTAAAGAGAAGCTCACACCTCTGCCGCCGTTTCCTCGCGCCCATAAAACACCTTTTATTAACTCCTTCGCGTCCGGAAAGGCCCCCGTGGCCGCTCAGCCCTGCCACGGGTGTTTACAGCTCAAACTAATGGGGCCCCATATTCACCCCGGTGCGGGTACGAGGCGCCTGGGACACTCCTGGCCCCGGCGCTGCCCGAGTCTCCTTTCTAGGCCCCAAGCTCCGGCCTCCAGCTCTGGATGTGGAGCGGGAAAGCGTCGAGAGACCCGCGCACGGGGGTCCTGGCGCCTGGCTCGCAGAGCGCGTCGGAGACCTGCGCGTACTGCAAAGTACGCATTCCCTCCCGCGATCGTGAGATACAAAAGCGCTTAGTATAGAGCCTCGCACACAGTTGGCACAAACCAAACTGATTGTCCGTACACTATTATTCAGGGGCAGAGACGCCAGCATTTGCCTGCCGCAGTTCATCCCAGCACGCATCCGAGCCTTGACAAATGCAGCCACTTTTAACCCTCACGCGTAGCCATGGACACACACGCGGAGGCTCAAAAACCGCTTCTCTCCTCCAAGGACCCGGTGTGCGAATTAGCCACCACGCCCCTCGCCCCGTCCTTTCGCACAAATCCATATACTCGCGCAAATACTTGTTGAGTGTTTTGTTGCTAGGGAGAAATGGCTCACTTTGACCGTGAGCACTCACAAACTTCCTTCCCTCCCGTCTAAGATCATAGCTGCTCCGTCTTGTCGAGTCCTTACAGTGTGCTGGGTCTGTGTTCCACAGCCGTTTGTCGGCCCCACCTCAGCCACGGGGCTCCGTGTGAGTTCTTGCACCAAGGCACAAACTATTATTGTAGGTTCATAATTTCACATAAGTGAACGTATTCCGGAGGGCATTCCTCTCTTCCGAGCTATCCTGCCCTTGTGTAGCCTTCCGTTTGTGTGACAGGCCCCCTTCCCAATTGCCCCAAACCGCCGCCAATGGCAGACACCGGTGTGCAACACCCATCCACAGACAGGCCCAAATGCTGGCCCACAGAAATCCTAGCCTGTCTATCTCTGGGTCTAATTCATTCCCGGGTTTCCCTTCGGTAGGTTCATTATAGCTATCCTGTCTCCCCATCATCTTCTAAGGAGAACTTTGCTTTTTATACCAGGAGTAAATTCTGTATCTGCTCCCTACCCTTGATTTAATTTGCAGTTTGGTTCGACATTTATTAAAAAAAAAAAAATGTAGGAACAGGAGGTTCTCCAACTAGCAGAAACGATGGAGCGGACCAGGGATAGCTGCCAATATATCACACAGGCTTCTGCTGATTTCAAAAAATGTTTTATTAGTCAAGAGCATAGATACTGCTTTGGTAAAAGGAGGGGACGGTGAGTGGTCTTATAGATTTGAGGTAGAAAAAGGGTGGGGATGGGGGAATTAACAAACACCTGAGCAGAGCAGGCATGGTAGGTAGTTTAAATACATAAAAACTTTTCAACATAGGGAAAAGTTTTTATTTACAAAGGAAGGAAGGAAGGGAAAGGAAGGAAAGACAAGAAAGAACGGAAGACGGAAGGAAAGAGCCGTTTTCCTTGAACTAAGTAGGAAGTGCAGTGACAAAAAATAAAATACAATAAAAACATCACTGTTTGAGGAAAAACAACAAAGGCAGCCCTTTCATCTTCCTGGTTTGGTTCTCTTTCCCTGGCAGAAAACTATTGATTCCTCTTATTGCATTTTCATTAGGGAGGAGAGCGCGCGCCGACGCGCGGAGGGTTTTGACGCAAAGCCGAGAGGGGCGCGAGAAAGGCAGATAGTGTAATGGGGAAGGCGTTAGGGGTGCTGATTTCGCCCCAGAAGGGTTGGAAGGTTACGTTTTAGCGTGCTTGGGTCCCACAGTCCTTCCTTCTCGAATCGTGCAGCCAAGAGCCGCCCTCTCGGTTGCCGTAGGGGTGGGGATGGTTTTATATATATATATATATATTTCTCTTTCTCTTCATGTATTAAAAACAATTTCAAATGACATTGCACGTGCGATTGAAGTGTGTAGTTGCAGCCGGCGACCTGCCAGCACGCAGCGGAGGCTAGGCGGGATGCTCCTACAAGACCCTGGCATCCAGAGCCGGCCATTGGCCTCCGCCTTCTCTCCTCCTGCGGCTCTGCGTCGGGCAGCTGTGGCGGGATCCTCGGCGCAGGCCTCGGCTCACTGGTTTAACTCCAGCGCCCAGACTTGCTGCGGCCAGCCTGTGCGCCCTTTAATCCTCTTCTCGCCTGGGCCCAGGGCAGGAGGAAAGCCTTCATGCTGCTGCTGCCAGAGGATACACACAAGAAAGGGGGCGAGAGAGACAGGTTTAAATGCTTCTGCTCCGCTCACCCAGGTGTAGAATACAAATAGGGAGGGGTGAAAGGTGTTGGAAGCAGTAACTGGGAGCCTTTAAATAAGTGAAGAATTTTTGTTTGCAAAATAGGCAAACAGGCTCATAAATTTGCCTTTATGCTCCGAGTTCCCGGGGGACCTGGATGGGGTGGGCAGCTTCTTGGGGGTTGGTAATGAGAATTTTCTGCGGCTGGTGAAACTGTTGCTCCTAGGTTTGGCTTTATGGCAGCGAAGGGGGACTGCAGGGTTTGCAATGGGAGGGGTGGCAATCAACAGTTTCCTCGCTCGCGGACCTGCACCGGCGACACGTCCACCAGCTTTTCTCCTTTAGCGCCTGAGCATGGATACCGGGCTGGGTCCCTCCAACCGGCTCTGGGAGCCCAGAAGTCTCCTCGAATGAGGGAGGAAGTCGGTCTGGCCTAAGCATCCCCTTTTCCCGGCTACTTGAAGAAGGCAGCAATATGCAGGGGGTGGGGATACGCCCAATAACTACTTCCAACCAGGCATCCCGATCCCCGGGCCTGCATCTCTTCCAGCCCAAGGCAGTGGTTTAGAGATTCGCTGACCACAGTCTTTCCCAGTCTCCCGAGGTGACTTCCCTAGATTAGCACAGCTCCTGCAGGTCAGAGAAAACCCAGGGGGGCTCTCTAGTCAACTCTAACACGCGGTGGTCCCCAGTGAAACAATCTAGAGAAACTAGTTGGGCTCCCCAGGCTGGGAATCAGTCTTCAGAGGCCCCAGAGCCCTGGGCCACTGAAACCGACCTCCAGAAATTGTCACTGGAGAGAATCCAGAAAGGCCTAGTAGGGACTGGGATCTCCAAAGCCAAAAGAAGTGATCAAGGTGACTGAGGAACCAGTGGTGGGGAGTGGGGAGCAGAGAAACGTCCTCTGGACAGAGAATAAACTTATTCTACCGAAGTAAACAATTCCCTGGGTAGGTGGCCTCCACATCCTGTCCAGCTCTGGGCCTCAGTTTCCCTATGTACAATGATGAAAACAGACCAGCCTCTCCAGCAAAGATCTTTTGAAAACAACAGCTGAGCCCATATGCATAAATTTACATTCAGGCAAATACAAGTAACAAACTCCTACAGCATTCTTAACCTGGCTTCCAGGAGAACCCAAGGATGAATCAGGACCCCTCGAAAATGTAAGTGAAATATATGGTGTGTGCATTTTCTCGGGGTCTGAAGCTTCCAACGGATTCTTACAAGGGACCCTATGATCCTGTCCGAAAAGGACGAGGTTCCGTCTAAATTCACAGTCTTACAAACACTATCCGCATTACAAATGAATTTAAACATGAATCTGCCTCCCTCCACGCAAACAATCCCACAGTTCGACCGTCTCAGAACTCCCCACAGCCTCTCAAAATCTCACGCAAGGCAAGGCAGACTCCTTGCACTGCGTATTCGGCCTGCGGGTGCTCACCACGCCCGCGCCCTTGGCTAGAGCACGCAGGCCCCCAGGACTTACCAGCTCTCTTTTCCGCTTGCTCTCGCGGCCGCCATCCGCCTTCTTCAGTTCGGCCTTGAAGGCCTCGGGGTCGCCAGCCTGTGCGTCCTTGGCCAACACGTCCATCAGGTAGGCGATGTAGCTGGTGGCCAGGCGCAGAGTCTTGATCTTGGAGAGCTTGGTATCCGCCGGCACGTTGGGGATGCACTCGCGCAGCTCCGCGAAAGCGCTGTTAATGCTCTCTGTGCGTCTCCGCTCCTTCTTGGGTCCTGAGCCTTTCCGCCGGCCCAGGCGGCCGCCGAGCGCCTCCAGCCGCCCGGGGCTCTGGCCGGGCCTGGCGTCTGGACCATAGGAGGCGGCGGCTGCCGCGGCTGCGGGAGGTGGCCCGCCGGCGGGGAAGTCCGGGGCGGCGTCAGCGGGGCTCAGCAGCCAGCTCTGGAAGTAGGGCCGCTCCTGGTGACAGCGCGAGGCAGGGCCGAAGAGGAAGGGCTCGTGAAGCATGGGGTGCGCGGGGTGCGGATGGTGATGGTGGTGATGATGGTGGTGATGATGTGCGTAGCTGCCCACGAGGTTCATGTTGGAGCGGCCCCTGGCCTGCGCCGCCAGCCTGATTAGCGCCGCCCCATGCGCCCCAGAGACTGCCGGGGCCACCCGTGGGCTCTGGGGCGGCGCTCTGGTAGGTACCGGCTCTGAGAGATTCTGGGGCAAGGTTGAGGATGACACGCGCAGCCGGCCGTCTGCTTGCCTGCTTCGGTCGCAGGCGAGGACGAGGATGCAGAGAGACCAGTTTAACCCTTCTGCAGCCTCCCCTTCAGAGTCTGGCTTATATAAGGCTGGGGCTTTGATGTCAACCTCTCCCCGGAGCCAATGGCAGGGGGCAGGGAGGGGGAAAGGGGGATGGCCGTCCCTGGTTTTAGGCTCTGCCACTCGACTCTAGCCGCGTGCGGGGACAGGGAGGCGCCCCGTCTCCGCCCCTCCCCCTTTCTCCCCCCTCCCCCGTCCCCAGTTCCCGAGTTGAGGCTTCGTGATTGAGGCACAGGCCTGTCAATGCCCAGGTCGCCGTCTGCCACCCCCTCCCCTTGTGCCCAAGGAAAGGAATCACGGAGCAAAAAGGCCTTTACCTAGATTTTACAGATAGGGAAACTGAGGCGCCGAAAAAAAGAAAGGTTCTCATTTCTAGACCTTCCAGAATCCAAAATAAGAATTCCAGAGGTTCCCAATCCTGAGCTCCATCTGCTCTACTTGCCCTCAGAGCCAGAAAATGAGATCGGGATGCTGGAGCAGATAGCCCCCTAAGGTTCTCCCCTAAGCCGCCCCAGTCCTTAGTCGCCGCCCATCCCGCCACACTGCAGCAGGCCCTGCAGCTGGCAGAACAGCCGCCAACTTTGGTCAAGTCTTGTATCTACAGCGCAGGCGGCCACCCACCCGAGTAGAGGTCGGGGACAGGAGGTGGAAGCAGATGGGTGGCGAGTAGGGAGAGGAGGGCTCCGAGCCCACAGGCATTTACTAGTTTGTTCCGGGCTCCAGAGCTTGAGATCACTGTTCTGGCGTCGGGGCTCCTGATCTGGTCCAAAGACCGCCCGGCTGACCAAGGAGCAGCCTCCTCTCCGCAGAACTCGAACGGAGGGCCCAGAGCTCAGCTACGTTGGGCCACTGCATGCAGGCCACCGCAGCTTTGGGGTTCGATTCTCGGCGCCAGAGCTCACACTGCGAGAAATCAGCGTTTGGCGGTGAATGTACACCGAGGAGATAACCACCTCCACACTCTCCGCGGGGCTCACGCCGTGGGAGAAACTTACTACCCACTGGCGTAGAGACACGGCTCTGGCCACACCTTAGTGATTTTACCTCCTGACTAGGGCTCTTCCGCTCGTCGGATTCTGTCCCCAGGGGCCTTTCTCTGGGCTGCAACCTGGACTTGGGAATTTAAGGGTGGCGGCGCTTGCAGCTGAAGCTCTCTGTCTTACCTCCCTGATGGGGAGCTTCCCAGCTGATGTCCTCATACCCTGGGTGCCTTCAGCCTCACCAGCCTTTCCCAGCCAAGCTCCTTCCCTAGGTGGGGTAGAGGAAGTGTACCCTTCTCTCAAAAACAATGTGGAGGGGAGGGCGAGAGAAGAGAAATACATGTGTGCTCTTTTCAGATGTCAGATTTACTTCTTCATCCATTTTTTCAACAAGTATTTACGTGTACAGTAAATATTTGTTTTGACCCCTGCTATGTTGCTATGTGCATTGCACAATTAGCAACCCAAAGGTAGAGGGAGAAAGGTCAACTAGCTCATTGCACAGATGGGAAAAGTGAGGCCCGGAAATGAACGATTTTCCTTGGGCTCGGGTAGCCAGTGGATACACTGTATTTTTCTTCTGTACAGTCGGAATGGGGACAGTGCAGGGAGAGAAGCGGACAAATGCTTTGTCCAGAGCCGGTTCCACTTGTGGGAGCTTGGCGGGGCTGCGGGCCCTGGAGGGGCATGGGGGAGGGAGGTCCTTGTTTCCTGCCTGAGGCGGCTGGAAACCCGCCGCTCTCCTGGGCGCCTGGCGCCAGCAGCGCCGGGGTTGGGCCGAGCGCGGAGCCGGAGGCTCGCACGGAGGGAGCACCCCCGCGCCCAGCTGAACCGCGGCTCCACAGAGTCCCGCGCCTCCGTGGCCTGAAGGCGCTCGGGAGTGCGGGTGTGGGGGCAGAGACAGTAACGACTCTGTGAAGGACCTCAGTCGACACACACCCAGCCTTGGTCCTAGTCCGGCACGATCTCTCAGGACCACCGTTACACACGTACATACAGACGCACGCAGCCTCACAAAAAATCACCAGCATACACCAAGGTCTAGGCATTCATGCAGACGCCACAAAACATGCATATTATCTCGGTAACCTATTTACACCCATGCGACACACAACAGCATTTAAATTTTCGTGCATTCCTAGGATTTTACAGGCTATCTCTTCGTCACCCATGGGGTGTGCATCTAGCCTCAGATGTGTGACAGCTCTGGGCCACTCCCAGCCCTCTATGCAGGCACACTTACAGACACCATTACAGCAGACACATCAGCTCCACACAAATAGCACAGCTGAAGGGCTTGACATATACTCTTACTGTCACAGTTGTGCACAGGCCCAACCAGTTTGTATCCGTTTCTTTCTGTATTTCTTACTGTACACAGTATTTATAACACAAACTTCTGAAAACCCCATCACACACTTCATGCATTCTCAGTTCTCACAAACACACACAGGTACACAGTCACAATTACTGCTATATATGCACAGGTGCTCAGAAAAAGTTTTCACATGTTCATCCATTACGCACAGGCACACAAATTCCAAACACTGAGACCAGCTGACATCCATTCTGTCACACCCACATAGCCACAGTCACAAGCTCTGGAGGTGAAGTTGAACAACAGTATGCACATTATCACAGCCCCCCCCCACCCCCCACCCCCGTGATAGGTAGGTACACACAGTGACCCACACACTCCCCGCTCCAGCACCCACCCTCATGTGTCCTGAGCATTTTCCAAGGTTACATAGGTCACTCAGGGTGACTTGAATACTCTCCAAATATATCCAGCCTGGTTAGTGTGGTAGGGAATGCATTATCAGTACTAAATGATGAATCCCAGTTTCATGATTCCCTGGCAGTCCCCTCTGGGTTGTTAAAGAGCAGGGTATGTGTAGTCACCTGGGCCCTAGAAAGCGCTGCTCTCCGCCCAGAGTCAAGAGGTCGAAGTAGTTCTCCAAGCAGAGCGGCTCCGGATCCAGGACCACAGCCCTCAGGGACCACTGGGGCTCAGACTGGGCAGCACCCAGCAGAATGGATGTCAGGGAGATGGCCCGTGGCCCCTAGGTTCAGACCCACCTTCTGGGAGACCCCAATGGGCTTTAAAGTCCAGCCTGGCTTAGGTGCGTGTGGATCAACAGTGGGGACGGGGTAAAGGTATTCTGTCTCCCCATCCCAGGCTCCATGGTCCGCGAGGTCTGGGACTCAGGAGTTTAGCTGACATTTTTCTAAACTGAGACGCAAGAGATGAGCCTGGAGTTCTGGTTTTACCTAGCGCCTCACTGTGTTCCTTTCCCTCTCTGAGCCTGTTTCCTCATTTTCAGAAAAGGGGGATAGGGCTGATAGTCTGGAAGCGGGAAATTCCCAGTTCTGGGCTGTTTCCCGGACCCCGGCGGCTCTAATTCCTATCTGGGGGCTCTCGGACCTAGCTCTTGGTTTGGGGGCTCCGCTAACGAAAGGACTCTATCCCACCCCCCCCCCCCCCCCCCATCCCCCACCCCCCACAACCACAGACCAAAGGAGCGGGAGTCAGGGACTCGGGTCGGGTGGGACGTCTGTCCGCCAGTCTCATATCCCCTCACCTCACCTCCCTTCCGCATCCTGCGGTGCACGCTCCGGTAGCGTCTTCAGGAGGTCTGGCACTTCCAGCATTTTTAAACGCTCACTTCTTTCTCCAATTATGCTAGTGAGGCCGTGCGAGAACCCTCATTCCATTTTATGGGATCTTAAGCACACAGAGGTTAAAAATGTGTATTAAGGGAGCGTTTAAGCGAGTCTCGCTGGAGAATCGTGCCCGCCCACCCAGACTGAAACTCCGCATGGGCATTCATCCCGTCCCGGTGTGAAACTTCGCATCCTCTGTAAACTGGGGTGCGGTTATACCCGCCGCAGAGGGCTGGTGTAAGATTAAGCGAAATTATATAGGTGAAGCGCCTAGCACCTGATAGTAAACCTGGATAAATGGTGGCTCTGTTTTTAGGAATACAATATTAATTCCACAGAGAAAGTAAGTTACCGCGTCACCACATAGCCCGGGTGAGGGAGGGCATCCACCACCCCCTCGCAAGGCTCTGTTCTGAGCTGACGGCTCCCGTTTCTGACCGCATCGAGTCCCCGTCTTTCCCCACCGACCCTCCAGAACTCTACTGTCAGGAGGGAGGCTAGAGATGGGGGACACCGAACATCGCCAGGTGGGGGATAATGTTGCCAGAGTCCTGAATTCCAATTCCGGATCTCACCCACCCGCATTTCATTTGCTGAAGCGTTTGGCGGTGTAGTTCCCGCCTCCTCCAGGACTCAGTTCTCTCATCGTGCAGTGGACCGGCTGTACTCAAGCCTCAGACGCCTGGGTGTCCTTCTCAGGCTTGCCCTACTCCTCCCCTCGCTCCCGCCCCCGGGACTGGCAGGCCTGGAAGAGCCCGCGCCGCGGCGCCTACCGCAAAACCGTCTCCGGCTGCGTTCCGTGACCTTGACGCCACCAGCAATCCCCGCACCGGACCCCTTATCTAAATAGGGCCGTAAATCAAGGACCTGTCAGGGCCTGGGTAATTACAGGAACTCCATAAAAAGGACCCGGCCGGCCGCCTGTTTATATTAGCGCGGTGTAAAATATTCTCGCTGTCTTGGGGAATCGCGTCGCGCAGTAACGCACCATAAATCAGTCCGCGGGCCATTTACCCCGCAGCTTGAGTGCGCAAATCCCTTAAACATTTCTCTGCCGCATCTAGAACATCTAGGACTTTCCACTCTGGCCCAACCTGCTCCCCAGGGCTAACCCTGGGGTGGGGTGGGTGTGGGGGGTTGGGGAACAATCGGCACCGGGAAGAGACAGAAAGGTGGGTCTATATCCCCGAGATGATCCTGGGGTGAGCTTCTTGCCTTCGCCAGTGTGTGAGCTTAGCAAGACTACTGAGATTTCGCGTTAAAACCTGCCGAGAAACCTGTCAACAGAAGGGAAGCGTCTTCCCTAAGGACACACAGCCGATGGGTGGCAGAAACTTGCAGCTGAAGCCTAGACACCTAGGGGAGACCTGGGTTCCACGGCAGCCTCTGTCTCCTCTTCTGTCCCCCTTTCCTGGGATGAGGTGTGAACTGGCCAGAGAGGGTCCAAGCCACCAGCTGACATTCCACTGTCTATCGTTTAGCTTCGAGAACCCCTGAGCTTCCTGCAACTGTGCCCAAAATTATGTGCGAATGCTGTACTGTGGCGGGGTTGGAGGGGAGCTCTAATTCCTAGTCCTGTCCCCCTTGTTTTACAGGTGGCACAACAGACCTGGAGGATGGGGAGGCACAGCTAGAAATCGGAGACCTTGCTGCTAAAATAATCTCTTCTGGTTTATCTCCCCCACACTCTTTCCTAAAGAAAAACTAAGATTGTGCGGTGTGTGTGTGTGCATGCGGGGTGGGGGGGTGGGGGAATGAAACCCTGTCCATTCTTAGGTTTGTAACAGCCTCAAAATTACGGAATCTATTTAAGGTAAACCTGATGCTGCCCATTGTCCAATGCCCAACACAAATCAAGCTTATGGAAAAAGAATATTAAATTTTCCACGTTTTCCCTCGGGTCTGGAACCCCAGGATTCAAGGGAGAATTAAACATTTTCCTCTCCCATTCCCTTTCTCTTCCGAAGCCCGTAAATGACAACGTGTTTACACAAGTTTTTATGTCGTCTGAGCTGCGCCCGGGCCCCGCTTCCTCCTCTGTGTATGTTCCGCGCAGAGAGATGTCTGCTTCAGGACGCGTTCAACCTAAACAGAACCCCGTCTGATTGGAAAATGTATTTATTTGAAAAATCGTAACTCACAGCTTTGGTGAAAACGGCCCCCAAATTTATGGGATGGCTTGGGGCGCGGCGGTCGTAAATTAAAAAGCACTGGACAACCCCCTCCCCCAATCCCCGCAGCGGCACCAGTCAGGTTCTCAGGAGCACCCAGAGACTAGCCCCCTCCCGGCTCCACCCCGCCGCACTCTTCAGCCTCTGCTCCAGTCTCTTGCTGTGGCTAAGTGGCTGTGTTAACAGGCAGGTGGATTTCATTCTGGTTCCTTTCACCCAGTCAGGTTAATTTCAGGGTAGCCTCTCTGCGAACGGTTTCAGGTGGTCGGTTAACAGTGAACAGTGTTCTGTTGTGCACCGGTCTGTTTTAGGCATCTCGGGTTTTCTCTTTAAGTACACGCTGGTAAGTTTCGTGGTGCTGGGCTGCTTGTCCCTGGTCCCCAACAGAATGATCAGTGGTGTGCCAGGCTGTCTCATGCCAAGAGGTTTATCTCTGGTCAGTGTCATGAAGGTCAGTTTCATCGACAGACTGCTGCTGCCCAGGTCAGGGAAATTTTTTCCTTTCAGTCCAATCTGAATTCCCCTGGAGGATGGAGTCAACACACTCCGCCTAGTTGCGCGATCCTTCAACCAGCCTCCGCCAGCTGAGGACTAGGATTAGAGGCTGGAACTGCGAGCATGTCCTGGGACACAGGAGCCGCGGCCGCCAGAGGTGGGGAGCCGCGTAGTCCAGGCGGAGCTTGACGCATGGGGCCTTCACCAGCAATCGTCTGCTTCCTCCTGCAAACGCCGGGCTGAGCCATATCACTCCGTCTTTTTTTTTTTTTTTTTTTTTTCCCACTAACGATCAAGCGCCACTTTGGCAGCGTACCCACGGGGAGCAAGGCAAGCTCTCCGCTCCCAGCTTGTCTGTCTAAGCGCTGCTGTCTCGGGGAGAGGAGTTTAGCTACTCAAAACTTATGCCTTTTGCGCTCGTCAAAGGAGCTCTCTGGAACGATGCAGTTAAGCGCAGGAAGAGCCGCAAAGTAGTGCGGGAATCCCAGAATCCGAGGTGACATCCCAAATGGTTCTGCCGCGGCCACCTGCCTTGCAGCAAGCCAGTCCTCTGGCACTGATGTATACGCAGAAACGTTGGTTGGAAGAAATACAATACCTTTATTAGGCAGAGAAAACCCATTTGGATTAACCTAATCTGTTTTGGGAGATTAAGAACTGGTGTGAGGTAACATGGGTTCGAAGTGGTGAGGGGACAGAGGGCTCCTCTTCCGCCAGGTTCCCTTGACACGGGGGTGGGGGCTGGAGTGGAGGGGGGGCAGCCCTCCTTCCTCAGGTCTGCTTCCTTCCAGTCTAAAATGGCCTTGCTCTAACGGGTGTTGGGATCTGCACATTCTCCTCCGCCCCGGACAGCACTGGAGCCAGAGATGGACTCAGAGCTGCTTGGAGTACGAGGTATTAATCTTGGAAAAATCTGTGCTAAGCCTTTCCGCACTGGGTTGGGAGGAAGAGATCAGCGGCTGGCTACACTTACTGGCGAACATTCCGGGCTCCTCAACTCTTCTTTCTGCGTATAGGCACTCAGAAACCGAGCCTGTGGGCAATAAACGGTATCATTATTAATCTTATTATTTTAAACCGGGCCAGACTACATCTGTCATCTTTCCCATAATGGTCAATTGTAAACACACTTTACAAGAGAAAAACAAAAAAAGGGATTTAATGCTGATGCTGGGAAAATGCTTAGCACTGGCGTTGCTGGGGAATTGGCAGGCTCTCCAGTCCTTTGGGAGAGAATTTAAGTGCTTAGCAGTTTTTCTTTCTTTCTTTCTCCATTGAGTTTCTAAATCTCTCAGGGGTCTTTGTCTCTTTAGTTTATGGAGAGAAGTCCTTCCTTTAAAAGTCAGGGACGAATCATCGGGCCTTGCCTTGGAAATCAGGAGAGAGTGGAATAGGAACCTGCAAACTTGGCAGAGGGTCTTGATCATTTTCACTGTCACCGTCAATCTTCTTACCAGCCTGGTCCTCAGTTTCAGCCTCTTTCTGCCCTAGTGTTCCCCCTTGCTGCAGCAGAGCCTTGGAGTGGAGCAGGGAGATGAGAGATAAGTGAATGATAGGGGAAAAAAAAAATCAGAAAAGAAAGGCAAGAGGCATGTGTGGTGACTGGTGAAAGGGGAAGGATGCTTTGGTTTTATCCCATTATCAAATATCAGAGCAGGTTTCGTTCCAGAAAGTCTGGCTTTGACTGCCTTTTCTTGGTATGAACATCTCTCTCTAGCCACATGGACACTCCTGTCCCCTCACACACACACAACTACCCACACACACACACACCCCGAAGGACACAAGATCGTCCTCATCAGCTTACCCAAACCATCCAAAGCATAGAGCACAGAATAACAAAAAAGTCACAGTGAAACCCAGCTCCCAAACTCAAACCAACTGCTGCTGGGTTTTAAATTCATTTTCATCTGTGTAAGCAAGCCCCCAACCCTGCCAAAGTCTATTTTTTAAAACAACAACAAAGGTGGCAGGAGAAAGAGAGAACAGAGAGGAAAGCCTAGAAACCAGAGCAGAAATTAATTCAATTACCTCTTTTCCCCTGCCATAAATTCCGCAGAGGAAATCAAATCTTTCTGTGTATGTGTGCAAAACCTGATCAGTCTATGGAGCTTGCCAAAACCCATTATGTCTTAAACTGGGTATCCTAATTGGATGAATGTGAATATACCAGGCGACCAGGCATCAACTGAGCCAGGATTTTCCAATGGCATTCTCCACGGAGCCAGAGAGGATAAACATCAGTTGGAACCACATGCTAATCAGTTTTCCCTCAGAGAAGGGGAACCTGGGCGCAGAGGCATCCTAACATTTTGCGTCAGATTGTAATGGAATATTTCTTGTAAACAGCCAAGTGTCTCTCCCAGGCACTCACCTGACATGTTTCTTGTTGTTTAAGTTCAGATCTGACAGATGATGATAACCTGGAAAAGAGAGAGGTTGTAAATGCTGAGGACTGTAAGGCTGGGTAGTGTAAAGGACGCCTGCTCAAGAGCTGGGACAGAGCTATGATTTGTAGAACCCTGAAAACTTGTCAGGCTGCTCGGGGCAAGCAGGGCAGCGGGAGAGGGGAATAGCGTTCCAGAGGAGAGAAACACACAGAAAGGAGAGCTGCGCTGCTTGCTCGAGGAAGCACCCACTTGTTTTGAGTTCCCTTTTGTGAGATGCAGGCCGCCCCCTCCCTCATACCCTCCCCACGTGGCACTCCCCTCTCTCATGGGCACACTGATCCACGGCACCTGTTAAGAACACGTAATGGATGCGATTAGCTGAGGCACCAGAGGGAAAACTTAACAGGAGGAGTTGACTTTATTCCAGTAAAAGATAAAGGTGTCTGTTTTCATGAACTTAGTTCATTAATTTCAACTTCTGTAGCCAGGGGTTTTTGGTGTTTTTTTGTTTGTTTGTTTTAGAAAAATCATTGCTGTTTTTTTCTTGAATCTCATGCGTTCATTCTCGAAGTTTAGTAGGTATCTCAGTCTCCTTGTTGAGCAGGTTTCTAACGCAGGGAAGAGGAGGAGTGGACATGGGATGGGATCTGCATTTCAAGAAAGTCCTTTAGTAAATTCTGATTCAGGAGCCAGGAATATTTTAGACTTACATCCCTCAGGTAGAGACTCAGGAATAACCTATTTAATGACAACAATTCTTTGTCTTGGTCACTGTGTGACTAGCAAAGTTAATATACATACACAGTTAAATATGACAATGTCCTTGTGGAAAATTTAGAAGATATAGAAAAATATAGGAAGAAAAATCAAGTTTTCCTTGATCCTAACAGGTTATTTAAGCTCCCTGGGCTATAAGCTTTCTCCACAGAATCCTATAGATTCCCAAAGGAGACAAGGTCCTTGTGTTCACCTGTTCTAACCCTTAGCACCCAGCACACACCTGGCAGACAGTAGGACCTCCAAAAATTATTCACCAAAAGAAATAATTGGTTAAACAAAACTGTAGGATTCAATGATCTCTAAAGTTACTTTCAACCCTGACGTTCTATTTTTCACTCTCTGCTCTAGGAAAAAAATGTAATTGCATAAACCCAGATACATTTGTCACCGGACTCTTGACATTTAAACAGGTGTGTGTTTGTTCTCCATGTCTTGTCACTTGATCTGACAGCTTTCTGCTTGCTCTATCTGATGTTAGTTTAGGGTTGTCCTTGCTTGAGGCAGCCCAGCTATGACCAAGGACTGGAACTGAGTGGGGAGGTCCCCACCTTGTACCAAACAGAACAGTCGGAGTAGATTTTTGAAGACTCCAGAAAAATGGCACAGCCTAAGAAAGAAGATAGTGGGGTGTCTGCTGTTCACAAATGTGAATTTTGGGGACTTACCTGGCAGTCCACAGTGGTTAAGACTCTGTGCCTCCAATGCAGGGGGTATGGGCTCAATCCCTGACTGGAGAACTAAGATTTTGTGTGCAACACAATGTGGCCAAAATGAAAAACAAATGAGCGATTCTTTCCTGAAACCATGAGTCAGCCCCCACTCCTTCTGTCATACTGTGCTAATGGTAACGGCAATCGCATTAACCTTCTGTTGTATGCCATGCACTCTACATAGACTCTCATTGAATCCTCTGAACAACACTCTTAACTCCATTTTATAGATGTGGAGTTAATGCCCAAAGGCCACTCAGCTAGGACACTGGAGAAGTCGAATTCAAACCCGGGTCTCCTTGACTCCAGAGTTCTTGCATTTAACCACTACAATGATGTGTGTGTTTGAGGGTAGGTAAAGGTATGAGTATATCTGGGGACTTCCCCAGTGGCTCAGCAGTAAAGAATCTGCTTGCAATGCAGGAGCCACAAGAGATACAGGTTCAATCCCTGAGTCAGGAAGAGGAGGGGATGGCAACCCACTCCAGTATCCTTGCCTGGAGAATCCCCATGGCCAGAGGAGCCTGGCAGGCTACAGTCCATAGGATGGCAAAGAATTGGACATGACTGAAGCGACTTAGCACACACACAAGGGTATAGTTAAAATGCTAAAAATACTTTTATTTCTCCAACAGTATTTTAAACTTTAAAAAAATTTATATACTTTTAAAAAGTTACTTTCCATTTATAGTTATTATAAAATATTGGCTGTATTCTCCATGTGGTACGATCTATCCTTAAGGCCACTGTAAATCCAATAATTTGTACTTCCTACTCCCCCACCCCTTAGACTGCCCATTCCCTCCGTAACCACTAGTTTTTTCTTTCTATGTCTGTGAGTCTGCTTTTTTTTGTTGTATTCCCTACTTTGTTGTATTTTTTAGATTCCACATATAAATTATATCAAACAGTATTTATCTTTTAAAAAAATTTCTTCTTAATTGGAGGCTAATTGCTTTACAATGTTGCATTGTTTCTGCCATACAACAACATGAATCAGCCATATGTATATATATATATATATATCTCCTCTCTGTTGAACCTCTCTCACACCCCTACTCCCGGTATCTATCTTTTCTGTCTGAGTTACTTCACTTAGTATAATGCCCTCCAAGTCCATCCACGTTGCTGTATGTAAATGGCAAAAATTCATTCATTTTTATGATTGAACAGATATAACCACATCTTCTTTATCTGTTCATCTGGTGGGCACTTAGGTTGCTTCTGTGTCTTGACAATGATATTCAGTGCTGCTGTGAACATCGGGGTGCATGTATCTTTTTGAGTTAGTGTTTTTGGTTTTTTGATATATACACAGGAGTGGAATTTTTGGGTCTTATAGTAGCTCTATTTTTAGCATTTTGAGAAATCTCTACCATGTTTTCAACAGTGACTGTACCAATTTATATTCCTACCAACAGTGTCCAAGGGTTCCCTTTTCTTCACATCCTCTGCAACATTTGTTATTTGTGTTCTTTTTGATAAGAGGCATTCTGACTGGTGTGAGATGATGGCTCGTTGTGGTTTGATTTTCACTTTCCTGATGATTAGTGATTTTGAGCATCTTTTCATATGCCTGTGGGTCACCTGCATTTCCTCTTTGGAAAAATGTTCTCCAACAGTATCTTAACAGTAATGTACTCTCATGAAAAAAAGAATATAACCCGCCACCCAAACAATGCAACTCTGTCACTCTCTCACCCCCAAACACTGTATACTAAGAAACCTTCCTGCTACACAGAGTCCATGTGCATCAGTTTTAATGGTAGCATCAGGTGGGCCACAGGTTGCATCTAAAGAGATGATTCATCATAATGAGGTTATCACCTGTGAGGAAAGGTGTCAAATCTGCTCCACTCAGCACTGTATCCCCAGTACTTAGTACAGTACCTACACATAGAAGTTACTCAGGAAATATTTGTTGGATGAATGAATGGTAACTTACTTAATACAGACAATTCTGAGGAGATGTCTCTACCTACATGATTACCCAGAAGTTAATCTTACAATACAGCCCCATCACACGGTAGGTGCTTAGGAAGGTGTGGTTGAAGGAACAATCTTATAGGAGGAGAGCTGGCACATGGAATTACTAAAAGAAAGTCTCACCCAAGTTAGCAAAATGGAACTAAAATAGTTTCTCCATCTTAGTTAAGTCCGTTGCTGCCTCCTTCATAAGGAATGCCACGTTTCCTGATCTCAGCTCTGTGATCCTCCTTATGTGATCCCAGGCCCTAGATCACCCCCAAGGATCACCCAAGCCTGCAGGTCCTAAGCTGTGTGTCCATCGCCAGGTCTAGCATTGCACAGAGTCAGACCTCAGCCAAGTTCCTTGGAATGATTTGAGGTTTGCATCCAATCCCTGGTTCCAGAAGTCATACTTTGTACCTACTCCCATTTATACTTCTAGAATGCATTTTAAAGGAAAAGGTGAATATGGTTTAATGGTGAGTAAAAAGGAGACTATAAAATTAAACATACTGGGGGACTTCCCTGGTGGTCCAGGGGTTAAAACTCTGCACTTCCACTACTGGAGGCTCAGGCTCGATCCCTGGTTGGGGAACTGAGATCCCACATGCCACACAGTGTGGCCAAAAAATAATAAAATATAAAACAAATTTAAAGATTAAACATACTAGGATTTTTTTCAAAATAAGAAAGGCTTTATTTTAAAGACAAAATGAATAGCATGAACTGACATCTAAATGAAAGTAAGTGATTTCACTGGGTTTTATAAAAGAGAAAGATGTACTCAGGTGTCAACTAAATATCAGAACCATAAAACAGGCACATGAAAGAAGACACCCTAAAATTATGATTGTTGGTAGAATCGTTGGGAATTATGGATGGTATCTTTGCTTTTCCTCAATTTCACAAATGTACTGTTTATTGTATTTTATAATTAAAAAATAATTCATATTCCAAACTAAATTTAGGACTTAAAATATAACTCCTATGACAAGAGATAGTTAATAAGAAAAAGTTCCAATTCAACTTTGGCAACAAAAATAATAACAACAATAACTTTACTTGGCATTCATAATGTGGTAGGCAATGAATTAAGTACTTTATATAGGTTATTTCAATTATCTCAAAGTACTTTATTAAAAAAAGTACAGTTTGTATTCACATTTTGCAGATAAACAAACTGAGGCATAGAGAATTTAAGTAACTTGTCCAAGGTTCTCCAGCTGTTAAGAGGCAGAGTTGTGATTTTTTTGAACCTGTCAATTCTCCAAACACATTTATGAAAGGATGGAAAAAAGAGGGAGGGAGAGAGGAAGAAAAAATACCGGAGTGGGAGGAGGAGTTGTCCCTTTGGTAAGAATACTTGGACCAATGAAATGGATGTCTGAGGTTCTGTTGTCTGAGCATAGGAATCACCTGGGGGGCTAGTCAGAAATGCAAAGTCTCAGCTTTGCCTCAGATCTACAGAAACAGAATCTGCATGTTTCAAAACATTCCAAGGGATTGTTTGGGAATTGTTGGCATTCCAAGTTTGGGAAGCCCAGTAACTGAAGATAATAAATATAGAATCCATTTGGAAAAAAAATAGAATCCATTTGTGTTTATGTGGACTGATACGACCTTGTCAGAAATGGGGTCAGAGCTGCATGAATCAGTTTTTTCAAAGTCTGTTTCATGGGTTGGGAAAATACCTTAATGGATTGCTATCAGAAATTTGGGAAAAAAAAAAAAAAGAACAGAATAGTAAAAATACCAGGGTGCATCTCATGCAGGAAGGGTAAATGTTATTACATGAAACTTTTATTTCAAAGGTGTGGGTATGTGTACTGGGTCTTGAGGTATGAGGTCTGTTTTATTCACTCTCTGTCAAGAAAAGTTTTAGCGATTGGTATTCACACCGTGGCTGGAGGCAGCCATGAAATTCCAAGCTGCCCTTTAGAGGTGTGGTGGGTCTACTTCCTGTTTCTGATAAATGTAAGAATTCCGAATGAAAGTGCAAGGTGAATGGGCGGAAGAACGGATCGCTCAGAAATCGCCTCTCTTCCTGTGCAGATGCAGGAACCCAGGCCCAGAGAGAAGAGAGACCGGCCCAAGGTCACACAGTAAAATGGAGACTTTCAGCTTTGGAAAGGGGAGCCTACATTCCTTTTTTGTCCCCAACCATGAAAGACCTGGGAGGCTGTGGGGATCTGGCCAGGAGGCCACGCAGTCTGGGGGACATGACTGTGGAATGTGTTGGGGAAACAAGACGCCTTCTCTTGCAGGCCCAACAAGCCAACAGGCCTACGTGTGGCCAGAAAGGGCTCTGGTTATCTGCCGTCCGCCTCTGTTTCGTTTGGTCTGTCAAGTCCAGCAGCAAAGTGGCCCAAACGTGTGAGGTTTGATAAAAGTGGGAAGGTAAGAGGAGGGAGGTGGCAGGACGTCAGGGACCAGAGTTTGAGAGACGTTCCAGAACCTCCTCTTCTACATTTCCTCTCAAAAGACTGGGAAAGTCAGAGGCCCCGCTCTCTCCCGCCACAGCCTCCTCCCCCAGAGACTGTGGCCAAGATCCCAGACTTCTCATCTCGGGTGGAACAGGATAAACTCTTAAAACTTGGGTGCTGGGTCAGGGGACTTAGACTTTTAAAAAGAAGTCTACCTTCTTTAACTTCCTTTTATTTTTTAATTCAATAAACAATACGGGGCGGGGCGGGGCAGCAATACAGAAAACATAGGAAAGAGAGGAAAACACATAATTCTACCACCCGCCAAATTAACTATGTTGCCAAAATTTTGTGACTGATTTTCAAAGTGGGCCATAGAACCGATCCTGTTCACTTTTCTCACTTGGTGATGGGTTGTAAGCATGTTTTTTTTTTTTTTTTTCTTTTCTTTCTTTTGGTCAATGAATATTATTTAGATTACTGGACATTTGATAAGAAAGAATTATCATTAGCTGTTTATTTTAGATACGACAACTTTGTGCCTATTCTTTTAAAAAAAAAGTCCTTTTAGAGATACATTCTGACAATTTCTGAGCCAAATGTCTGGGGTTCCCTTCAAAATAATACAGGAGGGGTAATTCAGTGGAAGCAGAGTGAAAATAAGGTTGGCCATAAGTTGGAAATCATTGATGCTCTGCTGTATACCTTTTAAAATAGAGGGGTTTTGCAGTATTGTTCTGTAACGCTAGTTTTTCACCAATTTTGGTCATGGATTCCTTTGAAAATCTTAAGCAAGCTATGAATCCACTGCCCAGAAAAATCCACATTCCCTTGCCACACCCACAATTTTAGGAGGTTCACAGCCCCGTGAGACTATTAATGTACCCATGTTAAGAACTCCTGACACACAGCGTGATTTTTTTTAAAAGACTTCAGAGTATTCAAGCAGATATATCATAACTTCACTTAACCAGTCCCCCTATTCTTGGGAATTTTCATAGTAATTATAAGTATTATTAATAAAGGATTCTATTACATATGTCTTTGCATACATATTATGATAAATTCCTAAAAGTATCAAAGGATATGCTGGTTTTAAAGGCTTTTCTTACAGCGTATCATGTTGGCTCCAGAAATTTTTGTATAGTTAATGTCTGAATATCAGTTCCCAGCATTGGAGTCCCGCCATCTGGATGTATCCTGGCCTAGGCAGCCAGCAGCATGTCCTTCGGAGAAGGCAATGGTACCCCACTCCAGTACTCTTGCCTGGAAAATCCCATGGACGGAGGAGCCTGGTGGGCTGCAGTCCATGGGGTCGCTAAGAGTCGGACACGACTGAGTGACTTCACTTTCACTTTTCACTTTCATGCATTGGAGAAGGAAATGGCAACCCACTCCAGTGTTCTTGGCCTGGAGAATCCCAGGGACAGGGGAGCCTGGTGGGCTGCCGTCTGTGGGGTCGCACAGAGTCGGACATGACTGAAGCGACTTTGCAGCAGCAGCATATCCTTGGAGGAATCCATCCTGCCTTCCTGAGTCTCAGTGTCCTCACCTGCAAACATGAGGAGGTTAAGCCAGCTGACCTCCAGGATCTACCATTATATTCTGTGATTCTTCCAACCCAGAAAGTCTGGCTAATTCAGCATGGTCCTCCTAACTCTGCATGGCTAATTCTGCAAAGGCCCCGTCATTCCGCCTTTGCTCGTAGAGAAGATTCCACATGCTTCTAAGCCCGCTCCCAGTTGGTTGGTGGGGCCAGCTTTAGCAAGTTTCCAAATCAGACTGAGGGTTGGAATCCTGACTCCAACCAAGGGTAACTGTGGGGAAGTGATTTAACCTCTCTGTGCCTCAGCCATTTGTTAGATGCTTGTTTAATATCTGTACCTACCTCACAGGTCAAGGGAGGATTAATTGAGGTAATACATGTTAAAGTGCTTTGATCAGTGCCCAGAACATAGAACACACTAACCAAGTACTTGCTAGTATTAATATTATTACATCTCTCTCAACCAGTACTCCCCACCCCTGCCCAGGACTTTTCTTGCCCGAAGGGTGATGTACGGATTCCTCAGAGTGGAAGGCAACCTTCGGCGGCACCTGTCCACACCTGCCCTATAGCCTGCCTCCCCCTTACATCACACACTCTGTGATTACCAGCAAATGAAACAATTCCTACATCCACCCCTTCCCACCCTCATGCCCCGACTGCTTCTTCTTGGTGCCTTGGCCAGAAGTTTCCTCTCCATCCCCAGGGTATCTGCTCCCGGTGCCTTCCAGAGGATGGTCAGGGATCAGGTCTATTCATATCTGGGCCAGATTGACCTCTTTAAGTCCCTCGCCATACAGTAGCCTCAGTTTCCTACTTTGTACACTCTCCTTAGCGATCTGATGGTCTCTAAGATCCTCCAATTCTGGACAGGTCACTGGCTCCAGAATGAGACCTGGAAGATTCTTCCCTTGGCTTCTGGCTTCACTTATGCTCACTTAGTGTCCCTCCCTGGAAAGCCCTGCATGTCACCCCAGCATCCTAGCCCAGCTGCTGTAACCCACAGACCTCGCTGACAGCCTGTGATGTCAGAGTGGCACCATGGGGGCTGGCCTCTCATGGCCAGAATTTGAGAATCCAGGGTCAGGAGCCTACAGAGCCAACAGGCCTCTTCCACTCCAGTCTGGGGACCTCAGTGACATCATTCGCCTACTAGGACACTCGCTTCTCTCACCGGAGGGGTGTGGCATGTGTCAAAAGGCCTAGACTGTTTGGAGATGGCATTCTGCAGATTTAGGGCTGTTCAGCCCATGTTGGAACCTAAGTCTCACAGCACTGGGTAACCCTGGGCTCAGGTTCATCATACCCCAAAATAACTGGACTTGGTTTTCACAAGAGACTTTCAGACCTGATATTCAAGCCCCAATCTGCCAAGGCCACATATCTGCAATGTTGTTTCCAAGGCATTTCCTCCAGTAGCCACTACTGGAAATCACAGAACATATGATATAGGCGTTAACATGGAAGGAACTTGAATTTTGCCCCCTCTGTCCCTTTTTGTTTGTTCTGTGGGGCTAGTGATGACTTTTCTGTTCATATTAGGTCCTAAAAATTCCTACAACTACTTCCAGTTACTAAATATAGCCTCATTCAGCCCCCGCCCCAAATTGTCACGTCTTCACACTGGGCTCATCTCCCTGCAGCCCCTACCACAGCCTGGGTTTGTCACAAGTCAATAGGAAGCTGCAGCTGGGGAGGGAGCATATTTGGTTTCTTCTCTCTTTATCTTCTGCCTCACGCATCACCCCCTCCCCCTCTTCTCAGAACTTGACAAGCTTGATTTCCCTTTTTTCCAGGGTTGGAGCAGGGGCCAGAGGACTTACTTGATGAATCCTATCGAGGTAGCTGAGTTTGGGCACTGTGGACTGGGCAGGCATCTACAGCAGACTCCCTCAGGGGCCTCTCTGTGCATCTTTTGGAGACTTGCTCTGCCCTCCCCATCTATGAACCTGCTCACCTGCAGGTCCTTGGCAAGGTGAATGTAACTCCATACCACCTGGTGGCTCTCCCTCGTCAGCCCGAGGCATCCCCCGTCCCTCTGCTGGCCCCCTCTCTAGCTGTCCCACATGAGTGCCCCCTCCTTGCAGACAGCAGAGCCTTTACTCCTATCAATTCTGAGAGTGAGCTACCCAGTGCAGGCTCAGCTCCCGTCTTCCATGGTCAAAGCAGTCGGCCAGAACAAAGGCTGCCCTTTAAATGGGATGGGCAGAGGTCAAGAAGCAGCCTATTGTGTTCACTGAGAGGTAGGAGATACATCTTGAGCTTGAAGATACGTTACTCACAGTACCGTCCCTCCTATTTTGAAATGAAAGAGGAAGTGTCCCCGGTACTCCTTTTTGAAGGGAGGAAGATTTACAGCACACCAACCCCTCTCTTCAAAAATTGTCCCCTTAACCTCAACTACTCTCAGTCCTTTAAAACCCACCTACAGAGGGATTGAGAACGGCCAGTCTTTGTCCCCTCTGTAAATTGTGTACCACAGGCTTGCACTTTACTCTGAAAGTGCCATCTGTTATATCTTGGCCTCTGAGCTTCCATTTCCATTTTAATATCTCATTACACCCGTAATAATCATTGTTTAGTCGCTCAGCCATGTCCAGCTCTTTGTGACCTCAAGGACTATAGACCACTAGTCTCTGTCCATGGGATCTCCCAGGCAAGAATACTGGAGTGGGTTGCCATTCCCTTCTTCAGGATGTCTTCCCGACCCAGGGATTGAATGGCCACCTTGATTTGATGCTTACTATACATAGGGCAGGCTCAGGGCCGACCATTTGTAGTGAATTGTTTTCTTTTTCTTTTTTTCAGTTTTCTGTATTCATTTCTCCTTCTTCTGCAACCAGCGTCCTGATTTCTTTTTAGGTCGTTGCTTCTCCCTCATTGTGTATGGGCTGTTGGGGTATACAGCAGATGTGCATGGTACCCCTCTCCCAGAGTGTTGGATGCCAATGGCTCACAGCTGCCTCCTTGTCATGAGGGGGGATTGCTCCACGTGAATTACCTGGAGCTGCTCGTGGTCCATGGCTGACTGATATAGGGTAAGCGCAGCCTCCTCGGCCTCAAGAGGGGACAAACTCTGAGGTGTAATCCATGCTCCAGCACGGCCCTTGGGATCAGCTGAGACTAGACCTCTCCTGAAACCACATCTTTGACCACCTTCTCCCTCTACCGCTTCAGCCCTCCCTCAACAAATACGCTCCACTGCACAAGAATCCACTTCTCAAGCTCTGCTTCAAGGGAGCCCCGCATAACACAGGTAGGAATGTGACCCAAGGTGGGCCAGTCTCTCAAGACACTGAATAAAAGATGGGAGTGAAAAAGAGTGAGCACCTTGCAACTTGGCTCCCTGACCAGGTTGTCTGTTAACTCCTGCTGTTTTGATTTCTGGAGCTCCTCTGGTTCTTCAGTTTTTCTTTAGATTCTGAGTATCCCATATCCTTCTTTTCCCTTTTACTCACTTTTTAGCCAGACTCCCTTTCTTATGCCTGCCATCAAAGAACTGTACAGATAAGGCAAGTAAACGCACCATCTCGATCCTCCAATCATCCTGGGCACATAAACTGAGGCTCAGAGAGGTATAGTCACCTGCCTTAGGTCACAGAGCTAGTAAATGGTAGTACTAGGAGCTCAGATCTAACAGCAGAGCCCTGCTTTTAACCATTCTGATGTTTTATCTCCATGGGGAAGAGCAAGCTGGTGTGAGCCACAGCCCTCCACACTTCCTCTTGGTTAGGTTAACATGCAAATGAACGGGTCACCATTGATCCTCCAGGTGGTGGGGTGGTGCGGACTATGTACCTGGGTTTGGATCTTAGGTTGGAATTCAAGCTCAGCCTCTTGGTAATGGTGGCAATTGGGCCAGTTACCTAAGCTCTCTGAGTCCCAGTTTCTTCGTCGGTTCAATGGTGGCCATGATGTCCAGATAAGATCTTTGGAGGATTAAAGGAGATCCTAAAAGTGAAGTGGTTAGCCTGGTACGCAGTACGTAGTAGGCGCTCAGGAAATGGTAGCTGTTAGTAACTGCTGTTGTGTTGCCACTTACTGGCATGCTGAAGTGACTTGGAATGTATTTCAGCCAGTGAAGGGCCAGAGAAGCCCCATGGGGAGGACTTTGTCTTGGGCTCCCGGTGTTCTCTTGGGCCTTCTGTCCTTGTCCCAGGTAGACCATGAGGGATGCCCCCTCCAAGGGCCTGCAGAGTGTTATAGGCCTGCAGAGACCAGGCAGGTGGCACAGTGACTGGATTGGATCTAGTGGGGCTGCGTGGAGTCAGAGGCCATGTTTCACCTTAAGGAGGTAGCAATGATCAGGATCGGCTATTTAGAGCCATTTGAGAATTTAGGCCCAAAGCAGCCAAATCTTGGCATTTTCAAGAAAAGCAGAGAGTCTAGGTTATTATGTGAAATTTCCTAGTTTCTAAAGGCACATTTTTTTAATGCTGATTGGGCCAAACTCAGTCCACCTGTGGCTGAATGTAGCCTTTGTTTGCAACTCTGGGTCAAAGGCTTTGGTCAATGGTTGTGTGAAAGCAAAGGCTGCCTTCTCCCCAAATCAGCAGAATTCATCTCCAGAGCCTGAAGGTGGAGCTGGTTCTGGGAACTGCCTCTGCCTTTGGCTGGTTTTCAAGACTCCTTTAGAAAGAAGGTCTAACTTCATATTGGGAGTCGAACCCAGGTTGTTAAGACCCACTTTCTGCTCTAGAAGGAGGTAGGGATTTGTGGGGTGAGATTTCATGTTCACCAGAAATGCATGGAGAGGAAAGAAGGCAGGTGCGCGCGCGCGCGCGCGTGTGTGTGTGTGTGTGTGTGTGTGTGTGTGTTGAAGGGGGATCAGTATGGAATGGATCCAGCTCAAAGCTCAAAACTAGAAGTTTCAGAGTAGCTTTTATTTTTGTTCGTTTCCGTTTTTAGAGGCAAGAAAGTGAAAGTGAAGTCGCTTAGTCGTGTCTAACTCTTTGCGACCCCTTGGACTGGAGCCCACCAGGCTCCTCCGTCCATGGGCTTTTCCAGGCAAGAATACTGGAGTGGGTTGCCATTTTCTTCTCCAGGAGATCTTCCTGACCCAGGGATTGAACCCAGGTCTCCCACATTGTAGGCAGATGCTTTACCGTCTGAGCCACCAGGGAAGCTAAGAAAATTAAATACCTATTGAGCAAATCTGAAAAGAAATAAAGCTGTTTCTTTCCTCCTAGGAATGTCCAGGAAATATTGTCAAGAGAGAAAAATAACTTGCATGCTACTGTATAAGAGGATTTGATTTCTGTGGAAGCAACAGTAACAATACCAATCCCTGAAAGACTATGTGCCAGGGTGCACATGTCTGTGTGTGAACTAGAGGAACAGTGTGGAGTGATCCCCATTGGCTGTTAGCATTGGTTACCTCAGGGTAGGGATGGGGAAGGGCTAGATAACAACTTCTCATGTGCCTACACATGTGGGTATGTGTTGCCACGCTGCCTAGCTTGCAGGATCTTAGTTCTCCAACCAGGAACTGAACCTGTGCCACGGCAGTGAAAGAGCCAAGTCCTAACCACCGGGCCACCATGGAATTCCTTCATGTGCATACATTTGTGCTCTGTCATTTTACTTTTTAGGAAGCCTGCACTGCTGTTGTAATCTGAAAGTCATACGATTAAAAAAAAAAGTAAACACACTTAACGGGACTGCCTACCAAGACTTACTATAATCCTGTAAAGCCATCTCACTTGCCCCTATAATTATTATTTTTTTTAACTGAAGTATAATTGATTTACTGTATTAGTTTTAGCTGTACAGCAAAGTGATTCAGTTATGCACATATATAGTACATATCTATATTCTTTTTTTTTTCCTGATTCTTTTCCATTAGAGGTTTTTGCAAGGCATTGAATATAGTTCCCTGTGCTGTTCAGCAGGTCTTCACTGCTTATCTGTTGTATATAAAGTAGTGTATATCTGTTAATCCCATATTCCTAATTTATCCCTCCCTTACTTTCCCTTTGATAACCGTAAGTTTGTTTTCAAAGTCTGTTGGTCCGTTTCTATTTTGTAAATGAGTTCATTTGTGTCATTATTTTTAGATTACATATATAAGTGATATACATTTGTCTTTCTTTGAGTTCGTTTAGTATGATAATCTCTAGGTCTACCCATGTTGCTTCAAATGGCATTATTTCATTTTTTTTAATAGCTAATACTCCATTATATGTACGTACCACATCTTCTCTATCTAGTCCTCTGTTGTTGGACATTTAGGTTGCTTCCATGTCTTGCCTGCTGTGAATAGTGCTGCAGTGAACCCTGGGATGCATATATCTTTTTGAATTATGGTTTTCTCTGGATATATGCCTAGGATTGGGATTGTGCATGTGTGTGTGAATACATGTTACGTTGCTTCAGTTGTGTCTGACTCTTTGCAACCCTATGGACTGTAGCCCACCAGTCTCCTCTGCCTATGGGATTCTCTAGGCAAGAATACTGAACTGGGCTGCCAGGCAAACTTCCCAACCCAGGGATTGAACCCAAGTCTCCTGTGTCTTCTGCACCACAGGCAGATTCTTTACTGCTGAGCCACCGGAGAAACTCTGCTAGATTGTATGGCATTTCTATTTTTAGTTTGTTTTTTTTTTAAGGACATTCCATACTGTTGTCCATAGTGGCTGCACCAATTTACATTCCTACCAACAGGAGGGTTCCCTTTTCTCTACACCTTCTCCAGCATTTATTGTTTGTAGAGATTTTTGATTATGGCCATTCTGACCAGTGTGAGGTGATACCTCACTGTAGTTTTGATTTGCATGTCTCTAAAACTCAAGGAGATAGTGAAGGACGGGGAAGCCTGGTGTTCTGCAGTTCATGGGGTCACAAAGAGTCAGCAGACACAACTTGGCGACTGAATAACAACAGCAATAATTAATGATGTAGAGCATCTTTTCATGGCCTGTTGGTCATCTGTCTGTCTTCTTTGGAGAAATGTCTAGTTAGGTTTAAGTAAGTAAATGTAGGTGTTAGTTGCTCAGTCATGTCAGACTCTTTGCAACCCCATGGACTGTAGCTCGCCAGGCTCCTCTGTCCATGGGATTTCCCAGGCCAAAATACTGAATTGGTTGCCATTTCCTTTCCCAGAGGATCTTCCCAACCCAGGGATGGAAGCCAGGTCTCCCACATTGTAGGCAGATTCTTTCCTGTCTAAACCACCAGGGAAGCCCCCTATTTAGGTCTCCTGACCACTTTTTGATTGGTTGGTTTCTGATATTTCATTGCATGAATTGTTTGTATATTTTAGAAATTGAGCTCTTGTTGGTCACATCATTTGCAAATATTTTCTCCTATTCCATAGGTTATCTTTTCATTTTGTTTATAGTTTCTTTTGCTATGCAAAACTTGTAAGTTTGATTAGGTCCCATTTATTTATTTTTGCTTTTATTTCTATTGCCTTGGCAGACTGATCTAAAAGACACTGCTATGATTTATGTCAGAGAATGTTTTGCCTATATTCTCTTCTAGGATTTTTGTGGCATCATGTCTTATATTTAAGTCATTTCGAGCTTATTTTTGTGTATGATGTGAGGGTGTGTTCCAACTTCATTGATTTCCATGCAGTTGTCCAACTTTCCCAGCACCACGTGCTGAAGAGACTGTCTTTTCTCCATTGTATAGTCTTGCCTCCTTTGTCAAAGATTAATTGACCATAGGTGTGTGGGTTTATTTCTGTGCTCTCTATTCTTTTTTTTTTTTTAATATTTATTTATTTGGCTGAGTCAGGTCTTTGGCAGCATGCGAACTCTTAGCTGCAGCATATGGGATCTAGTTCCCTAACCAGGGATCAAACCCAGGCCTCCTGCATTGGGACCACACAGTTCTACTGGGCCACCAGGGAAGTTCCTGTGCTGCCTATTCTATGCCATTGGTCTGTATGTCTGTTTTTGTGCCAATACCACACTGTTTTGATTACTGTCGCTTTGTAGCACTATCTTAAGTCTGGGACGGTTGTGCCTCCAGCTGTGTTCTTTTTCCTTAGGTTTGCTTTGGCAATTCTGGGTCTTTTGTGGTTTCATATAAATTTTAGGATTATTTATTCTAGTTCTGTGAAAAACAGGTTATTTGATAGGGATCACATTAGATAGCATATTCAAAAGCAGAGACATTACTTTGCCAACAATTCCATCTAGTCAAGGCTATGTTTTTTCCAGTGGTCATGTATGGATATGAGAGTTGGACTGTGAAGAAAGCTGAGCGCCGAAGAATTGATGCCTTTGAACTGTGGTGTTGGAGAAGACTCTTGAGAGTCCCTTGGACTGCAAGGAGATCCAACAAGTCCATTCTGAAGGAGATCAGTCCTAGGTGTTCATTGGAAGGAGTGATGCTAAAGCTGAAACTCCAGTACTTTGGCCACCTCATGAAAAGAGTTGACTCATTGGAAAAGACTCTGATGCTAGGAGGGATTGGGGGCAGGAAGATAAGGGGACGACAGAGGATGAGATGGCTGGATGGCATCACCAACTCAATGGACATGGGTTTGGGTGAACTCCGGGAATTGGTGATGGACAGGGAGGCCTGGTGTGCTGGGGTCGCAAAGAGTTGGACACGACTGAGCAGCTGAACTGAACTGACATTATATCCATCCATTATTTTGGGTAGTATGACCATTTTATTTTTTAAATTGTTTTTAGAGAATAGATTTATTTATTTGTTTAAAAAAATCTTGGCCATGCCATGAGGCATGTGGGATCTTAGTTCCCCAAACAGGGATCATGTTCCCTGCATTGGCAGCACAGAGTCTTAACCACTGGACCACCAGGGAAGTCCCAGCATGGCCGTTAAAGTTTATTTATTTACTTTTGGCTGCACTGGGTGTTCATTACTGCACACAGTTTTTCTCTAGTTGTGGAGAGTTGGGGTACTCTCTAGTTGTGGTGTGCAGGCTTCTCATTTCATTGGCTTATCTTGCTGGGGAATATGGGCCCGATGGCACATGGGCTGCAGTAGTTGCGGCTCATGGGCTCCAGAGCGCAAGCCCAGTAGTTGTGGTACACAGGCTTAGTTGCTCCAGGCATGTGGGATCTTCCCAGACCAGGGATCAAACCAGTATCTCCTGCATTGGCAGGTGGATTCTTAACCACTTCCCAAGTCACACCATCAGGGGAGCTTTCCAGCATGGCCATTTTAGCAATATTAATTCTCCCAATCTAAGATCCTGGGATATCTTTCCATTTCTTTGAATTATCTTCAATTTCCTTTATCAGTGTTTTATAGTTCTCAGTGTGTAAGTCTTTGACTTCCTTGGTCCATAATTATTTTTGTCAGTTACACTGCTGTATATGTTCAGTATAGGAAAATCAGCAAGTGCTGAAAAGTAAAAAAAGGGAAATAATTGAAATTACTAGAATTCCCACCCATTAACATTCTGGCACATATCCTTTTGACTTTTAGCTCATGGAGACAGCTAACCCTTCCTCTGTGCCAGACCCCGTGCTGACATCTGGGAAGCACAGTGCTAATTCTTGCCCCACGATGCAAGATTTCCCAAGTCACACTCAGGACATGGTGTTTCATCGGCTTCAGTCCCAGGAGACTCCGGGTCAGTGGAGGGGGATCAGGGCTGGGAATCTGATTTTAGCATGCTCCTGGGAAAATCCTGAGGCAGGTGCTCTTTGGACAAAGCTTGGAGTCAGCCAGCTGTGGTCCAGCCTGCTTGTCGCTGATGAGCATGATGGAGGCCCACAGAAAAGGCGCTTGCCTGGGGTCACCCAGCCAGGATAGCAGAGCCCAGACTCCCCCATACCCTCCTCCTTGAGAGCTCTCTCTGTTGGGCTCCTGCCACTTTCCTCATGCCGACAGATGTTATTGTTTTCTTATGCCGCCAATTAAACAAAAAATCCTGTCAACAGGAGACAGGCCTAATGCAGGGAGGCATTAACCAGACTTGCAACCCGACCTGGGCCTGCTCCTGTGGGTAAAGCACATTCCGTATGTGGGCCTCCCTTGCTTACTGCCCCCTGACAAAGGGCCCCACTGAGGCACCATCACCCTGCATGTTGGAGCCACTGGATGCCGGTCAGCCTACCACCACGGTAACCCAGCTGCCACACAGGGGTCTGCTGGCCTTGCCTGAGATTATCCATCAGGTAGGAGCAGAACCTCTCACCAGCTTCTTTTCAGTTTTGGTTAAGAAAAGTGAATTGGCAACTCTGGGGAAAGATCCCCTCCAGAACAGGGCCAGCAAGAGTGGGTGCATTGATAACAT
This sequence comes from Ovis aries, assembly GCF_016772045.2. Classification (NCBI taxonomy): domain Eukaryota; kingdom Metazoa; phylum Chordata; class Mammalia; order Artiodactyla; family Bovidae; genus Ovis; species Ovis aries. Next base: position 63,569,688 of record NC_056058.1, read on the forward strand.
CAGGGTGGTCCTTCCTGCATCTCTGCTTCCAGTCCCAGGAGCAGAGGCCCTGGGGAGAGGGGCAGCTGTGGTCTCCCCAGTGCTTCTGCCCACCTCCCTGAGTCCTGTGTGGGGCCAAGACTCCTGATGGGGAGCCTGGGACTCACATTTCAGGCCAGGGAAACATTTAGAGAACAAGTTCCAGCTCCTTCAGGTTGAGATAGGGAAAATGAGACCCAGGAAGGATGGAGGTACCCATCCAGGGTCACACAAACTCAAACTCTGTCCTTCAAGTCCCTAACAAGCAATCACTGTACAAGAAAACCTGTTACCTCAGCCTATTTAATTCTGCCTAGAATTATCACTGTCATTTTTACTTTCCATTGTTCTCTGTTTGTCATTTTTAGACTGTGAGCTCCATGATAGTGGATGTCTCATGCATCCCTCATCCCCAGTGACAAATGCAGTGGTGTTTAATAAATGTTTATTAATGGAAAGAATAAACGAATGGCCTCATGTATAATGAGCTCTCTGACAGTGGGATGCAAGTGGAGTCTGGATATTCATTTGTGGCCAATGCTGTCTAGGTGGCACATATGTTGGTCATTAAGAGAAATTAAGAATTTCTCCTTTGGTATTTGCTCACTGTGTGACCCAGGGGAGGTTACTATACCTCTCTGAATCTCACTTTCTCCATATGTATAATGAGGGTGTTAGTTGTACCTCATTCACAGGCAGCTGTGATGATTATATGAGGTGCTGTGATAAAGAATTCAGTGGGTGCCTGGCAGATAGTGAGTGGTCCATGATCGTTAGTAAAATCCCTTCATTGGGAGGCCAGGTGTAGTGTGCGGCTCTGAGATCTACACTGATGATCAGCACCTCTGCTGTGAACTCGAGTGGCACACCCTCTCGTGTACTGTCCTCCGCTCTGTCTCCCAAGCACCATCTGCACTTAGTGCTTTATCTGTGTCCTCCCTGAGCCCCAAGCCTCTGGGGCTGTGGCTGGCCACATAGCTGGCAGTGTGAAGAGGTGGACAGAACAGGCCTGGCCCCAGCGCTCACAGCAGCAGGCAGAGAGAGAGTTGTATTTCAGCTAGTGTCATCAGGGAAGGCTTCCAGAGGAGGTGGGACTCTTGCTATACCTGGTCAAATGGGCAGGTTTGGGAAAGAGAGGAAGGAGGAAGGAGGGATTGGAGACAGGAAGAAAGGCATGAAAGAAGGCCTAGACGAAAGGGTGTATGCATTCATTCTTTTACTTGTTGATGGGAATGTTTCATGAGCACCTGCTATACAGCAGGCCTTGGAAGGCCTCTGTGCTGGGCCTAGTTACAAGGAGTGGGGCAGACAAATAAGCAGATGACACAGCACAGAAAGAGAAGCAGGGGTGCATAGCACTTCTTGGGGTGTCACTGAGTCTGGAAGATCAAGGAAGGTTTCCTGGAGGAAGCCACATTTAAGTTGGGCCCTCAGGGAAAGTGGGATGCAGGACCAGTGTTCCAGGCAGAGGGCACAGAGTGTGCAGAGACCAGCAGCAAGAGAGAGGGCTTCACATTCAAAGACCTAAAAGGCATCCATGAGGCTGGAGTTCAGTAGACAAAAGGGAGCCCTGGTCTACTTTCTGTTCCTATGGATCTGCCTGTTCTGGACATTTCATATAAATGGGATCATATGATACGTGGCCTTTTGTGTCTGGCTTCTTTCCCTTAGCATCATATTTGCAAGGTTCACAGTAGGGCAGCTTTGGGACACAGACCTGTAGGATGTGAGCAAGTCACCCATGTAGATGTCGGGAGAGGATACTCAGAGCAGAGCAGAGCAGACCAGTCAGTGGACCCCAAACTGCCCAGCCATAGGCAGTGAACACTTGCTCCTGTCAAGCTGCCCTGGGTGCATGGAAGTTGGTTGGACAGCCTCTGACACCCAAGAGATTTGGAAAGGCTCCCTGGGGCCTCTGTATCCTCATCTACAAATTGGGGTGGGGGAGTTGTCATTTGGCTCCTGCAGTCACATGGAGCCGGAATAATGTCCCAATGGACATGTGTCTGTGTGTATCCAAAGCCTAGACGGTGGAGGGGCTGGTGTTACAGTGATGGTTTGGGCCCCTCGGGGTTTGGGGGGATAGAGGAGTAGGGGAGACACAGCTGGGCTTAGGCATAAGAACCAGCTTTCCCTTTCCATTCCTTTCCTGGGACTGGGGGTGTCCTGAGTCTGCACCAGGCCCTCGGGGATCCAGACAGGCCTTTTCATGGGACTTGTGCTCAGTCAGAGAGTGAAGACTGGAAGGTATCTCCTTGTGCTCATTGGCACTTCTGATTTTTCTGGGTCGAGTCAGAGATGGAGCCTGGGAAGGGGAGGAGATGCCCAGAGTCAGGCGTGGCCTCCTGCTCTTAGGAGCATTGTGTTGTTGTTTAGTCAATAGGTCGTGTCAGACTCTGAGGTGTCAGGAGTCCAGGGTGGGAGTCCCAGCTCACAGGGACCTTTGGCAAGTCCCTTCCCCTCCACAGTCTATAGACTCCCTCAGTGAGGACACAGACAGATTGATCCACAGTCCCTCCTAACTGTGACTCTCCAGGACTCCAGACCCCTGGAATCACTATGGGAGAGAAGACACACGCCTCAGGGGCACTGAGACTCAAGTAAGCTCAAGATGGGACACATGGTTTAACATATAATATGATGACAGGGTACGGTTTTTCTCTGAAAATGAACTCATTTTTTAAATTTGAAAATATTTTGTAAATCTAAAACGTAGGGTCTTCTGTTAAAGTAAACTACAATACCATTATCACATCTGTATCAGTCAACTAATACCACAGTAATGCTGAGTAACAAAGCAAACCAAGCTCAGCTGCATAGAAGACAAGCATATGGTTCTCTGTCATGTGGGTGGAGCAGCTGGTCAAAGTAGGTGGGGCTTGGCCATAGGCTGCTGTTCTGCTCAGACCTGTTCTGGGCTGTTCTGTGTTTAGTTTCGTATTCTCTTGGGGCCAGTTGGCTACCCTAGGACATATCAGCGTGTTGAGGACAGGAGATAAAGGGCAAGCCCACCCATGTAAGCACATCTCCACTCTGCTAGGTCACATTCACTGGCATCTATCGGCTAAAGCAAATCTAATAACCCAACTTCAATTGGTAGAGAGAGGTTGCACCTCCCAGTGGGAGGAGCTGCAGAATTCCCCATAGATTCAGGAAAGGATGAGGAATTGGGTCCACTTTTGCCATTAGCCAGACCCTGCATCTTCCACAGGAGACCCATGAAGTATTTATTTGTTTGTTGGTTTATGATTCTTAATGAACTCTAAATGTATTGCAGTTGTTTACCTTTTTTAATACTTCTTCCACCCCACCTCCTGTCTGCAGGCAGTGGGAGCCTCTTCAGGTTAGCGTGATCCCAGTGGTCTCTGAGAGCTTCCTTGCTCTGTAGTATTAATTATAAGATGTTGCATGATCATCTTGTACATTTCTGCCCCTGGCCTGGAATCAGCCTATTAATTTGTTTTAAAAAGCTGTATAGTTGTAAGGTTTACAAGTCCAGCCATTCTTGAAAGTACAGAGTGCACAGCACACTCCCCACCCCCAACCCCGTCTCTAGAGGCAGCCCATGAATTTCAGTGTCCCAGTAATCTTTCTGAAGGTTCTCGCTGCCTAATTTAGTAGAGATGATGTCCATCTTAGTTTTTAAACACAAGATTACAAGTTCATTGTTTTAATATTATAGTGTGTAAGATTTTCATTTTATAGCACATAATAATATTAATGGCTAACACTAAGGCAGCATTTACCATGTGCTGGGCAAGCTGAAATGGTAGTCCGCCTAAATCCAAAGGTATTAACCACGCCCAGTACTTCCATCTCCAGGGCACCAGACATACTCACTGTTCAGTGATCACATTTGGCCAGATCAGTGTTTCCCCAAGTATGGTAAACCCGATGACTCTACATCATACACAGTGAGCACCTGTTGTTTTAATAGTTACGAATGTATTTTTCTATGTAAGAGAAGACATAAAACAAGGGTGACAAGGGAGCCTGCAGTGCTCATGACTGTTTGATGGGACTCACTGCTTCCATTACTGCAGCTGTCTGTTTGGTGCCGGGCAGACCCTGGCTGTCTCTGAGCAGCAGGTAACTGGGATCTCTTGTTTCTCATCCCAGCCCCACTGCTACCTTTCCAGGTAGTTCTGAGCAAGTCCCTCTATCTCCCTGCATCTCTGCTTCTTTGCCTACTGCAAAGACCCAGCCTCCAGGCAAATTCTGCAACTTTGATTAGAATCAAGACATCCCCGTGCGTCACAGACTCTTAGGCGCCATCGATTCTTTTCCTCATACAAACAGGGACACTGAGGCCCCAAGAGGGAAAGGGCTGGCCTAAGGCCACAGGGTGAATCACACAGGCCAGCCATCTTTATCCCACACCTAACTGTGCTGGAGGTGGTTGTGCTCCTGGGGGTAGAGTAATGGGGCAGCAGCCACTGTGCTCTGATTTCATTTAGATAAAGGGGAGGACACCTTACTTCTAAACACAATCAGAATTAAGGGATGAGAGCAGCTTCCAGGGGAAAAAATGAATAAAAATACATGTTCAAACAGCATAGAAGAATAAAACATGAAAATTAGGTCTCCAACAGTAAATCTCCTTCTCACCCCTGTCTGCCAGTCTCCCTCTCCAGAGATAGCCATGGAATTTTCTTGAGTATATTGTCCAAGAGATTCTGTGCACACAGCTGTAGAGGGATGCCTGTGACTGCATGTGTGCACACACGCACGTGCGTGTGTGTGTGTGTGTGTGTGTGTGTGTGTGTGTGTGTGTACTGAAAAGCTGATGCACTCGGAGTTTCAATTTAGGCTAAGTTCTAGAGCAGGATAGCTGTGATGGTTACACAGCAATGTGGATGTCCTTCATGCCACTGAAGTGTACACTTAAATGGTTAAAATTGTAAGATTTATATGTCTTTTACTAGAGTTAAAAAAAAAATGTGTCTGCCATCCATATTTCTCTCTTTTTCAGTTACCGGTGTGTCTTGTAGATTATTCCACCATCGTCCCATGTGGTGATCTGTTCTCAATCATCTTGGTTAAGCTAGGAACTTTGTTTCCCCAAACACCCTTCCTTGTAGATGTCTGGTTAGAGTCGGCCAGAAGTGGGGTTTTTGGAGATCTGGAAGGTGGAGGCGAAGAGGCCATCCCTCTCAAGATTATGGCAGTCAGATGCCCCAGTGGTGGCAGCTTCTCACTCCCTTCACAACCAGCTTCTCTTACCAACCAGGACTACCACCAGGATGATGAGGGTGGGCCAGAGAGAGGCAGCCGTCCAGACACATCTTCCCCCAGCTCTCCCAGGGTGGCCTATTTACTGGGCCCTCAGATCACGGGCTCCTTTTATCTACCAGTGAAGTGAAGCTGCTCAGTCGTGTCCAACTCTTTGCGACCCCGTGGACTGTAGCCTACCAGGCTCCTCCGTCCATGGGATTTTCCAGGCAAGAATACTAGAGTGAGTTGCCATTCCCTTCTCCAGGAGATCTTCCCAACTCAGGGATTGAACCCGGGTCTCCCACACTGTAGGTGGACGCTTTACCATCTGAGCCACCAGGGAAGTCTTACCTACCAGCGTCCCTCCTAAATCTCCATGCCCCCCATATTCCCCCATAACAAAGCCTTATTCCAGAAATCACAGTGGTTTTGTTTCCCTGAGGAAACCATGACTCTTTCACCCATGTTCTGCCTCGTCCTTTTTATCTTTGAAAGTGAAAATGAAAGTCGCTTTGTTATGTCTGACTCTGTGACCCCATAGACTGTAAAGTCTATGGAATTCTCCAGGCCAGAATACTGGAGTGGGTAGCCTTTCCCTTCTCCAGGGGATTTTCCCAACCCAGGGACCAAACCCAGGTCTCCTGCATTGCAGGCAGATTCTTTACCAGCTGAGCTATCAGGGAAGCCCCTTTTTATCTTTAATTGTGGTAAACACACATATAAAACCCACTCCCTTAAGCATTCCTGAGTGTACAGCTCAGTTGTGTTAGGTACGATCACACTGTTGTACAGTCCATCTCCAGCACTCTCTTCATTTTGCAAACCTGAAACTCTGCACCCGTTAAAGGACTACCCGCCTTCCCCCACCTCCTGGCCATCGCCACTCCCCTTTCTGTCTCTATGAACCTGACTTGTCTAGGTCCCTCCTCCGAGTGGAATCACACAGAATCTGTCGTTCTGTGACTTTTCACTGAGCATGTTGCCCTCACAGGATACTCATGTTGTGGTATGTATCAGAACGTCCTTCCTAATGAGGCTGAATCCTAGTCCATTGCATGTATGGACCACATTTTGCTCTCCATCCATCCGTGCGTGGACACTTGAGGGGCTTGTACCTCTTGGCTGTTGTCATGAGTACTGTTGCCACCTCCTTCTTGATGGCTGTGCTGGAGGAGAGCGGTGAGGATGGGAGCACAGGCTCTGGAGCCAGAGGGACCCAGGTTGAAATCCTGCCTCCCATCCTGGGGACACAGTAGTCATACAGGAAGTGTTCAGTGAACAGTCAGAGCTGGCACCCTTACTGGGGCCATCTCTAGGAGAGGTTCTCCTTTCAAAACTGTAGCCACAGACTTCCCTGGTGGTCCAGTGGTTAAGAATCCACTGTCAGTGCAGGGGACATGGGTGTGATCCCTGGTCTGGGAAGAATCCACATGCCAAGGGTCAACTAAGCCCATATACCACAACTACTGAGCCTGCCACCTAGACCCTATGTGCCACGACTACTGAGCCCACATGACCCAACTAGAGAAAGCCTGTGCACAGCAATGAAGACCCAGCATGGCCAAAAAATGAATTAATTAAACAACTGTAGCCTCAGCTTACCCCTTGGGTCATGGGGTAGCCCGAGGGCCCCCCATGTTTCCCAGGGCTTCTGGTGGCCACAGGCTTTCTCAGTCTCCTGTTCGCTCTGTGGTCACCCTGGGCCATGGAACAGACTCCCTCCCGTCTTTTGATCCTTGGCACAAGCTGCTGGGTGTGTGCACGTGTCTACCATACACATAAGGGCCCCATGGAGGCCAGGTCACAGGTGGAGGGACCAGGTCACTTGCCTCTGGAATGTCCCAGCCACCACCTGATAGCTGGTGATGGCATCACCAGCTGGGTGGCAGCTCTGCCCTCAAGTCTTGGGAGCCTCCGGCTGCAAAATCTGGGCAGTTTCTTGGCTTGCCTGTTCTCTCATTTGCTCTTTAACATCCTGTGGTTGAGGGCACTGGACCAGGAGTCAACACTCCAGCCTCTGGTCAGCCCCTGCAGCGGCTCCTTCTTAATTCAGACAAGCCCCATCCCTTGGTGGGCCTCCATTGCCTCTCTGTAAAATGCAGGGGTTGACTAGATTCAAAATGCTCCTGAGAACACCCAGGCCCTGATTTTCACCTGGTTCCTTCGAGCTGCTTTCATTTATCCTTCTACGCATCCATTCATCCTCCGAAGAGTTTTCCTTATGTTTTTCACCTTCCCTGTTGTTTCTTCTCATTCCAATGTGTTTTGCTTGCGCGTGGCCGCATTTCCAGTAAGGGCTTAGCGAGTGAGCATCACTCTTAGGTTACGCCCTCTAGATCTGTGGTTTCCAGTGGCGTGGGATGAGAGTGTTCCCCAGGGGACACTTAAGAACGTCTGGAGACGTTTTTGGCTGTTGTACCTTCTAGGGGGTGGGAGGGGAGGTGTTGCCACTACTGGAATCTAATGAATAGAGGCCAGGGATGCTGCCTGACACCCTACAGTGCCCAGGACAGCCCTCACAGCAATGAATTACCCAGCCTATAACATCAATAGAACCGAAGTTGAAAGCCCTGTTCTAGAGATGGATGCTATAGATATCTGCAGGTTTATTTTCCCTAAAATGTCTATGAATATACAAATATAAATATGTGTATTTTTTAAACCCAAATGGGCACAAATTGCAATTTACCTTGTTCCTTTAAAAAAATTAGCAGTGAACGTTTTAGGCATTTAGAGTCCAAGATTGCCTACCCTGGAATCCTGACCTCACCATTTACCAACTGCATGACCGCTGCCCCTCAGTTTCTTCATCTGTAGAGTGGGCATAATAACAGTACTTGCTTCACAGCATAGGCACAGTGTTAGCTGCTTATTGTTACCAGTGTTTTTCTGTGTTTGTGAGGAAGAGTTAGCAGCATCCTTGTGCCCACTGCCCAGATGAGCAGACTAAGACTTGGAATTGCCCAGCAATTCAATGCAGGCAGGCTACCCAGGAAGTCAGTGGCAGGGTTAGACTGGAATCCAGGGCTCTCTCTCTAGCTTAAGCCACACTTCTGATAAAAGTATGTTTTGTTGTTGTTTTAAGTTTGTTCTATTCTGTTTTGTCTTGGTGAGCAGTGGGGTCAGGTCCAGAGGAGAGGAGGGCCCTAGCACTGTGCTCCAGGATGGGAGATAGAGTCTGTCCCAGGCCTTGGACCGAGGTCCAGCCCTCTCAGCCCCAGCCATCAGAGGCTCAGCCTGGCTCTCCTCTAGGCTGCAGCAGGCCCTCCCTTATCTCCAGACGCCCGTTATCTGCACACCCATCTGTGGACAAATGGCCAGCCGGCTGGCTCCTGGTCACCTCTCCAGAAGGGGGGCCCTTCTCTCAGGTCTGTGTCTGGCAATTTGGGCTGGAGCCCTAGGTGGGGGGTCTCACGATGGAGGCAGCCCAGCCCAGTCCACCCCTGGGGCTTTCAACCCCAGAATGAACAGCTGCTCAGAGGCTAGGAATCCAGGCCAGAAAACTCATCCTGTCCCACCACCCCTTCACTGACTTGTTTTATAACATGGGTAAGGTCCAGAATTGCCATTCCCATTGAGCAGATAGGGAAACCAAGGCTCAGAGAAGGCATGTGACTTGGCGCAGGGCACACAGCAATGCGGTGGCATTGCTGGGCATAGAACCAGGCCCCCCGCTCCCATCTTGGCCTGCGAGAAGGAGGACCCACAGCCCCCAGCTCCAAGCCCCACTGCAGTGGAAGCTGGGTGGCTGGAACAGAGAAACTTCCTATCTGGGCCTTAGCTTCTTCACTTCTCAAATGGAGACAGAGGTCGGGAGAGGAATGGGCCTGCCCTCAGCCCCCAGAGGCCAGGGGATCAGTGGGTGCAGTGAATCTTGTGGGTTTTGCACTCACGGTGCCTGGGTTCAAACCTGCCTTCCCCACTGGCTCTCAGCATGATTTCGGATCATCAGCCAGCCTCCTTCACTTTGCCTTGGTTTCCCCGTATGAAAAATGGGAAAGGAAGACCCCTTACCTCATAGAGTTGTCTTGAGGACAATAAGAAGCACTTGGGACAGCGCTCACACATGATTAAATAAGTAAACGTGAGTTGCTGTTACTTTTGGGAGGCGGAGTCTTCTTTCTAAAATTGCTATTATTTTCATTACTAGTGTAGCATAGCAGAACACGAGAGAGTGCTGGTGGTAGCAGGGTTGACTGCATGACCTTGGGCCACTGATGTCACATCTCTGAGCCACTGCAGAAGGGGGCAATGAGGGGCAGTACGTCTGTGTGGCTCTGGAGCGGGGCTTGGCAGAGAGTGTGGCCCCAGCAGGCAGGGCAGGGCAAGGCTCTGCCGCCAGGGACCCGCAGGGAGGGGCGTCTGCGTGTCCGTGTCGGCTGGAGACAGGCTGCGGGCCATTGTTTACAGAGCCCATCTCTCCTCTGATGGATGCAGCCGGCAGAAATCTGTTTGCTACTTTCTCCTGGAAACATGAATCAAGGTCTGTTTGGAGAACACGTGGACTCCTCTGTCAAACATTCCACCCATGCTGGGGCCGCAGAGCCCTGGGGAGCCGAGAGCCAAGCATGTCCCAAATCGTCCCCAGGGACAGAGCTGAAGCCCGGAGACCGAGCCTTCCAGCCATGCCTCAGCAGAACAGCCTGGGCTCGGCAACCTCGGAGACAGACGCCGTCCCTGGCCTCAAGCGGCTCTCTAGAAAGCAAGATAAGACCCGAACTCGACCAGAAAACAGGGAGGGAGAGATAAGAACCCATCTGCTTCCACTCTTGTCCCCTCTGATCTTCCACAGCTGCGCCAGAGTGGTCTTTTAAACACGTAAATCTCCACCCCTCAGTCCCTCACAACCCGCCAGTGGCTTCCTTGACAGTTTGGTAAAAATCAGGTTCCTAAAAAATGGCCTCAGCCCTGTGGGATTTCACCCCTGCCCTCCGTTCTCCCAGACCTCTCTCTGCTCAGGCACCTCCATTCTCCAGCTACTGCTTTCCCGGCCCTTCCAGCAAGCCGGCCACGTGCCTGACGCAGCACGTTCCCCTGCCTCCTTCGTGCCTGTGGTGGTCCCCTCCCCAGAGGCCCCCAGCCACCCTGCTGTCAGAGCACCTTTCTTTCTGTGATGGCCCCCATCCATTTGGGATTATATGTGTATTTGATTGTTGATCATTTCAGTCTCCGTATCTCTAGGGGAAGAGACAGCATCTACTTTATATATAGCACATCCCCAGCCCCTGGCACAGTGCTTGCTGCATGGAAGACTCTGAACTAATATTTCTCTAGTAAATGAGTAGTTGACTATATGAAGGATTGATCTCAGAAATGGACAGTTGTATAGGGGGGATTGGAGGCTTCCTGGAGAAATGGCACTAAAGCCCAGTCTTGATGAGTAGGATGATTCTGACTGGGAGAGATGAGAAAAGGAGAGGGGTCATGCTTGGTGTGGGGTGGGCACCGGGCTGAGGGCTCGAGTGAGAGCAGCGCAGTGTGGTTCTGTGCCTGAGGGCTGCAAATTCATCCACATGGGCCAGGTCACCTCAACCCTCTGAATCTCATTTTCTCTTCCTAGAAAAGGAGGTGATGATACCTACCTCACAGAGCAATGAGAAGTAAGCAGGGTGCTGTATGGAAACCCCTTAATCAGAGCTCAATAAATGATATCACAATTACAGATTTTCATTTTACCACCATTCCAACCTGGTATTATTGTCTGCATTTTTTCTGTGCTACATTAATTTGATTTACTTGTAATGCTATATATATTTAAAATTGAAAAAATTTCAATGTATAGAAAAGTTGGGAGTAAAGTACATAGATGTTTTTACCCCTGAACCACTTGAGAATAAGTTGCTAATATGATGCCCCACCTCCCCTGAACACTTTTATGTTTATTATTTCCAACAAATATGGACCATCTCTTGCCAACCATAATACAGCATCACTGCTGGGCGAGTACCACTGGCACTCTGACCACAGACTCCTGAGATCCCATCTGAGATTGTGCCCCAAGCTAGAATCCCACGTGGCAGCAGTTGCTGTGTCTCCTAGGTCTCCTTCTGCCTGGAACAAACCCTCAGCCTTTCTCTGACTGTCACGACCTTGCCACTTTCATAGATTACAGGCCAATTGTTTTGTAGAACGTCCCTTAATTGGGTTTCACCTGACGATTAGATTCAGGTTATACAGAAGGAACACCACAGATGTGGTGCTGTTTCTTCTGTCTGCATTTTCTTTTTTTAGGATCTTTCTTTTTGGCTCTGCTGGGTCTTCATTGCTGTGTGTGGGCTTTCTCTAGTTGCGGCAGGCAGGGGCTGCTTTTTAGTTGTAGTGCATCCGGGCGTGGCCTTCTCATTGTACTGCCTTCTCTTGTTGTGGAGCACTGGCTGTAGGCACACGCGCTCCATAGCTGTGGCCCAAGGGCTTCGTTACCCTGGGGCATATGGGATCTTCCTGGCCCAGGGGTCAGACCTGTGTCCCCTGCATTCGCAGGCAGATTCTTAACCACTGGATCACCAGGGAAGTCCTACATATTCTTTTAAGGTAAGGAAACTAAGGAGATGAGAAAGAGAGATGGGAAAGTTGTTAGCAGTGGCCTCTGAGTAGGAAACACAGAGCTGGGAATGTGTGTGGCCTAGTCTACTGCAAGTCCTTTCTGCTGCAAGAATGCCCTCATTCACTAGAGGGTTACTGAAACTGAGCCTGACCAGAATGATGCCTCCTGGCATCAGCTACGAGGCTGGAAGCTGATAGGAACCTCCTTAGAAGTGCTTGTCAGTCTCCCCATGGGATGAGGTTGCTGGGCTCCCGGCTTCCTCTAGGTGGCGCACAACTCTCTGGGGAAAGGAAGGAACCCTGGTGAAAATGCGAAGGGAGAGATGATTTTACAGAGGTTAAGCCCCGCCTATGCAGGCAGAGTCCCACAGAGGAGTCAACATAGCACCCCCATACTCTCCCTTGAGGTGGGACCAGTATTCATTCATTCATCCATGTACAACAGATATTTTTCAGTGCCTCTTTCCTCCGTCTGAAGGTCACAGCCCATAGCATTGTTGAACTTGGAGCTTAGGATAGTAGGCTTAGGCCTCGACTTACTGTGAGACTTTGAGCCCATTTCTGAGTTCCAGGAGTGTTTTTTTTTTTAATGAGGGTGTCCTCTTGGCTAGATTGGGGTCCTCTTTCATCACTCAACTCCCTATGCCCAGCCACGTGCGTCTTGCACCCATCCCTAAATCTGTCCCTCTACTCCACACTCCTCGTTCCTATAGGAAAGGAACCAAGATGTGAGGTTCAAGTGTTCACTTCCTTCAAATGAGAAGGAAGCTTGAAACCCAAGGTAGTGTGTTCCTTCCTTCAGATGAGAAGAAAGTTTGAAACCCGAGGCAGTTACGTGGTGGGGGAGGGGCTGGGCTGGCCGAGAAACCTCCAGCCCCACGGAGGGGGTGGTGGAAGGAAGGAAGGAGCTGGAAGGCTTGGCGAAGCTTATCTTCCCCATCCCACCCCAGGGCAGAACAGTACCTTGTCTCCCTGTCCAAGTGCTGCCCTCCAGCTTGCTCACTTGGAAACCACAGCAAATGGTATCTAGGGACTGGCTTGTGCTCCCAGGATCCTCCTGGGCCGTAAACTGTGTCCCCTGGGGCAATGAGGCAACCTCTGTGCCTCATCTGCTAAATGGGAGCCAACAACACTTTCCCGCAGGGAGGTGGTAGTCACACTGCTGATTAAAATGTTCCCACATGTTTTTGTTCCTAAGAGCAGGGCAGGTGTAAGGGAGGGCACCCTGACTCACAGAAAGACCATGTAGAAAGGAAGAAAGGGGGCCCCAGGCTGTCCATCACAGATAAGGGGGCCTTTTGCTGCTTGCCATGTCACCTACACTAATAATTCTCAGTCACAGAGAGCAGCTTGCAGTGTCCAAAGTGCTCCCATGTCTGTGGCCTCATGTGAGCCTCACCTTCTTCCTTGATGGTGTGTGTGTATGTGTGTGTGTGTCTGTGCACACACGCGCCTGTGCGTGCCTGTGCGCCTGTGTGCAGGGGTGGGGCAGGGGACAGGGCTGAGGCTTGAGAAGACAGGTGTAACTTGCCTGAGATCGTACATCCAGCTAGCAGCAGAGTCAAGCTGGAGAGGAGTCAGGAGGGCCTGAGTTTGACTCCCAAACTGTGTGACCTGACGCAAATCAGTTTACCTCTCTGAGCCGCAGTTTCTTTATTCATCCAGTGGCTGCTGCTGCTGCTGCTGCCAAGTTGCTTCAGTTGTGTCCAACTCTGTGTGACCCCATAGACGGCAGCCCACCAGACTCCCCCGTCCATGGGATTCTCCAGGCAAGAACACTGGAGTGGATTGCCATTTCCTTCTCCAATGCATGAAAGTGAAAAGTGAAAGTGAAGTTGCTCAGTCGTGTCTGACTCTTTGCGACCCCGTGGACTGCAGCCTTCCAGGCTCCTCTGTCCCTGGGACTTTCCAGGCAAGAGTACTGGAGTGGGCTGCCATTGCCTTCCCCGTCATCCAGTGGGGATAGTTCAAATTGTTTTGAGCGTTAAATAGGACAAGTTGAGTGAGATGTAGGGTGCCATCCTAGTTTTGGTCATGTTCAGAGTGAGAAAACACTTTTTGTGGTTCTGAACCATCTGTGGGCTAGGGGCGTTTTCTTTTTCTGATCCCACTTCTCATCTCACTGACATGTTTGCGCTGGCTCCCACCTCCCCCCTTATCATCTCTCATCACAGTCTAGCCCTGATGTCTTCCTGGCTCTACTGTAAGCAGCATGAGGTCAAGGACTTGGTGTGCATCTCTCTTAGTCTGTTCAGGCTGCTAAACCAAGCGTCAAAGTACTTATAAGCAACAGAAATTTGTTTCTCACAGTTCTGGAGGCCAAAAGTCCAAGATCAGGGTGCCAGCAGGGTCAGGTTCTGGTGAGAAACTTTCTTCCGGTTGCAGACTCCTGACTTCTCACTGTAGCCTCACACAATGCAGCTCCCTGGGGTCTCTCTATAAGGGCACTGTCCCCATTCATGAGGGGACCACCCTTATGACCTCATCACCTCCCAAAGGCCCTGCCTTCTAGTACCGTCATTTCAGTATATGAATTTGGGGTGAGGAGACACAAACAGTCCATCACAGCCTTGTTTGCTGTTGAGCACACAGCAGAGCCCCTTGCCCTGGGTGAAAACTGTACATGGCATTCAACACGTTGACTGGAGCAGTTCATGCTAAGCATTTTCTCTGCCTCTTCTCACTGCTCCCAGCCCTCCGAGGCAGGAGCTGTTACTCTCATCCTCATCCTGAGGACAAAACTGGAGTTCAGACAGGGAAAGAGAGTCACCAACAGGGCCAGCTCTAGGGTGAGGCAAGAGGAGCCCTCAAGGTGCAAAAATGTTGCCATTTATAAAGCCCACGGTGCCAGGAACATTGGCCACGTTAAATCTATGCTGGCTGTTACGTGAATGTCATCATCGCCTTCTGATTCTCAGTCCCTCTTTAACATCCAAGGTTATGCTACCCCGACCCATGACCCACCAACACCAGGCCCTAAGGGCTTTTCCCAGCTCCATGGGGAGCATTTTTCAAGCTCTGTTGCTCAACTCTTATCAGTGACCAACTCCTGTGCGTCAGAGAGAAATGACCACCACCTGCGTGTATTGCAGCCCTGTGTTGTCTGTTTAAAGGAAGCATGATCTTAGTGCTGTTTCTGTTACAATGGCCCACATCTCAACCACCTGTTCACAGAAGCAGCAAAACCCAGTCCTTCCTGAGAGAAATCTCAAGAAATGTCTTCCTCCAGGAAAGACTTTCCTCCTTCCTGGAGGAAGCAAACTGCTTCAAGGGGAATTTTGAGGGTCAGCTTGTCCCCTTCCCCCCGCCCCACCACCCCCCATCTGTACAACAACAGCTCCTGTTACTGCATCTTCGATCATTCCTGCAGGTTTCAGCCAAGGGGCAAGATTTGACTTCAGGGCAGCATTTAGCCTGATGAGGCTATAACGTCATCGTCCTGCCTCTGGCCAGAGTAAAGAGACCAGCTAGCTAGAGCCTGCCTAACCCCTTCCTTGGGTCCTCCCTCGCTGGACTGAGAGTCAAGGACTCTAGTTCAAGTTCTTGGGCAAGGCTCTTTCCCTCTTGGGCCTCTAATTGCCCACCTGTGAAATGGAGCATACTCTGGCCCTCATGGACTTGGGGGCTAATACGTGAAAAGTCACTGTGAAAAGCATGGCGTGCACCACTGACCACAGACATATGTAGAGCTGGGGCCTTTTCTGGAGTGTTCCTAAAGGATCAAAGGACAGGGCACTGGCCAGGGAGTCGGTGGACCTGGAGTTCTGAGTCCCAGTCCCATGCTCACTGGCTGTGTGCTCCCAGACCGGTTGCCTGTTTTCTCCTCTGTAAGATGGGGCACTGTCTTTGCCTGACCCTCCTTGCACAGGCATGGAGGTTATGAGATACAGGGACATGTAAGACAGGAGACCCTGGTGGTTAAGGTCACAGACTTCAGATCAGAGGGGCCTGGACTTAAGTGCTGCCCCAGCCACTTGCTAGCTGTGTGACTTTGGGCAAGTAACTTAACCACTGTGAGCCTCTACTTTCCCATTCATAAAATGGGGAGAATGGTAGTTCATATGTACAGAGTTGTTGTGAGGATTAAATTAAATGAAGCAGGGAAAGTGTTCAGCACAATGATGGCAAGTGGGGAGGGGACCCAGGACGGCTGTGTGGTTTTGAGCGCATATGCAGCTCTGCCTCCTTGAATTTGGTCTCCTCACCTAAGTAATCCCAGGCAGGAAGGAAAGAGTTTAGGGCTCTAGTGATTCTCAGTGCTGTGTTGATGAAGAAAGATGTCTTTCTATCCATAACCCTCTACCCCTTCTCTGCTTACTGTAGAAACTAAGGATGTTCGCCATGAAGCCAACTCATCAGTGTGCAACCCTGGTGAAGTTAATGAACCTTTCTGTGCCTTGCTTCCTCGTCTGGAAAGTGGGATAGCAATGTCTGTCATATCCACCTCCTACAGTTGTTTGAAGACTAAATGCATTAATGTATTTAAAGTGCTTATAGCAGTGCCTGCCATCAAGTGAATAGGGTGGTAAATAAAGACGAGCTTCCCTTTGAATTATTTTGAAATATTGTTTTGAAATAATACTTGTTTTCTTGAAGATGACTTGTTTTCAAGGGCTGGGCTGACTCCTCGGGAGTGTGTGGAGAAGCCGCAGAGGGTCAGAGAGATCCCAGAGGCCTGGCCCTGCCACTTGCATGCTCAGTGTCTCTGGCAAGTCTTCTCCCCAGTCAAGACCTATTTCCCCACTGGTAGGATGAGGGGATGAGACCAGGAATTTTCCAGAATCCTAGGTCTCAGAGTGGCTTGGTCCCCATCGAGGACTCCTGAGGGGCCCACTTTGCTCCAAGATCTCTTAGAGCAAAGCCTGCCTTGGTGGCCCCCCTTGTCTCACTCACTCCACAGCTCTGGCCTTGAGAGAAAGCAGACCCTGCCCGGGGTGGCCACGTGGGCTGACCCCAGCCGGGCCTGGACGGCAGGCTGTGGTGGGAGACCAGGGAAGAGGGCGTGGGGGCCAGCATGTGCACAGAAACACATGAGCACTCACATGGACAGACACGGCAGGCACGCATGCTCTGACATGGGCAGCAGCCACACAGTACACATCTGGGCCCCCCGCCGCCTCCCTGAGAGCGCCCCAGGCCAGGCCCCTCACCCCACTTCAGTGGCAGGACCCAGCCCAGTGCTCTGCATACTGTGGCCCTAAGCAGACATTCGTTGCTTGACTGAACACAGGAAATCCTCATGTTCGGGGTGGGGGGGTGGCACCCCCCCACCAGCCCTCGACCACAGCTTCCCACGGCACAGACCCTCCCCTGCCAAAGAAATGACTGTTGATAGCTCCCAGATGAGCCAGGCTGACTGGGGTCCTTACACATTTATCTAAGGTGCACAAAATGTGTCTTAGATAAAATGTGACCAGTGGTTACAATGGAATAACAGATGTAATAAAAAAATGTTTCCTTATATTTAGAAGTTTCTTTTCCAAAAACTAAATTTAAAAACAAAGGTAATTAAGTCTTTTTTTAACTCCTTAAATAAAAAAATTAAGTTAATAATAATATGGGTGGAACTTAGGTATGACAACACCTTGGTTGCTTGCCATTTGTGACACTCTTGACACCATTCAGTCCCAGCCCCTTGTCACCATCTTACAATTAGGGAAACTGAGGCCCGGCTCAGGAAAGGGAAGGGTCTTTCCTGAGGTAAACACTTGCTTGGGGACCCAGAGAGCACAGCTCTTGGCTTTGCCTCTGATTGTGTGATCTTGGGCTAGTCACCTCATCCCCAACTCCACATTTCTCCACTGTAAAATCAAGAATGGGAATTCCCTGGTGGTCCATTAGTTAAGACTCTGTGCTTTCACTACTGAGGGCCCTAGTTCGATCCCTAGTCAGGGAACTAAGATCCCATAAGCTATAAGGCATGGCCTCCCCAAAATTTTTTTAATTAAATAAAATCATGGAGAAATTTATCCCCATATTGCTTGCCTCCCAAGGTGGCTGTGAGGATTGCAAGACATAGGCAGGAAGGGGAGAGCACCTTGCAAACAGATTTAGGGCATTGCTTCCTTGGTGGCTCAGACAGGAAAGAATCTGACTGCAATGCAGGAGACGTGAGTCCAATTCCTGGGTTGGAAAGATCCGCTGGAGAAGGTCATGGCTACCCTCTCCAGCATTCTTGCCTGGAGAATCCCATGGACAGAGGAGCCTGGTAGGCTATAGTCCATGGGGTCACAAAGCGTCGGACATAACTGAGCGACTAGCACTTTCACTTTCCACTGCAGCAGAGGCAGAGCTGAGCCCAGAGCCCAGGGCTCCTGTCCTCCCACCTGGGCTTGCTTCAGGGCAGAGTACAGCATGCGGAAGGGGAGAGGGTGGGCTTCAGAGAAGGTGGGAGGCTGTCTACCTGCTTATTCTCAAAGCAGTCATAACTATATATATATATATATATATATATATATATGTCCCCTCTTTCTTAAATTCCCCCTACTCCACCCCTCCAGGTCATCACTTCAACATTGCTTTCTTTTAGTACTATGTGTGGGATATAGATAAAATGTTGAGAAGGTAAAGGGGAGCTGGAAGAGGCAGAAATTGGCCTAAAATATATCTATTGATAAAAAATGTGATGTTACAGGTGCAGCATGGCATAGGTTCATGATGTGGAGAGGGAGATTTGTTCCAGTCAGGGAGGTCAGCATAGGCTGACCAGGAATGATGACAAACTGAAGTTAAGGAAGAGGAGGAATTAACTTTACAGAGGGGATGGAAAAGTATTCCAGGCAGAGGAAACAGCCAGTGCAAAGGCCCTGGGGTAGGAGTGAGCAGGAGCCCTTGGTAACTCTAGTGTGGTTGAGGTATAGAGTCCCAAGTATCCTTAGCCAAGTGAAGCTGCAGAGCTAGGCAGTGCCAAGCAAGCAGCACTCAAATGTTAGTTAGGATTTGAGCTATAATCGTAAGAGCAGTGGAAATCCATTAAAGGCTTTTAAGCAGGGACGTGATATCCATTTTGATAAGCTCACTGGCTGCAAGTCAAGTGCGAAAGAAAAGAACATGAGGGGGGACTTCCTTTACAGAAACCAGAACATGCAATAAAGTCACTAAAATCAGATCAGTCTGATATCAAGAAAGGCATAGACAAATAGATCCATGGAACATGGTAAATAATCCAGATTTAGATTCCAGGATATAGGTGTCAATATTGGACAAAAGAAGTATCTCATCCCAGTGGAAAAAGGGATGGCTTATTTCACAAATTATGTGGCCCACTGAGATAAATAAAAATAACTGCCCATCTTACACCACCTGCATTTCAAGTGTGTCAAAAAATTTAATGTAAGAATGACAATAATACAAAATATTGTTAGAGATTCCAGGAGACTGCATGTGCAAAGCAGAGCAGGGGTCAGCTAACTGCTGCCCATGGATCGAATCCATGCTGCCTTTCCCTTTTGTTTTAATAACAGGTTTATTGAGATGCAATTCACTTACCATAGAATTCACTTATTTTGGAAAAAATCGCTAACTAGTTATTTTTCCCCCAGAGGGGAACGTTATGTTCCGCAAGTAGTGTGAGTTTTATTTTACTGTTGAAAATCACTTGCTATTTATTTTTTTATTTCCTAGAAATTCAACATATTGTATAGGAACCCCATGGCACCATGAGTTAAATTTTGAATTCTGGATGTTACACTCAAACATCAGTACACTCATCATTTCACATGTATTTAATGTGACAGTTTTTTAGTAGGGTATGTGTTAATTTCTACTTTTTTAATATTTAAAATTGCTTTTAAATACACATATCCTCGGTTGATTCCCCCCCAAAATGAAGTGTACAATTTAACGGTTTTTAGTATTTTTTAGATATGTGCAACCGTGCCAAAGACAATTTAAGAAAATTTTCATAACCTGAGAAAGAAACTCTATCACCATTAGTTATCAACCTCCTATCACCTCTCCCCTCCCAGCCCTCAGCAACCGCCAGTTTCCTTTCTGTCTATAGATCTGCCTATTCTGGATATTTCATAGAAATGGAATCATGCAGTATGTGGCCTTTGGTATCTAACTGATTTCACTTAGCACACTGCTTCCAAGGTTCACCCATGTTGCAGCATGGATCAGGACTTTAGAGCAGAATACTATTCCTGGGCATAACTGTTTACCCATTTATCAGCTGATAGACAGTTGAGTTATTTCTGTGTGTTGGCTATTATGATTAATGCTGCTGTAAAATTCAGGTACATTTTTTTGGTGGGACCTATGCTTTTGTTTCTCTTGGGCAGATACCTAGGAGCAGAATTACCACTGCTTGTTTTTGTAAATAATATTTCATTGGAACATGTTTGTTGCTATGTTGTCTATGGTTGCATTCTTGCTACGATGGCAGTGATGAGTAGTTGCAACAGAATCCAACAAAATCTGAAACATATACTACTTGGCCTTTTAGAGGAAAAATGAGAAGACCTCTCCTTTCAAGGCTGAAAATGAAGAAGTTATAAAATAAAAGAGATATTATTTTAAAATTAAATTTGACTATATATATGATTACAAATGTCATATATATATTTGATATGTGAGAGGTACGTATATAAGACATATTTAACATTATATAGTCGGAGAAGGCAATGGCACCCCACTCCAGTTCTCTTGCCTGGAAAATCCCATGGACAAAGGAGCCTGGTGGGCTGCAGTCCATGGGGTCGCTAGGAGTTGGGCATGACTGAGCGACTTCACTTTCGCTTTTCACTTTCATGCATTGGAGAAGGAAATGGCAACCCACTCCAGTGTTCTTGCCTGGAGAATCCCAGGAACGGGGGAGCCTGGTGGGCTGCCGTCTGTGGGGTCGCAGAGTCGGACATGACTGAAGCGACTTAGCAGCAGCAGCAGTAACAAAATTATATAGTACATATAAAATCTATACAACCCAAATGTTCCTCAGTGATAAATCGATAAACAAAATGTGATATACCATAGAATATTTTTATATATAATGTAACATTATAAATAAAATATATTAAATAATATGTGTGTGTACATATATATATATGTAATCTTTAGTATGGCAAAGATACTAAAAATAAAGTCACTGGGCAAAAAAATAAACCTTGAAGAAACAACTGTAACGCTGACAACAGAGAAAGGATTCTGTCTTGAATCAGTCAGAGTCCCGGTAGGAGGTGGGAAGCACACCCAAATTGAGTAGTATAAGGAGAGGTCTTCAAGGGACAGTATGGAGAGACTGTTTTCAAAGGTGTGAGCAGGGTTGAGGAAGCACACCCAGGGAGGTGCATGAGAGCTGGTATCAGAAGGGAATCATCTCTACTAGGACCTGTGCCCAGTGGGAGGGGTAGGGAAAGCTTGGGAGTAAATACTCCCCTCTCTCTTTCCTCCTACCCAGTGACCTCCAGCTGTGCCTCCGTTTGGCCAAACCCAACCAGAAGCTGAGGACTGCAAGCTCTTTAGAATCCCTATGGTGTGAGAGCCACAGAGCAGATGGAGAAAGGCAGACAGCATGGATCTGGAGGAGCAGATGGAAGATAGCCAGCATGCAGATTGAAAGGAGAGATCATCCCAATAAGCAAATTGGGTAAAGAGGATGATGAGGTAGCTAATGACTGAACAAATTAGGTGGCCCCCCAAAAAAGTTATGACTGATGTATGTACGCTAGTAGTTAGGAAAACCTAAATAAGTCTATCTAGTAATACGATGGTTTTGTGTCTATCAGAGCTGTAATACCTACTGCTGGTGGAGAAGTAGGGAAAGTGGTACTCACATAGTGCTAGTAGAAACAGGAAGCACAACTGATGTTTGGAAAGCAGCAATTAAACTCTTGGGAATCTACCCCATAGAAATACAGATCTTCATAAGGAAGGACTTTTGTGCAAGAGTGTTACATAGATGCTGTCATACTTGCAATTGCCCATCATCTTTTTTTTTCAAGTTATTTTTTGACTGTGCTGGGTCTTAGTTGTGGTGGGCAGGGGCTTCTCTCTAGCTTTAGTGTGCGGCTTCTCTTGTTGAAGTATGGGGGGTTCTCTTGTGGAGCATGAGATCTAGAGTGCACAGGCCCAGTAGTTGTGCTTAGTGAGCTTAGTTGCCCTGCAGCAGGGATCGAACCCACATCCCATGCACTGGAGGGCGGATTCTTAACCACTGGACCATCAGGAAAGTCCCCATTATCTTTCGATCAGCCTTTCTCTGACGTTTGGGGAAAAGCCTGTCTTGGAGTTCCACCTTCTCAATTTAGGAATCTCAAAGTTGCTGCTGGAATGTGGCCAACCCAGCAGGCTCCACCAATCAGATACTGCTCATGAGATTTCTCTTATTCTGTGCAAGTGCAGGAGGCAAAAAGGGAGCCCAGCTCTGGTGGCCACCGCACCAGGGGCTGTCTCTGAGGGGCTGAAAAGTGGAACTCTAGGTGAAGACTGACATAGGGTGGCATGAGGGGAAGGCTTGGTGAGACCACAGCTAGTGAATTCATCAGACTATTCTGTGGTATAGTTTAGGGCTTCAATCCTAGAAACTGAGCCTCCAGGCCAAATAAGATGAGCTGCCACCACATCTTAGAACAGTACCTAACATTTTCTGCAACGTTGTTCCCAGTGGTGAGAAACTGGATGTGAGAAATGAACAACAGCAGGGCAACAACCAAACAAACTCATCCATCCACATAACAGAATATTAGGCAGCCATTAAAAAGAATGAATTAGCGCTACACTAGCTGACTTGGAAAGAGATCTATGAATAATGTTGGGTGAAGAAGGCAAGGAGCAAAAAACTATAATATGATCCCATTAGAAAAAAAAAGAAACAAATAAACTCTGTATATGTAAATGTGCATACAGGTACGTGCTTAGAATTGAATGAGTCTGTTTAAGATTGAATGGGTGAACAAAAACACAGGACACATCCTAGGTTATTGGCATGGAGTGTGGGGTGCTATGGTGAGGGGAGGAGATGGAAAAAGAGGAGTGAAATGAAAAAGGAAAGAAAGAAAACTGTATTTACTAAATGAAGTGTATTCTGATCATTTTAAGGTATTCACATAAAATTATACATGTGTATATTTGTATGTTAAAGAAGGAAATGGCTGCTGCTAAGTTGCTTCAGTCGTGTCCGACTCTGTGCGACCCCATAGACAGCAGCCCACTAGGCTCCTCCGTCTCTGGGATTCTCAGGCAAGAATACTGGAGTGGGTTGCCATTGAAATGGCAATACTCTTGCCTGGGAAATCCCATGGACAGAGGAGCCTGAGGGGCTACAGTCCATGGTGTTGCATGAATCGACACAACTTGGCAACCAAACCACCACCACCACCACATTTGTATGTGTGTGTGTATGTATTGTGGGCATATGCAAAATGAAATCAAATTTAAAAGATTTTTAAAGCAAAAAGTCACTGGCTATACTATCGGATCAGTTGGGAGGCTATGCCTTTTTTTTTTTCTCTTGGCCACACCACACAGCAGGTAGGATCTTAGTTCCCTGACCAAGGACCAAAACCACATCCCTTGCATTAGAAGTGTGGAGTCTTAACCACTGAACCACCAGACAGTGTGCTTTCTGATAGCGAAGGGAGAGGATGGCCTGGACCCGAACCTGACAGGAAGCATAGAGACAAAAGGATGGACTTTTTGTGCATCCTTTGATGCACCCCAGCAGATAAATGGCCTAGACAGGGAATGGGCTGATTTGTGAGGTGGCAATAGAAAGAAAATCTTGGGCTTCCCTAGTGGCTCAGTGGTGAAGACTCCGCCTGCCAATGCAGGAAACATGGGTTCGATGCTTGATCCGGGAAGCTCCCACGCGCCGTGGAGCACTGAGCCCACGCCTCACTGTTGTTGAGCCTGTGCTCTAGAGCCTGGGAACCGGAAGTCCTGAGATGGCTTGCCCTAGAGCCTGTGTTCCACTGCAAGAGAAGCTGCCACAGTGGGAAGCCTGTGCAGCATAGCTGGAGAGGAGCCGCCCCAGCAGGAGAAACCTGTGCTAAGCAAGGCCCACCACCACCACAAATTCGAAAATAAAGTATGTATGAAGGAGATTCTCTGGTTGCTACTAACTGGGTGACCTTGAATTCCTCCATTCCCCAATCTGGACGCTAGGTGATGATACCACCTGTTTCACAGAACTGTGGGGTTGAAATGAAAGACCATATAAAATGCACATCACCCTCTTTCATTCCCAAGTAACTCAGCCAGGAAGCAGCCATCTAAAGACCAGAGCCTGTTTGGAAGGGTCTCCTTGTCATCTTGAAGACCATATGTTCTAGGAGTTCACCCTGGGGAGGCTGAGGGCCTGGGGTGCTCTGATCACTGAGGCAAGGAGGGGTTTGGAGAAGGCCCAGAGCATGATGGGAGATAGGGTCCCACTTTTTCTTTGTTACTACAGAGCCCAGATCACTCTGGGAAGTGCCTGGGCCAAGTGAGCTGGGCAGATACATGGAATTTCAAAAGAGGAGAGAGGGGACATTTCCATTAAAGAGTGCTCCTGGAAGGCTACTGGGAGGAGGTGACTTTTGAAGGATGAGTAGAATTCAGACATGTAGCCATGGGCAAATTCTTTTTTTTTTTTTTCCAACTTTTCTTTTTTTTTTTTAAAAAAGGAAATTCTTCCCATTCTTAGAGGATCAGCTCAAAGACTGCTTCCTGCTTACTAGATCCTGCTGGCTGGAATTATTCATGTTTTCCCAGCACCCTCATTGACAGAGGGTTATTAACAGTGCCTGATGTCTTCCTGTCTAGCTGAGAGGGTTGAGCAGCTTGGGGACAAGGGTGGCATCTTCAGGGCTCTTACCGTAGTGCCGGGCAGCTTCTACCTCCACTTAGGACTCAAAAAGCTATGTGTTGAATGAAAGGAAGTGTAACCAAAGTGTAACCAATCATGTTTTGGGTGAAATCCATGTTTTTTCTTTCCTCTGTTCAAGAACCCAGCAAACATTTCCCAGTTGTTTTATTTCCCAAATCAGGCTATGAAAATGTGTTTCTTGGAAACAAGATACAGTAGTAGCCTGTGTATTAAGCCTTTACCATATGTCAGGCACTTTACAAAGTGCTCCATAATCTTCATCCATGTAACCATCAAAACAGTTTAAGAAGAGGCTTTTTTTTTTTTTTTTTTTTAATTTGTGCCCATTTCATACCTGGGGAAAGTCTGAGATTTAGCAAGGCCAGCAATTTCTACAATAACAGCCCAGGAAAGGTCAGAACCCCAAACCCTCGAGTGCCATCCCTCACGTACACATAGCACTCTGTATATATGCTCACACATGAAGAGTTCTCAAATTTGTAAAACCAGCATTTGGTCCTGATGGTCTTAGTCTCTAAGTCGTGTCCAGCTCTTTTGTGACCCCATGGACTGTAGCCCACCAAGCTCCTCTGTCCATCAGATTTCCCTCTAGAATACCAAAGTGGGTTGCCATTTCCTTTTCTAGGGGATCTTCATGACCTAGGGTTTGAACTCATGTCTCCTACATTGGCAGGTGGATTCTTTACCACTGAGCCACCAGGGAAGCCCCTGGTCCTGATGGCTTTAGAAAGCACCTTTGGCCCTGACAAGCCACAGACTCAATCAATTTCATAAACATAAAGATGGTCATTTAAACTTAAGACCCAGAGGCTTCCCTGGTGTTCCAGAGGTTAAGACTCCACATTTCTAATGCAGGGGACATGAGTTCAATCCCTGGGCAGGGAACTAAGATTCCACATGCTGTGCGGCAAAAAAATTTTTAATTCAAAATGGAAAAAAAAAACCTCGAGACCCTGATGATGTTCACCTGGCACTTGAGAAAACAGGCTTGGCAAGAATCTGTGACTGGTGCAAAACATGGGCTCCCTGGTGGTGGAGCTGGGTGCCCGGCCCATCTTCTCTGCTCACCAGTCTGTGCTTGTGTTCTCCATGCCTCAGCACCTTCTGGTCCAGCGCCCTGACTGTGGTCTACATGACGGCAACAGCTTCATGGCCTGCTGCATGACGACTTTCAGGTCCCGGAGGAGATGGAGGTCATTCTTCATCGTTTCCCCCATTTGATCCCTTTTTTTCTTTTAAAGGCTATTAAGTGCCATGTCTCAGGCTTCCCTGATGGCTCTGTGGGTAAAGAATCTGCCTGCAGTGCAGTAGACAGGGGTTCGATCCCTGAGTGGGTATGATCCCTTGGAGGAGGACATGGTAACCCACTCCAGTTTTCTTGCCTGGAGAATCGCATGGACAGAGCCTGGAAGGCTACAGTCTATAAGGGTCACAAAGGGTCAGACACAACTGAAGCGACTGAGCATGCAAGCGCCATGGCTCAGACACTGTGCTAAGCAGTTTACACCCAACAGTAAAATCCCGTGAGGTAGGTGTTAACATTCTCATTGAATGCATGAGGCCCGATTTCCTTAACTAGGGAGCAGAGGTGCTAGGATTTGATCTCAGGTCTGCTGCTGCTACTGCTGCTAGGTCGCTTCAGTTGTGTCTGACTCTGTGCGACCCCATAGATGGCAGCCCACCAGGCTCCCCCGTCCCTGGGATTCTCCAGGCAAGAACACTGGAGTGGGTTGCCATTTCCTTCTCCAATGCATGAAAGTGAAGAGTGAAAGTGAAGTCGCTCAGTCGTGTCCGACTCTTTGCGACCCCATGGACTGCGCCTACCAGGCTCCTCCATCCATGGGATTTTCCAGGCAAGAGTACTGGAGTAGGTTGCCATTATCTGCCTGACCCAAAGCCCAACTTCCCCAACCATGCTCACAGCACCCATGGCCACAGCTCTGCAGGGGGCTATGAAGGGGATGAGAATTGAAGGGCATCCACCAATGGGGCCTTGGAATTTAAACATCTGTTCCTTTGCCCAAAGGCTTTGGGGGCAAGACACTCTTCTTTATGGCAACTCTAGGCTGTGGTGAAGATTTTAGGGGACAAGGACACTTTGAATGGGTGGGCAGAGAAGGACACAGCAACAGATGTAAAGGTTGCTGGCACTTACTAAATACACCATTCCCCCTTTCCTCTCTCTTCTTCCTCTTTCCCTCCAATGATTAACAGCCAGACTTTGAAGTCAGGGAGACCTAACTTAAAATGCTGGTTGAGCAACTGACTAGCTGTGTGGCCTCAGACAGGCCATTTAACCTCTCTGGGCTTCAGCTCCCTCATCTGCAAAATTGGGGACCCTTTCCTATCGGCCTCCCAGTTTGTACAATAAGCGTGTTTGACTAGGTCAGTGTTTCCCCAACTGTGGTACACCAGTAGTAAGCTGGATAATTTACATGGTATAAAGTGAACATGCGTCATTTTAGGTTATGAGTAAATTTTAATGTATAAGAGGAAAAAATAAAACTCAGATACCAGACGCATGACTTCATGGATATTGTTTGGAATGTAGCTAAGTGAAAAGGTAATGATTTAAAGTAAATGCCATTAAATAAATAATAAACGGTGCTAGGAAGTGGCAGAAATTGAGAAGGTGGTCCTTGAATAGCCGGCCATAGGGAAAATTGGGCCAGATGATCTGGCTCTGATTACATGGCTGCCCAGAGAAACGGTGGCTGTTGAGTGACTTGCCAGAGGGATCCCTTGTTCCCCATTATATTTCTAAGTGGCCAGGTTCCTGTAAAGCCCCACTGCCAGGAGTTTGGGGTAATGCCCTTTCAGTACACATTGCAAAAATGATATAAATAACTCATCCTGGGACTTCAAACACGCCACCTCAGATGTATGGTGGGAGATTACAGGTTCCTAAGATGCAGCCCCTCCATCATCCCCATGGCTTAGAGGCTTGCTGGAGAGTGGAGATCAATGCTTTGATTTTATGAGCAGCTGGGCCACGTGACCAGGCCCCAAATCCTTTGCTTTATGGGTTGTTTACACATTCCTGGTGAGAAACGGTTTACATTCTGGGCCCCAAGCACACTCCTAAATCAGCTGCCGGGTTCTTGCAGTTGGAGGTGAAAGAGATCTGTGTGTCGGTGGGCACCAGGAGCCAAAGGGGAGGACAGAGGCGGGCTAGAGGAGGGGGCCCCCTCAGGGCCCCTGGGTTTCCTGCCAGTGGCACCTGGATCCCATTTCTGGATCAGTGGAGGGCACTGTGCAGGGCCTGACACGGGGAGGACCCTGAGGGTTGCAGGCTCACCGTGGCTCCAGGTTCATCAAGCTCCACTCTACATGGGCACATGTTAGCTCCTGGGGTTCCTGCAGCAGCCCCAGGAGGTTGGAATTACTCTTATTTCCAGATAAGAAACCAGAGGCTCAGAGAACTGAAGCAGCTTGTTCCCTCTCACATGGCTGGCAAGTATCCTGGAGGGATTCAATCCACTTTGACAGAGGCAAAGGCTGATGTCTCACCACTACTCCTTGTCACTGGGGCTCCCTAGAAAGTCACTTGAGCTGGAATTTAGGCAGTGGCTTGGAAGAGGAAGATTCGGTGATGACTCTTTCTGTCTGGGTTTTGCCCCTGACTTAGCTCAGTCATGGTCTGAGAATCCCACGTCACAGAGTTGACTATAAGGATCCAGTGCACAAGATGCCTAGAATCATGTGGTGAAGCTCAGGGTACCCAGTGGACCCTCATTTGCCCCTTTTATCCCCATCCCTCCCTTCCCTGTCCTCATCCCCTGCTTCCTCTTCCTCATCCTGGCCCCCTTTCCCTTCTGTCCCCTCACTCCAAGAGGGTCCTCCCCATGCCTTGGTTCTTCTTGTCTCTCTCTCCTTGTGGTTTGCATCCCTCGGTCCCAGCTCTGCCCTTTGTAGCTGCCTGGGCGTCTCCTAGGATGGCACTGTGATGTTGGGGATGGTCCTCAGTCACACCTTCTCCAAGCCACTCGATGCCTTCAGCAATTCCCCAGTCCACGTGGGCTGTAGCTCCCTCCTCAACCTGACTGCTGCTTTCTGAGGTCAGGGCAGAGAGATGACCCAGAGTTGGAGAGTGGACCTCGCAGCAGCTGGATTAAGGAATCTTCTCCCTCTAGACTGAAAGGCAGCGTGGTCTTGGGGAAAGCATACAGGCTCTGGGGTACATGGATTACAGCCCTGTCCTGACATTGGGTCATCTGCTTCAAGGCACTTAACCTCTGAAGCCTCCCTGTTCTCCTCTGTAAAGCAGAATAGTGAAGATAGTGCGCAGCTAGGCTTTCTGCTGTCCAACAGCCTTCCACCTGGCGCCTCAGTTTCCTGTAGGGCACCATTTCTCTTCCACCTTCAGCCTGTATGGTTTAGAAGCAACTCCACCCTCTGCTTGGGGACTCAACTACCCACACTTCCCTCACCCTTCTCTCTAGTGATTGGCAGGGGTGTACATGTGACCCAGTTCCAGCCAGTGAGAGTCCAGCTTTGAGGGACAGCTGCTGTCTCTTTTTGGTAGGTGTAAAGCTGTGAGAATGTGGGCTACCAAGTCACTTTTGTTGTTACACTATCATGAAGGAAAAGCTTATCTAAAAGTAGAGCAACCCCAGAGCAGAGCCAAGCCAGGAAATGGGGATATTGAGTGCCTACGTTAAGCTGCGCCTGAAACCAACCTCTTTTGACTTTTCAGATACACAAGCCAATACATACTTTGTAGATTATTTACAAAAAATGGCTACGTTTCCTAACTCCTGTCTTATCCATGTTCTTGTAACGTAGCTTTGCGGCAATTCCCTTCAAGAGGTAGAATCTTTCTCCCCCTTCCTTGGATCTAGGTTAGTCTGGTGATTTGTGCTGGCCAACAGAACATGGCAGAAGTGACAGTGGGTCAGCTCCAAGCCCAAGCCTAAGGGGTCTTACGCATTTATACTCACTGTCTTGAATCAATAAATCCCCTTGGGTTAGCCTGCAGAAGGACAAGAGACACGTGGAGAAGAGCCCACTGTCCCAGCCAAGAACATCCTGGACCAGCCTACATCCTGCTGGCTGGAAAGGCATGAGAGAGTCCAGCCAAGATCAGCAGAGCTGACCACCAAAGTTGAGCCTGGAAGGACCAGAAGACCCACCCAGTTAATTTATGAGCAGTTAGTAATTATTTTAAGCATTGCATTTGGAGGCATTTTATTATACAGCAATAGCTAAATAGGTTTATTTTATTTGCTTAAATTAATCCCAGTTGGTTTTTCTGTCATTTTTAATCAGAGAATTCCAAATGATACAACTATAATACCTATCTCACAGGACTGCTGCAAAGATTAGAAATGATATTGGCAGAGTATGAGTTCAGGCTCTATCTCCTGGCACTTGTCAAGGTGATTCATCTCACTGGCAGCAAGCATGGAACTCAGCCCTCAGAACTAGTGCTGTTACCTACAAAGAAAAACCATTACCCACCATGCCTGCCACTGTGGATGATCTTTGAGATACATGGGTGTTCTGCTTCTTCTGTAAATACTTAATAAGTACATGCTTAATACTTAAAAGTACACTATATATTTAATAAGTATTCAGGGAGTCCCCTGTTATCTGAATATTCATTATCCAGGATCCCTAGAGTTACAAGTCTGCAGAAGGAACCAATAGTGCTTTGAAACATGAAACAATTCACTAATGGAGCTGATACTTCAAAAAATTAGGTACCTTTCCCCATACGCCTCTTTAATACAGATTTCTATCTCACCTATTACATCAACTCTTTCTCCTTGGTCTTTGCAAAGACATAAAATAATAGTACAATTTGGTCATTGAGTGAAACTGTAAATATTGTTAAAAAAAAAAAACAAACCAGATTTGACAAAATCTGTGAAAATGATGGTGTTGAACTACCCAAACCCTTACAGTGCTGTGGACAATGTGGGACACATCAGAGTTAGGTCAGTTAACATTGTAAAAGAGGAAATGACATTGGCGTTTCATAAGAGAACAGGCTGACTGCTAGAGGATTATTGGAAACCCTTTGGGAGATTGATAAAACCCTTGAATATCTTTGCAATAATGGTTTTCTTCATAAATCATGCTGAGACAAAAGTAAAGTGAAAGACGTTGTCATATGACTTGATTAGGAAAAAATTGTGCCACCAGAGCTAAAACAAGCAGCACATGATTTCTTTGTTCATGCTAAGAATTAGCACATAGTCATAATTAATAAAAATTCAATTAGGGACTTCCCTGGTGATCCAGTGGCTAAGATTTTGCCTTCAAATGCAGGGACTGAGGGTTCCATCCGTGGTTCGGGAACTAAAATCCCACATGCCTTGTGACCAAAATACCAAAACATTTAAAAAATCAATCAAACATATTTATGCAATGTTTTGTTCCATTTTCCAAGGTAAAGTCCCAGTCTCTCCCCAACAGACATACACACTCTGGTGTGAAATTTTGGCCCCCATATTCAGAAGATTCACACTAAGGGACTCTTTCCTGTGTCATTTATCCTATACCCTTCTGTCTCCGAGAGTATGAAGAGGCCAAATCCTTGCCAGGCAAATGGAGCTGTGGGAGAGGTGAGCAGGGCACATGCAAGTGGTAGGGAGGGTTTCTCCCTGGCAGGTAGCCTCAGGAGGAGACCAAGGGACCCAGCTTTGTCTCCCTGTCTCTTGGAGGTGATCCCTTACATGCCTCAAGATGCGAATGACATGCTGCCTCACAGTCGAGCTGAATGGCTGTTTAAAAGTCTTCAATAGGGATTTCCCTGGTGGTCCAGTGGTTAAGACTCCATGCTCTGTGTGCCAAGGGCCCAGGTTCAACCCCTGGTCAGTAACTGAGATCCTGCAAACCACATGGTGTGTTCAGGGACATGGGGAGTCCAGGGGAGTCTTAACAAGACTTCTCTATTTACATGATATTGTAAATCAACTATACCTGTGACTCAGCAACTCCACTTCCTACCTGTATATGCCTGAGCAAAATACTTTGCTTCCCTAAACTTCAGTTTCCTTGTTTACAAAATGGGGATGAAAAATAATAATCACCTCTGAGAGTAGGATGAAGATTAAATGGGAGAGCAGGTGAAGAGCGGGTACCTGGGGCCTGGCACAGGGCAAAACCACAGAAAAGGTCAGCCATGGCTGTAGCACGTTTTTCACTGTAGCTTGCTTTTTGTTCAGCAACAAATTTTTGGTGATCACAAAAGATGTAAGCATTTACTATTCAACAAATCTTTTTTACAAAACCCAAAATGCAAAAAAAAAAAAAAAATCCTATAATATGTTGGCCTCCTTTCTACATATATATACAGATGTATTAAAAAAAAAATTGTGTCCGTGCCATGCATACCATGCCAACTTCCTTCCTTCTTCCAGTAATGGATCGCACAGAGTTCCCAAAGGATTGTTTCTTAAATGCCCATTACAGTCCTGCTTTGCTGGAAAGGGGGAAAGGAAAACTGAACTGCACTGCAAAAACAGTGGCCCCTGTGGTGCCCTTTGGGGTAGTAGTCGGCCTCCCTCATTACAGGGCACGCAGCCCCTCCCAAGCCCTCCTTGGAGATATTGGTCACCCCACTCTGGTGAGAAGAGTCACCCCCACTCCAGTGCCCAGTCTCTTCTCACCCCTTCCCGTCTTACCTCCCAGACACCCAACCCACTGCTCCTCCACTCTGCCCCTTCCAGGTGTCAAATGGGGGGAATTTCAGTCTGGAGTGAATGTTTACAGCTTACTTGAAACCCTTAAAAATAAAAATTCATCATGAACTGACAGATCCTTAAATTTAACTGCACCAACAGTGCCACTCTAATATTTAAAGCTCCGCTTGAATGGGTGTTCTATCAAAACCACATGGGCTCCCACCTGGCTCTCTCCCTGCAACAACAACCAAATCCGAGGAAATGCTGGTGGGATGTTTATTTGGCTGAAGGCACAGATCCTGCTGGCTCTGGGTTAACCTTTTTTCCAGGGACTTTCATGTTACTTGGTGGACAGCCCTGGGCCTTTGGTCTGAAGTTCTGAGAGTCATCATCTGCATTCACACAAAGGAAGCACAGAGAGGCGGAGTGAGCACTTGGCAATGTGGGCTTCAGGCTTCGTTGGTTGGGATCTTGGTTCTATAAGTAACAAGCTGTGTGACCTTCAGAACCTTACCTAACCTCTCTGTGCCTTGGTTTCTCTATCTGTCAGATGGGAAGTGGTGACAATGAAAGTGAAAGTGAAAGTGAAGTCACTCAGTCATGTCTGATTCTTTGCAACCCCATGGACTGTAGCCTACCAGGCTCCTCCGTCCATGGGATTTTCCAGGCAAGAATACGGGAGTGGGTTGCCATTTCCTTCTCCAGGAGATCTTCCCGACTTGGGTTTCTTGCATTGCAGACAGACGCTTTACTGTCTGAGCCACCAGAGAAGCCTGACTTCCTTAATACAAACTCTAAGTGAGTTAGTTTCTGTAATGAGCAACAATAACTGGAATATAGTATGTCCTGAATAAATGTATGTGTGTGTGCTTATGTGTGATACTTTAGGTACAGAGGATAGAGTTAATATAATTCCTCACCATCGAATTGGACTCCAGATTGCCTTTGCCTCACAAAAAATACCACCCCAACATAGTAGAACATGTCCTTTATGGACCTGTGTGAAAATTTCACTAGACTCTACAGCTAGGAATGAAATGATCAGATAATATGAATGCATTCCTGATTTGATGGGTTTCCCTGGTGACTCAGATGGTAAAGAACCCGTCTATAATACAGGAGACCCGAGTTTGGTCCCTGGGCTGGGACGATCCCCTGGAGAAGGGAATGGCTGCCCACTCCAGAATTATTGCCTGGAGAATTCCATGGACAGAGGAGCCTGGCAGGCTACAGTCCTTGGGGTCACAAAGAGTTGGACACAACTAAGCACTTGATTTGACTAAGAACCATAAACTGCTAACTCATACCTTTAGCCAGTTTTCTATTAAGGGTCGTTTTTCTTGTCAATTATCAAGAACTCCTTTTATTCTTGCTAGATTTTGACCATGTGATTTATCTTCATTCTGTCATCTCTTTACATGAGATGTAAAGATCTCTTTACAATCTCTTTACATCTATATTATTCTCCATTTTAAAATTCTTAATTTTTTTATACTTATATTCTTTTTCCATATGTTGAGTACTTTTTAGCTTTATATGACTTTTACTGAGTTACATACACAAAAAATGTGCAGACTTTAAATGTATCGTTGGATGAGTTTGGACAAGTGTGTACACACATGTAAGACTGCTGCATTAAAGATATAAAACATTTCCCTCACCCCAGAAAGTTCCCTCTGGCAACTCAGTCCCCACAAAGGCAAATACCATTCTCATGCTCATCACTGTAGGTTAGCTTCTTCCGTTTCAGAACTTCATATGAACAGAATCACACATTCCATGGCTAGTTTCTTTCACTCAGTGTGCTTTTCGGATGTGTTTATGTCATTACATGTACCAGTAATGTGTGCTCTTTTATTGCTGAATCATATAACATTGTAAGAAATTGTTTGTCCATTCACCAAATTATAGATGCCAGCACTGTTTCTAGCTTTTGGCTATTATGGATAAAGCCACTATTAGCATTCACATACAAGCCTTTTGTATGTGTATGTGTATGTTTATCTTCATATAAATATAAAATCTTTGTTATATAAAATATAATATTCGGACATATATATTCATTTCCTTCTTAGAAATTATATTGCTGGCTCAAAGGGTAGGTGTATTTTACCTTCAAAAGAAACTGCAAAAAGGTTTCCTAAAGTGGTTTTACCATTTTACACTCCAGCCAGAAATGTAAGAGAGTTCCAGTTGTTCTATGCCTTCATCAATACTTAATATTGTCCGTGTTTTTAATTTTAACCATTCTGGTATATAGTATCTCATGTTGGCTTTAGTTTGCTTTTCCTTTGTGTCTAATAACGTTGAATGCCTTTTCATGTGCTTCTTGGCCATTTCTATATCTCTTTGTTCAGTAATAAGAAAGAACAAGCTACTGATGCAATTTGTTTTGCAATATGTCATTGCAATTAACATGCAATGACAGAAATAAATCCGAAAACACATCAAGTGAAAGAGGCCAGCCATCAAAGTGTGATTCCATCTGTATGAAGTTCTGTAATAGGAGAGGTTACGATGAGCACGAGAACATGACACTCTGTAGTGTCTACTCAAGTCTTTTGCCCTCTTTGTTTTAAATTAGACTGATTATCTTTTCACTGTTGAGTTACAAGAGTTCTTTATATATTTTGGGTGCAAGTCTTTTGTCAGATGTATGCATATTGAAAATATTTTCTCTCACCTGTGGCTAATCTCTTCATTTACCAATGATGTCTTTTGATGAACAAAAGTTTACATTTTTGATGAAGTGTAATTTATCAGTTTTTAATAGATAATTTTTTAAGAGCAGTTTTAGGCTCACAGCAAAGCTGAGCTGAAAGTATGAGTGGAAAGTACAGACAGTACGGGCCCACGCAGGCATCACCTTCCTACCATCAGCATCTCCCACCAGATGATACATTTGTTACGGTGTACGTGCTAATGATTATCACCTGATAGTTTACATTAGGGTTTACTCTGAATATTGTACGTTCTATTGATTCAGACAAATGTATAATGATATATATCATAATAGTTTCTCAGAATAGTTTCATGGCCCTAAAAAATCCTCTGTGCTGTGTCTATTCATCCCTCCTTCCCCCAAGTCCTGACAACCACTGATCTGTCTGTAATTTTACTATTTCCAGAGTTTTGTGCTTTCCACAATGTCATGTAGTTGGAATCATACGGTATGTAGCCTTTTCAGATTTGCTTCTTTCACTTAGTAATATGTATTTGCGTTTGTTCCGTGTCTTTTTATGGCTTGATACCTCATTTCCTTTTCAGTACTAATTGCATTGTCTGGATGTACCACAGTTTGTTTATCCATTATCTACTGAAGGATATCTTAGTTGCTCCCAAGTTTTGGCAATTATGGATGAAGCTGCTATAAACATCTGTGTGCATGTTTTTTGTGAGGACATAGGTTTTTAATTCATTTGAGTAAATGCCTGTGAGCACAATTATTGGATCATGGCTTAGATGGTAAAGAATCTGCCTGCAATGTGGGAGACCCAGGTTCGATCTCTGGGTGAGGAAGATCCCCTGGAGAAGGGAATGGCAACCCACTCTAGTATTCTTTCCTGGAGAATTCCATGGACAGAAGCTACCATCCCTGGGATTGCAAAGAGTCAGGCATGACTGAGCGACTAACATACTCACATGGTAAGAGCCTGTTTAGTTTTATAGGAAAATGCCAAAGTGGTTGTACCATTTTGCTTTCCCACCAACAGTGAATCCTTGCTGGCATTTGGTGGTGTTAGTGTTCTCAGATAGATGTGCTGGTGTCTCATTATTGCTTTCATTTCCAATCCCCTACTGACAGATGATGGTGAGCATTTTTTCATAAGCTTCTCTGCCATCTGTATATCTTCTTTGGTGAAGTACATTTTCAGGTCTTTGGCTCATCTTTTTAAAATCATGTTGTTCATTTTCTCATTGTTGAGTTTCAAGTGTTATTTGTACATTTTGGATAAGAGTTCTTTTTTCATTCAAAAATTCAGAATGATTTCTTTTTAAGCATTATATTAATATGTATACTTGTAAATGCACATATGACATATTTTATGTATGTGGGTTAGATAGCTCTTTGAAAACATGTTATATACCTCCTGGAAAATTGCTTTCTACAAAAATACAGTGTGAAAATGAACAGATCAATTTATGAGAATAAAGTTGTACATGGATACACAAAATTGGTATAGGTTTTCATAATCAGGAAGGGTATCCTTATTCTTTCCTAACTCTGACCTCCATCCTAGGGGATTATTGTGGGACAGAAGACTGTTGATTAATCAAGGATAGTGCTTTAAGATACTGGTTCCCAGGTGGCTCAGATGGTAAAGAAACCACCTGCAATGCAGGGAACCAGGGTTCAATGCCTGGATCGGGAAGATCCCCTAGAGAAGGGAATGGCTACCCACTTCAGTATTCTTGCCTGGAGAATACCATGGACAGAGGAGCCTGGTGGGCTACAGTCCACTGGGTTGCAAAGAGTTAGACACAACGGAGCGACTAGTTTGTCACTTTCATAGCCATTAACAGTGTTGTGATAGTTTCAGGTGGACAGCAAAGGGACTCAGCCATACATATATATGGATCCATTCTCCCCCAAACTCCCCTCCCATCCAGGCTGCCATAGAATACTGAGCAGAGTTCTCTGTGCTATACAGTAGGTCCGTGTTTGTTATCCATTTTAAATACAGCAGTGTGTGCATGTCTGTCCCAAACTCCCTAACTATCCCTTCCCCTATTCTTCCCCCTGGCAGCCATAAGTGTGTTCTCTAAGCCTGTTTTATAAGCAAGTTCATTTGTAGCATTTATTTTTAGATTCCACGTATAAGGGATATCATACAATATTTCTCTTTCTCTGTCTAACTTACTTCACTCAGTATGAAAATCTCTAGGTCCACCCATGTTGCAAATTCTTTTTGATGACTGAGTAATATTACAGTGTGTGTGTGTGTGTGTGTGTGTGTGTGTGTGTGTGTGTGTGTGTGTGTGTGTACTGCATCTTCTTTATCCATTCCTCTGGGACAGAGGATTTTGATATAATCCATGCCCAGGGAAATCACCTGGTTGGTTTGTTTTTGGCAACTACTGGCCTCTATGATAGGCCAGCAGAACTTAAAACTGTCCTTTCTTCTCTCTAGGGAAGAAGTCTGTGTCCTGGGCACCCTTTCCTGTCCTAGAAGGAGTAGGTTGTCTGCTTCAGATAAGGCCAGCTGCAGAAAGCTATCTCTGTATTATTTTCTCTGAAGTATGAAGCAAAGTTGGGCAAAAGTAGAGTAGTAATTTAAAAATCCCTCCAGCATGGTCTGACGGACTGATCACTAGGTTATCAGCTCTGAGGTCTCACACAGGATTCAAAATTTGGCTTCAATATACATTAGCTGTGTGATCTTTTAAGTCTCAATTTCTTTGTGATTTTGTTTCCACATCAATCATTGAGAGATTATGCTCTGAGCCACAGGAAACCTTTTGTTAGATCCTAGCCATCTTTTTGGGCTGGAGAAATGAGTGGATAATAGTTCTTTATCAGATATCTCTCTTGCAATTATTTTCTCCTAGTCCACTGCTTGTCTTCTCATTCTCTTTGTAAATCCTGTCTATTGAGATCTCTCCAAGAGATATTTGTCTACCCCAAGGTTGAAAATATTCTCCTGTCTATTCCTAGAGGCTTTATAATTTTAGCTTTTGCAAGTAGCTCTTTGATTCATCTGAAATTGATTCGGGGTATAGTATGAGGTAGGAATTGAGATTCATTTTTTTCCCTCCCAGATGTCTCATTGTTCCAGCACAATATGTTGCAAAGTCTTTTCTTTCCCCATTGAATTACCTTGGAACTTTTGTTGAAAATCAATTGGCCCTATATAGGTGTAGGTCTGTTTCTGTAGACTGTTCTGTTTCATCCATCTGTATATCTATTCTTGATTATTGTGGTTTTACAGTAAGTCTTGAAATCAAGTAGGATAAGTGCTTCAACCTTGTTCAAAATTTATTTGAGTATTTGAGTTTGTTTACATTTCCATATAAAATTTAGACTTAAATTGTACTTTAAAGAAACCCTCCTATAACTTTGAGATTGTGTTGGATCTATACATACATTTGGAAATAATTAATATCTCAACAACATTGAGCTCTCCAATTTATAAACATGGTATAACTCTCCCTTTGTTCAGGTCTCTTTTATTTCTTTTTTGTAGCTTTCAGTATGGTGGTATTCCACGTCTTTTGATACATTTATTCCTAAAAATGTATGTGTTTTAGAACTATTATAAATGTTATTTTTTACTTAAAAATTTTGAACTATTTGTGTTTGTGGCTACACTGGGTCTTCACTGCAGCACACCAGCTCTTCCTGCTCCTCATTAGGACCTGTTAACCTTCTCAGTGGCTCTGCCCGTCCTCTACCCTTTTCTAACTGGAAAGTTCCAAGCTCCCCTCACTCCCATGTCAGTCATTCCACAACATTCAACAAATATGTGTTGAACACATACTAAACTCCAAGTTTTGGAGATACACTGATGAACAAAACAGAGCTTTGTGCTTGCGGAGCTTATATTCTAATGGGGAGATACAGATAATAAATGTAACAAGTAAATTATACAGCATGTTAAAAGATGACAGGTATAAAACTAGAATGGTTGATGGGGATTAGGAGTAGTGGGTGAAAGATGGGGGAGACAGCTGGTAGTTTAGGCCAGAATAGGTCTTACTGAGCACACTTGAGTAGACTTGATGGGAGTGAAGGATGAAGGGGAAAAGCATTCCAGGTGGGGGGACCAGCAAAGGCCCTAAAGCAGGAATTATCTTGGTATATCATGGCAACCCACTCCAGTATTCTTGCCTGGAAAATCCCATGGACAGAGGAGCCTGGTAGGCTACAGTCCATGGGGTCGCAAAGAGCAGGACCCAACTGAGCGACTTCACTTTCACTTTCTATCAAAGAAGGGAGCGGTCAGTGTGGCTGGAGCAGAGTGAGTACTGGAGAAAAATGAGGAGATGAGGGTCAGGGGTGAGGGGCGGATGAAAGATTGTGCAGGAACTGGTGAGGTTTTGTAAGGAATTTGGCTTTTATTCTTCTTTGGAAGATTTTGAGCAAAGGAGTATCAGGGTTTGAGGTGTAACTTATAAGAGTCGCTGACTGTGATCACAGACTCTAGAAGCTGGGAGGTCACCCGGAAGTCTACAGCAGAAATACAGAAGAGTGACAATGGCCCACAGCAGGGGCTAGCCATGGAGGTGGTACTAAACAGTCAGAGTCTATCTGAAGGGCAGTCAATGCTTTCACGGGAGTGGGGAGAGTATCTTCTTCCAGGCCCTTTAGATTCGGTTTCTGACTCTCCCCAACGGCTCTATGCCCTGGGAGGCTGCGATCTATGAACTCCATCAAGAGTTTTCTTTGCTCTGCTTCCCGTTGGGTTTGGCCAGAGGAGTTTCCCGTTAAGTTTAGCCAAAAAGAGTACTGGCACGGAATCTGAGGGGAGGAGGAGAGTGAGGTTGGGGTGCATTTCCTCGACTTCCTCCCTTCAGGCTTGGCTGAGCCCTCTACCCAGGGCACAGCTCTAACTAATCAGGCAGCCCACTCAGAAAAGCTACTCCTTAGGGGTGGGTAATGGCTCCTCTCTTTGCCCATCAGACCTGGGTGGTGACCACCCCCTGCTCTTGCCAGCCCCAGGGTACTACACTGTAACTGGTAGCATTTTTCTTGACTCTGCCTGTAAATCTGTGGATAGTTCCTTTATTAAATTCCCCTCAAAACAACCACTCTGTGTGTGCCCCCTGTTTCCTTCAGGGACCTGATTGACAGATTGGATGCCAGTCATGAATGAAAAGAATGGTTCCTTTGGCTGTAAGACCCAAGGTTAACCAGGACCTCTCCTTCTGAACAACTCTGTGCCTCAAACCTGATTCCCCTTGGAAGTACCTAAACTGTGCAGAACTTCTAAATGGTGGAAGGTAAGAGTAAACACAGCCATTTTCTTCCACCCTCAGGCCTTCCAGACAAAACCTGGTATAGAAAAAACACTGGACTGGACATTAGGAAGCTCCCTGGTCGGGTCTCTGCAGAATAACTTCCTGAACAACCATTAGCAAATCCCTTGAGTGCTCCAATCCTCAGTTTCCTCATCTGGAAAACCAGTAACAATGAAACCTAACTCAGAGACTTGGGGAAGATCAGATAACAGTGCTGGACTCAACACCCTGAGATCTGCTGTGTGGGCTTGGGAGCTAGAGGCTGTGACTTGTATTACAGCCTTGTGGTTATTAAGCCCCACGACATTGAGGAAGTTGTTGAGCCTCTTCATCTGTGAAATGAAAATGTTAATAGCACATCCTACTGTGCAGGGGTGTAGAACTTACATGAAATGAGAGTGTGCTTGGCAAGTGAGTATTCAGTGTTAAGTAGTCAACAAATATTAGATTGTTTCCTTCTTCCCTTCTGTGAAATGAGAGAATTGAACTCAACATAAAACACATACAGTAACTTTCTTTGCTGATGCTAAATCTAGGGGTGGGAGTTAAAAATTTCATTATGCAGCTTTTAAAAATTATACAAAAACGTGTACATACTAGAACAAACATCCATCTACCCCCTGCCAGGTTGAAAAATCAGCTTTACCACGATAGTTTATATATTTCATATAATGATTTTCAGTGTTTTAACATTTTGAATAATTGGTATCATATTATGAATTCACCTATAACTTGGTTTCCCCTCCACCAACAATGTTTCTGAGGTTGTCCATTTCACTACTGTGTGATGTCACATTGTATGAATTTGCCACAGTTTCTTCATCCATTCTGCCATGGATGGGCATGTACATTGTTTCCAACTTTGGAGATTACAAACAATGCTGCTCTGAACATCTAGATAACTGGTCCTGTGTTCACATACACCTTTCCAATCTGAGTTTGTGACTCAAGATGCTGGCATGAGTTCTGGTTCAGATGGGGGAAGTGAAGGGAGACTGTACTAAAGCTGGGAGTGGAGGAGTCCGGGAGCTGAGTCTTATTTAACAGGTTTTGAGGCTTTGTAAGGACTGGTGCTGAGACTGAAACTCCAATACTTTGGTCACCTCATGCAAAGAGTTGACTCATTGGAAAAGACTCTGATGCTGGGAGCGATTGGGGGCAGGAGGAGAAGGGAACGACAGAGGATGAAATGGCTGGATGGCATCACCGACTCGATGCACATGAGTTTGGGTGAACTCTGGGAGTTGGTGATGGACAGGGAGGCCTGGCATGATGCGATTCATGGGGTCTCAAAGAGTCGGACATGACTGAGCGGCTGAACTGAGGCTTTGTCAGTAACAGCTCTTAGATTTTGAAGATTTAAGTGTAAATGAATCGGAGCCATATGGATTACGTTTGCCCTGAAGGGCACAGGATTTAGAGGGTGAAAGCAATGCTTCAGGGCGAAGGTGCAGGCAGTTCTGTGGGTTGTCTCCTTTGCTCGCCAAAGACCTATGCTTCCCTATCTCTCAGTTGTGTGCAGAGAAGAGCAAACGCTAGCTGCCCAGGTGCCCTTTCCACAGCCCCAAGAATCGAGTAGCCAGTGCAGCCCCAGGCTACCCAAAGGGCGCGCTGCAGAGCCTCAAAGCCTCAGGATGTTTAGTCCTAGCTCCTCCTTCGACACGGCTTTGCTGTGTAGCTCTGGGCCAGATGTTCTGCTTCTCTGGGCCTTGGATTCCTTCTTTGCCAACGAAAGGACTGGAGGTGGGAAAGCATAGTAATTAAGAGCCTGGGTTTGAAACTATCTTCTAATCTCTTTTCGGCTATGAGACCTTGGACAAATTGCTCCTCAGCCTCTCTGTGACTCAGTTTCCTTGTCTGTAAAATGAAAATATTAACAGCGTCTGCTTCATAGGTAGGTGTGAAGCATAAATGAACTGGTAGTACGCCTAGCAGGTGCCTGGCTCTTAGAAGCACTCAGCTGGTACCATTTTTGTCTTTTCATTGTGGTCCTTATCCAAGATCCATCCAAGTCTGATTTCCCCTGCAGAGATGATGGAAGAGAGCCTGAGAAATGAGAAAGGCTTTCCTGGGGGCTGGATATTTTCTGTTCTTGTAGCAACCACATCTCTACTTCATGTTTATTAATTCCATACCAGGTTAAATGTGAGTATATTATATATACGTATGCTTTGGCTTCCCAGGTGGCTAAGTGATAAAGAATCTGCCTGGAAAGCAGGAAGCGTGGGTTTGACCCGTGCGTCAGGAAGATCCCCTGAGAAGGAAACGGCAACCCACTCCAGTTTTCTTGCCTGGGAAATCTCACCTACAGAGGAGCCTGGGGGGCTACAGTCCGTGGGGTCACAAAAAGAGCTGGACATGACTCAGCTACTAAACAACAAAAAAACAATACATATGCTTATAAAATCGACCATGCTGAGTTCTAATCTGCTTTTTTTCCCACCTCCACTCTCCCATATATGTATTTTCTTGTCATTAATATTCACCTCCAACATCTGTCTATATCTGAAGCAGCACACAGCAAACCACCATTTGCCAGTGGTAAATGGAGTGCTTACTGTACTCCAGGCAGTGTGCTAAATGTTTTCTATGTGTGTCCTCATTTAATCCTCAAAATAAGAGAACAAATCGGGTTTATTATCACCCCCATTTTACAGCTGAGGAAAATGAGGCTTGAAGAGACTGCATAGCCTTCTTAAAATATCCCTCAAGTCCAGACCTGCCGACTCCTGCCCATAACTGCTCACCCACTCCCAGGCACAGCCTGGAGGATTGAAATACATCACGATCTGACCCCTGGCCCCTATTCTTAGACACTTGGATTTTTTTGTGTGTGTGTGGCTTCTTACTCTTATCAACAGCACGTGATGAGCATTCTTGTAGCAAGATCTTTCCCCACATCGAGATTGCTTCTTTGGGATAGATTTCCAAAGTGGATGGGATGGGGTTTGGGCTTTTGTTTTGGAGATGAGGAGAAACAGAGGCGCCCAGCTGGACAGGAGGGTGAGGCGGGAAGCCCTCTAGGAGGTGGGCCCAACTGGAAAGCCAGGATGCCTGACTAATCCACAGTGCACGCTGCTTCGGTTTATCTGAGGGATGGTTGCCCAAGCTCCCCAGGCTTACCCTGAAGCCCTTAGGAATCTAGTTTTTTTCCATCCTGGTTTTGCTGACTTGGCCAAAGTCCCTGCTCAGTGGATCAGCTACAAGACACAGTCACACCACACACACACACAAACGCGTATGTGCGTGCACCCGCTCTCTCTCCCTCTCAAACATTCTTCCAGGAATTGGGCACGAGGGAGACACTTGCGGGGAAGAGGCCAATCTTTGGGGAGTGGGGGATCATACCTTACTCACAAGCGAAATTTTTT
The DNA here is from genome assembly GCF_016772045.2 of Ovis aries. Classification (NCBI taxonomy): domain Eukaryota; kingdom Metazoa; phylum Chordata; class Mammalia; order Artiodactyla; family Bovidae; genus Ovis; species Ovis aries. The sequence continues at coordinate 63,613,229 of NC_056058.1, forward strand.
GGGAAAAACTGTTCACCATATTTGCATAAATCCAAGCTGGCCTGATTTCATTTAATATTTTCATAACAGCTTTGAAAGCTGGGGGAAAATTTTTTTGGGTGGGGGGAGAAATTGACATATTCACTGTATTTTTAAATCCCTGAGAAATCGAAATATATTTGAAGATGTAAAAATATTTAAAACTCTCATCTCAGGCTGGGTGATGTAAGTCAGTGCTTTTCCAGCACTGGGCATCTTCTTAGAATGCAGATACTGATTCAGAAGGTCTGAATGAGGCCTAAGAGTCTGCATTTCCAACCTGCTTCCAGGTGAGGCCAGTGTCACTGATCCATGGCCAAATCTGCAGGCAGGGAGGAACACAAGACATATTTGTTAAAACAGAGATTCTTCTGTTGTGGCCTTGTAGCTCCAAAATATTCCCATGTCAGAGCAAGGGATCCTAAAATCATTTGGTCAGAGCCTCTGTTGACAGCGGGGGGAAACTGTGGCCCAGTATGGGGATGGGCCAAGCCCAGGGCCAGGGATCTCAGCCAGAGCATGGTTAGGGGCTCCAGGTTTCCACTCAACCAAGTCAGTTTTGGCTGTAGGACCAGCAAAGGCTCTGAAACTGGCTTTATGTAAGGAACAAGGCCACGAGGCAGACCCCATGCCAAGAACCATCTGATGCTTTACATGCATACAATCTCAGAAAATCCTCACTATTGCCCCACAGCAGTACACATCAACTCCATTTTACCCTGAGGTTCAGAGATCCAAGCCACCTGCCTGAAGTCACAGCAAATGAGTGTGAAGCCAGCATGGGTGTCATGTGTGAGATCCCCCAGCACTGTCTCCCAAAGTCCGCCTTTAGCACCCACCTTCAGGATCTTCACCTTATTGTGTCCAAACAATGGCTCAGTTTCTGTCAAGGGGAAACCACTATTGCTTGAAAGAGACTGTGAAGTGAAGGCTCCTCTGTCCGTGGGATTCTCCAGGCAAGAATACTGGAGTGGGGTGCTATTCCCTTCTCTGGGGATCTTCCTGACCCAGGGATCCAACCCAGGTCTCCTGCATTGCAGACAGATTCTTTACTATCTGAAAGCCTCCAGGGAAGTCACCAGGGAAAGAGACTATAGGAAATAAATAAAACTGAAACAAAACAGTGGTATTGAAATCCAGCCAGATCTTAGCACCCTATAGAACCCAAGGCCTGCTTTCCTTGTGAAAAGGGGAGATCACATACCTTAGAACCACATTAGTGACAGATGAGACTGCACTGAGGGCTTCCCTGGTGGCTCAGATGGTAAAGAATCCACCTGCAATGCAGGAAACCCGGGTTCAGTTCCTGGGTTGGGAAGATCCCCTGGGGAAGGGATTGGCTACACACTCCAGTGTTCTTTCCTGGAGAATCCCAAGGACAGAAGTGACTGGTGGGCTGCAGTCCATGGGTTCGCAAAGAGTTGGACACCACTGAGCGATTAACATCAACACTAGACCACACTGAGACTTTCCTCTTGATGAAATCCAAAGAATTGAAAGAAAGCAGAAGAGGATAATTTGGCAGGATGTGATTCCACCTCTAGCAGTGCCCTGTATGAGTTCCACTTTCTTCTGTCTCCACCCAACCATCTCACACCTCACTACGCTACCTTTCCACCTTGAGCCAGGTGGTATCAGTCAGGATCTTCCTGGAAGAGGCACTGGATCAGATTTCACATCTTGGGAGGCCTAAGCCTGTGGCATCTCTACTTCAAGCTCCTTTTGTTTAAGGGGTGCCGTCCTCTCTCCTCCCAGGGTGGGCCTAGGAATCAGTCAGCAGGCTGCCTGGAGCCTGGGCACACTCCCTCCCAAAGAGATGACCCACCAACCCATTTGCCTAATGGGACCACGTTGGAAAAATTGTTTGTTCTTATCCTGCTAAAAACAGCTTCAAAGTGACTCCCGTCTAGACTGTGCCAGGATCGATTATCAGATCCCTGACCTGATCGAAACCACAGGGTGACATAGTCATTTGCTTTAATGCAATTAAGGCAAAATATAATAATGTATCCAGGCCGGGGACAAGACCAAGGCTCCCTGGATGGTGGGAGGAGAAACCAGCTCTGGATAATTTCTTCTCGGCTCCAAAGAAGTGAGTTTAGACTTTTCCTGTCTCTGTCTCCAGAGCAACCTTGGGCTCCCTTGCTCTGATGAGGGTCACAAGTGAAGGTGTCCTAGAAGATGGGGAATGAGGAGGAAGCAGACTTGCAGTGGGATGTGGGTGAGAGTGGAGTGAGCACAGTCCAGGAGGAGCGGAGCCAAAGAAGGAAGGTGGAAAGAGGGCAAAGATGACAGAGAGGGGAGGAAATGGATGTGGCCAGCTCAGGAATTCCCAGGATCCCTGACTAATTCCCAGTCCCAAGGAAACCAGAGTAAGCCTGACGGGTCTTCACAGAGGACAGCAGTGGGAGAAGTTAATCCAGCAAGGCACCAGAAAAATGGGTTTTCACTTCTCAGGGAGCCACAGGAGGAAGGAAGATCAATGCAAAAGCCTTGGCCTGGTGATCAGCTAGAGCCAGGCCCGCCTTGTAGCTTCTGACCAACACCCCAAAATTCTTGAGAGACGCTGCCCCCGCCCCCGCCAAGGACAGGTAGGGAAGCCCTCAACGCATTCCGGGGGGTGCTCCACATGCCTCCATGGGCTTCTGTAACAAGGTGCCACAGACTGGGGGCCTTACACAACAGCAGTGTGTCCTCCCAGTACTGCAGGCTGGGAAGTCCAAACCTGAGGTGTGGGCAGGGTTGGTTCCTCCTATGGGCTGTGGGGGAGTGTGTCCCAGGCCTCTCTCCTGTGTCGTGGATGGCAGCCTTCTCCCTGTCCTCTGTCTCTGTAGCACTCTGTGTCCAAACTTCCCCTCCTCATAAGGGTGCCAGTTGTATTGGTTGAGGACCCACCCTAATGACCTTATTTTAACTCTACTACCCCTGTAAAGACCTTGTGTCCCACTAAAGTCATATTCTGAGGTGCTGGGAGTTAGGATTTCAGCATATGAATTTTAGGGAGCAGATACAGTTCACCCCACAGCACTGTCCTTGGGACCTTCCTCTGCTGCTGCCTTGCAGGGAGTGAGGGAAGAGATGGGCTCTGGGAATGCTCAGGGCGCCCTGCTCCCTGGCCTTGGGAAACCAAGTCCCCTCCAGAGGCCTCACTTGCTCTTCTGTGAGTCGAAGTGGAAACACTGCCCCCGCTGGGTGGAGAAGAACACTGACTCCAAGTGCTTTCTTTTCCATGTTCACCAGACTTTCTGAGCTGGGAAACATCTTTGGAGATCACATGTGCTCTCCTTTGCCAAACTCAAGTTTTCTGAGAACCAAGAGCCACTTCCTACCCCAGAAAGTACAGCTCTGGTGCCCTTTCTTCTCCTTCTTCCTCCTCTTCCCCCACCCCCTCCTTTTATTGATTCTCAGAAGCTACTGTTATTTTATTGATTGTTGATGTTTGTTATTTTATTGATTGTTGACAAAGCTTCCCCTTGTCACAGATTTCATTGTGCAGATGTTGTGCCAAGTGCTTTACCATCTTCATCTCATTTTATACACCCCCCATTAATCCTATAGAATAGGGATAATTGGTAGTCCCATTTTATAGATGAATAAACTGAAGCTCAAAGACTTGGCGTAGGCCCCAGAGGACAGAGCTGGGACACTAATGGGGAAATCTCCAGAGGGCAGATCTCAGGTCCGCAGAAGGAAGGTCTTTCTCGTGGGCTGCCTGGATGGTGGGGAGGTCCCATCCATGACCCTGCCAGGAGGGAAGATCATGGGCCCTTAGAGTCTGGGAGTGAAAGGAATTTGAGGGGTCCAAATGCCTCTTCAGGGCCCCGTGCAGAAGCTCCTCTTTAACACCTCAAAGGCTCAGCCAAGAAGAGTCCTGAGGAGGGAAGTAGGGACTCTGGCAAACCCTCCCAAACCCACATGCCAGTTGCTCAACTAGCAACTGCTGAGCACACACAACAGGCACTCAACACACACATGATAAACAAAGGAGGAGGCTGTCATGTGCAGTAGTCACAAAAATAGCCACCTTTGGTGCAAGACGATCATCTACCAGGCTCAGGTGAAGATTTTGACCCACAGGTTTTTTGTTTGTTTGTTTCAGTTCCTCCTCTCCCAAACCCTACAGGATCAGTGCAGTTATTACCCCAGTTTTACAGCTAAGAAAATTCAGACCCAGGAGGGTTTAGTAACTTGCCCATATGCCTGACTCTTTACAGCTAAGAAAATTCAGACCCAGGAGGGTTTAGTAACTTGCCCATATGCCTGACTCTGAAGCTCTGGACCACTGAATTAGTAGATCTCAGACTCTGGCAACAGTAGGAGGTATGTTCCTTTAACATTTCCAGCAAGCCCCCAGCACACAGTGGGTGCTTAATAAATACTTAATGAATGAACTAACCGATTCATTCATCAGACTTAGTCCACTGAGGTAGACATGTTAACAAACAGCAAAATCTCTTTGGGCCCATAAGATTTCCCCAGCCCAGTGCCTGGCACACAGTAGGTGCTCAATAAATATTTGTGGGATGAATGGCCCTCTGGTCCCTAATGTGAACAACTCTGCCCATAAATTTCAGCTGTGGGCACTTTGAAGTTCCCCCAGGGAACAGCTGCTTTTCTTGTTATCAAGGCCCTCCCTGCCCCCATCCTACCCCCTCGCCCCCCTGGCCCCCTGGGCCCATCCAGGCCAGGGACCTGGGGCCGCCAGAGCTGGGAGATAAGGATGATGGATGGCCAGTCGCCTGGCTCCACTGAAGCCTGGGGTTTCCTGGGAGCGGGAGACAGTCTAGTGATTCCAAAGCCCCTCGGAATTCGAGTGGAGAGAGCTCAAGGAGGGGGCAGGGGCAGGGTCCCAAGTGTCCCTATCTCCTCAGAGATGCTGGACCCGACAGGAGGTTTCAGCACCCCCCGGCCACCTTGATCTCTTTCCATGTTGACAAGGCTTCCTTTCAGCATGTGCTGGACACTAGAACTCATCATTGGAGCTTCCAGTAGGAGTCCAGAGGGTGGCGTCCCCCTCCATCCCACCCGCTCCCTCCCCCTAAGTTGGGCTCATGGTCTGGAGGCAGGGCAGGCCAGCTTCCTGCTTTGTGATCTGGGCTCTACCATTAATGGAGTCTTTGGCAAAAAAAAAAAAAAAAAAAGAAAGAAATCATTTAACATGTTGTACACCTTAAACTTACATGTTATAGGTCAAATGTATTCGATACATTTTTTTTTAATGTATTTACTTATTTACTTTTGGCTGTCCTGGGTCTTCACTGCTGCTCAGGCCTTGCTCTAGTTGCAGCCAGCAGGGCAACGCTCCAGTTGTGGTATGCAGGCTTCGCATTGCGGCGGCTTCTCTTGCTGTGGCGCACAGACTCTAGGGCGCACGGGCTTCAGCAGTTGCAGTTTCTGGACTCTAGAGCACAGGCTCAGTAGTTGCGGCACACGGGCTTAGTGGCTCTGTGGCATGTGGGATCCTCCCTGATTAGGGATCAAACCCATGTCTCCTGCATTGTCAGGCAGATTCTTGACCCCTGAGCCAACCAGGGAAGTCCTTCATACATTTTTTTCTTTCTTTTTTTTAAAAATATTAATTTACCTTAATACATTTTTTTAAAAAAGAAAAGAAATGTCTGGCCTCAGTTTCCTCATTTATAAAATAAGTCATGGGGGAGGTGCTCCCATCCAGATAGGATTTTTAGTATAATACCTAAGGGGAAATCAGCTGGGGCTGCACACACTGAACACAGTGGGTGCTGCCTCATTGATGAAGCTGGCTTGGTCTTGGATTCAGGTAATAATAGTCATTGGTTTGTTTAATTCAAAATCTCTGATCCCCAAACCAAGATGCTTCCTAGCTTTGGGTAGATTGTAGAGCCTGAACACGTTAGATTGTGAAGGACTCTGTGAGACTGAAACTTGTAAGTTTCTTTTTGTCCTTCCCTTCTCTCTGGACTCAAGTTTATTTTATAAACTTATTTTATAACCCTCAGTCCTAGACTACTTCCCCTTTCTTTCTGGAAGCCGCACTATCATTTGGAGATTCACCTCCCAAACCCTCCTCAGTACCTTTTCATGTATCTATCCACCTGTAGCCAGATATGCAGATTTATTCTGCAGGAGGTAGGGATTTATATCAAAGGAATCAGCCTACCCAGGTTTGGGTACCATTTCTACCATTCAGCCCCGCAGCCAGGGGGCCCATCTATGCTGGGACAGAAAGACTCATCTCATTACACCTAACTGGGGTTCAGCTCATGGCTGGGTGGTCCAGTCTTTCAGATAAGCTCTAAGAGGGCAGAGGCTTGGTCTATCCTTTTCTCTGGTGATTCCCAGTGTCTAAAATAGGGCCTGGCAGGTATTACTCAATAGCTATGAATGAAAGAAGAGGTGAATGCATGCATGATCTGATGCGTGTAGCCCATCCTCTACTGGCAATTGCTTCCAACTTCTCACCAACACAAGCGGTGTGTGATGAGCAGCCCTGAACATGTCCTCCCACCCCTGTGTTCACTTTTGAGGAACAGTAACTTGTGGGGGCTCTCCCTGTGCCCCAAAGAGCACAGTTTGAAATCCTTTGATTGGGCCAAAGCTTTCATTCTGAGCCTAGGGAGCCCAGAGAGGGCTGACCACTGGCCCCAAGGTCACCTAGCACTTAAAGAATTGAGTAGAGTCTCGGGGGGTAATTTGAATTTCTCTGCCATCTTGGACTCTCTTAGTATCTACACTTTCTCTAACCCCTGACTCCAGCCTATCTCCCTCAGGAGGGTGACTTTAGGGACAGAAGTTCTGATTCACTGAAGACATAGAGAAGGTGTCTGCCTCCAGAATCAGGGGATTTCATCCTGGGGTTCTCAGTCCCAATACTGAGTTGTTTAAGGATCTGCGTAAGTTATACTTCCTCCCTGGGTCTCAGTTTCTCTAATCTGTAACGCTGGCTAACAGTTCTTGCCTAACTCTTGAAGTGAGGATAACAAAAGAGTTTATGAAATAGAGAAGAGACATAGGAATCTAAGAGAGGGCTAGTTTAGTTTTACAATGTAGAATTTTTAAAAACAATTTTCAGATTAAAAGATGTAACAGGTTTCCACTTTTATAAAAAAAAAAGAAAAATTATAGATATACATATATATTTGAATAAATTTGTATAAATCCAGAAAACTAACAGCAGTTACCCAGCAAATGTTATTTATCAGTGGCTTCCTCTGGAGTTCATAGTTACAGAGGAAGTAAAATGGCTATTAACATTTTCTTGCTATAGTGAGTTTTGTTTGATTCTGTAAAAGCTTGACAAAACAAAAGATATAGTTACACATTAAAGGCATGTATTCATGCATTCTCAGTCATGTCTGACCCTTTGCAACCTCGTGGACTGTAGCCCACTAGGCTCTTCTGTGCATGGAATTTTCCAGGCAAGAACACTAGAGTGGGTTGCCATTTCCTTCTGCAGGAGGTCTTCCTGACCCAGGGATGGAACCTTTGTATCCTGCATTGGCAGGCAGATTCTTTACCACTGAGCCATCTGGGAAGCCCACATATTAAGTAGTGGTGGTTTAGTCGCTAAGTTGTGTCCGACGCTTGCAACCCCACGGACTATAGCCCACTAAATTCCTCTGTCCATGGGATTTTCCAGGCAAGAATACTGGAGTGGGTTGCCATTTCCTTCTCCAGGGGATCTTTCTGATCAAGGGATTGAACCTGGGTCTCCTGTACTGCAGGCAGATTCTTTACTGACTGAGTAAGCAGGGAAGCCCACGTATTAAGTATGTAACCTCAGAAAATCAAAAGAGAAAAGATAAATATTGCTAATAGGAAAAAAATTAAAGCAAAGGCTGCAAATAATCCATTTACAAAAGTAAAACTACAAATAGTTAAATAAGAAAAAGCCCAGGTCTTTTTCTTGATCAGATAGATACAAATTAAAGTAACAGTGAAATGTCTTTTTTTTTTTTTTTTTTTGTCTATCAAATTGTGAAGAGTGATATGACAGAAACAACCGACAAGGTTTTGTTCCTGTCTAGGGAGAGGATAACCATAAAGGGGATTAGCAGGAAGGTGGGGACACCCACACCCCTCACAGCGATGACATGTCCATCCTGCCCTGCTCCCCAGTGTTCTGATAGAGCCATCCCGAGGACAGGGGGAGATGACAGGACAGAGTCGCCGCTTCCTTCAGCTCCCCCCTCCTCAGCTGTTGGCATCTTCTGACCCACTGCCCCTCGCCAGGGACACTCCTCCCACATCAGATCTAAATCCCCTTTCTCCTGATGAAAGAGTTCTGGATCCTGTGACAAAACCAGAAATGATGGGGAAGGTGCCTCGGATGCAGAGACTGTCCCCTACTCCCAAACGAATTGCTAGGTTCAGGACAGAGAGTACCCATTGAGGGATCCATGGTCATCTGTGTGAAGCCTCTGAGTTTAGGCAGAACTGCCCTCAAAGACTATATTTTGATGCATTTTTAAAATGGGGACACACTGCTATACTAGGGAGAGCCATTAGCAGTCATCTGATCCAATAGCCCCATTTTATAAAGGGAAACTGAGGCTTAGGAGGCCTCATAAGAAACCCAAATCACCCAACTGACTGGATGGAGCTATATCTAGAACCACGGAGAAGTAAATGGCAACCCACTCCAGTATTCTTGCCCGGAAAATCCATGGACAGAGGAGCGTGGCTACTGTCCAAGGGGTTGCAAAGTCGGACACAACTAAGTGACTAACACACATGTCTAGAACCAAGGTCTCTTGACTCCCGGTTTGGTACACTTTCTGCTTAGATTCATATCTTTTATTCATGGATTGAATCTGTTCTTTAATTCCAGTGTATCAAAATCTATTATCTCCCCGGTTGTGGCTAAAAATCCCACTTGTTTGCTTGGGGAAGGAAGTAGTTCTGAGATATTTTACGTTCACAGTGGAGATCGTGTATTTAAAAGGAGAAAAGATACAGTTCTGACAGTTATAATAAATAGCATTAATAATAAACTGTGAGGACTTTCCTGGTAGTGCTCCTGTGACTAGGACTCTGTGCTCCAATACAGGGGACCCAAGTTCCGTCCCTAGGGAACTAGATCCCACGTGCCATAACTAAGAGTTTAAATGCTGCATCTAAAGATCCCACGTGCCTCAAGGAAGAATGAAGATCCCACAGGCTGCTACTAAGACCTGGTACAGTCAAATAAATAACTACTTCAAATATAATAATAAACTGTAAACACTCATCAAGGAGTAATACAATTAAGTCATTTTAAATAATAAAAAATTTTAAATAAAACCATTAAAACCCCTGGTTATATTGCATTATACAGATGCAAGCACAGGACATTTTTTAAAAACATTTTAATTTTTTATTTTTGGCTATGCCTCCAAGCACAGTGAAACAGCAGAGTCCTAATCACCAAACCGCCAGGAAATTCCCTATAGGGCCTTGTTAATGTGCTTGTCGCAAGCCTTTGTCTTTATTTTACTCAGCCCACCCATTTGACTAAGAAGATCTGCTCAGGGAGAGATGAAGGAAAGGTAGAAAGAAGTAACTCAGTCTCTATTTATCACAGAATTCATGTCAAGTACTTACCGACCTGCCTAAAAGTGTGCCTTGGTGTTAAGCAGATTCTCCTTTTAAATTCTCAAGAAAAGACTATGAAATGGTGGTGAAAAGTAGAGCTAGGCAAATTTTTTTTGGCTATAAGTGTTTTTAGATACTAAATGTTTTTAGACTTTTTCGAGTTGATGATTCCACCCACTGCTGTACCATGAAAGCAGGCACAGACAACCCGTAAACAAATGAACATTACTGTGTTCTAATAAAACTTTATTTATAAAAACAGGAAGTGAGGAGGATTAGGCCTGTGGACTGTAGTTTGCCAAGTCTTGAACAAGAGTTTGGCTTGAGAGTCAGGCTTGAATTTGGAATCTCAATTTTGCTGCTTCTTCACTGAGACCTTGAGCAATTGAAATATAATTGTTTGAGCTTTGTGTGTAGAATGAGGACAATTGTACCCGGTCACTCAGTGGAACACCATTCAGCTCCGGCATTTGTAGGTGAAATGCGTGAAACCTAAACGGGTAGGACACAGCCCACTGTGCTGGAAGAACCCCGGTTCCCGTTCTAAATAAATCGCCCCTATCAGCCATTTAACCTTGGCCAGCTATGTCACTTAACAGCTCCAGACTCTGTTCCCTCCTTCTGTAAAATGGGAAGAGAAACACATTTATTGCCAGGACTTTTAGATATATTCTCACTTAACCCTCACAACAGCACTTGTGTTTGTTACTGTCTCCATTTTACAGAGAGGAAATTGAGTCACAGAGAGGTGAGGGGTCTCTTAGTGGTAGAAACTAGATATTTAAACAAGGACTGTCTGATTTCAAAGGTTGAGGCATTTCTTTCCACTCAACTGTGTTGCCTCACTAGAAAATGGGAGGAGAAGGGGCATAGGCTTCATAAAGCCTTCAATCTGGACAGCCATGGACTCCTGCATCAACCATCTGGTACCTAAAGCTCCTCCTAACATCCTTGTCTGGCCTCTGCTTCCACAGTACCAGCACATGGGAGCTCAGTACTGCCCTAGACAACCCTTTTATTCCCTAGTCAGCACAGACTGTGATAAGACGTTGAACTGAATGGATCTCTATCCCGTCAGTTCCGCTAAGAGCCGCTGAGAGTCTAAATTCACTCTGAGAACCCCCAGCTTTGTCACCCTTCTTCTACAGGATGCTTTCCCATGACCCAATGATAGTTTTGCACCTCCTGACTCCAGAGACCAGTCCCTACAATTTCGCCTCCTCCCAGGGGTGGTAGCGAGGAGGCCCCTGGTCTTCCTGCCTCCCCAGCCTAGGGTAGTTCCAGTTCTACCCCTGGAAGACTGTGGCGCCCAGAACTTGCTTTTCTGCCCAGCGGGCTGAGCTGTCATGAAGGTGAGTCAGCGCGTGCCCATGATAACATCTACTCAGCCAGCCTGGGAGGCAGGTGCTTCTCCCACCAAAGGGATGGGTTTGGGACACAGAGGAGCCTGTTCTGTCCAGGGGCGGGGAGTGGAGGAACATGAAGGAAAAAAGGCTCCCCTTTCTGAGAACAAACTTTTGAGAAAGGAGGATCTTGGTCTGACTGTTACAGAAATGGGGTCCTTAGGAAATGGCATGGACAGGTCAAGTAGGAAGGACTTGCCGGGAAGGGGCAAGGCTGTTGTGGAAACCAGGGTGTGCTTTCTGAAGCTGAGAGGATAAAGAACACTGATGAAGCTAATGTCATCATCCAGAAGGTGTTACTTGTTACAGAGAGGAACCTGAGTCACAGGGAGGTGAAGGGTCTCTTAGTGATGGAAACCAGGTATTTAAACAGGGACTGTCTGACTTCAGGGGTTGAGGTATTTCTTTTCACTCAACTATGTTGATCTTCCTGACCACTGCGGAGGGTCCCCTGGGCCAGAACCAGGTTCCCTGGGTTTTATGCCCAATTTTGCTGAAGAACTCTTGTGACGGTGGGCTGATCCGATCTCGTCTCTGGACCCCAGCTGACTCATCTGTGGGATGGCCGGATTGGGCTCCCTCAGCCTCTCCGTGAGACAGTATGATGTAGGGGTGGGGAGCTCAGAGCTCTGGGCTCCTGAGTCAATCTGGCTCTGCCTCATCCTGGCTGTTTGACGGCAAGCAAGTCACTTAACCCCTAGAGCCTTAGTTTTCTCATCTGTAAAATGAGATAATGATGAAGCGCTCCATGTGCCTGGTCCCACTCAGCAAACAGGGGCTGTGGTGGGGTTATCTGAGGGCTCGTCCTCCTCAGCATGCTGAGATTTCACAAGTGGGAGTGGAGACACCGGTGCACGTCGGGGCGAGGCTGTTGACAAGATGCTGAGTGACCCCCAGATCCAGCTTTGAGGGGCTCTGGACTCTGGCCACCTCTGCTGCCTGCACGCGTCCTGCTCGTCCCTCCCACCAGGCCTTTGACCTCTCAGGGATCTCTTGCCTATCAGCCCAGAGGCGTCTTCAGTTCAGTCATGCTCACTCTCCAGGGCTCTGCTTAATAGCCATCTCTCTCCCTCCGGAAGTCTTCCCAGACCTCCTCCTCCTCTGATACCTTACAGATTCTCTTTTTTGATTTTGTTTTTGTTGTTGTTTAGTGTTTATGTATTTGGCTGTGCTGGGTCTTAGCGGCGGCATACAGATCTTCAGTCCTCACTGACATGCGGGATCTTTAGTTGCAGCGTGTGGGATCTATTTCCTCAACCAGGGATCAAACTCAGGTCCCCTCATTGGGAGCACAAAGCCTTAGCCACTGGACCACCGGGGAAGTCCCCAGATTCTCTTGTTGAAACCCACACTTGGCAGTCTTAGATTTTGCTTTGTCTGGTGGCTAAGGCTGAGCTGCGGAAAGAGCCAGCTTATCCATTAGACATGGTACTGAAAGCCCACAATATATTTCAAGGTTCATAGAAATGTTTTAATATCTTTTTAAATAAAAAGGAAAACATGAAAATAATAAGAATGAATGTATAACAATGAATTTAGTCTGGATTATATTCATCTTTATACCAGCACAGTGGTACTTAAAATTTTTTTTGATGGAGGCAGGGGCAGGTGAAGGCAGAAGTGCCCAAGGCCTGTGAAAGTCCCAGTGTGGCCCCGACAGCAAGGCTGTGTCTGGGTCTCACTGTGCCTCTGGGTCAGGCACAGATCTCTGCCTAGAAAGGCGAGACTCCATGAGGGCAGGAACGGGATTGTCCTGCTCATCGTCACCATATCCCCAGTGCCCAGCACATAGTAGCAGCAAAAACTATGTGTGGCAAAGGGGTGGCATTGGGAGGGGATATGTGTGTGTGTGTGTGTATGTATGTATGTGTATGTGTGTGTGTGCATGCCTCCAACGGTCAGACAAGAGTCTTTCCTCCGTACCTTTGTTTCTGTCTGCAGGCTATGACTAAGCAAAATCAAGGCCAGGCACTTAGAATCATAGATTCTTAAGAAGTGAGAGTTGAAGGGATAATTTATTCATCCCACAGACACTTCCCGAGCACTGATCATGTGCAGTCTGGAGACCACCACCAGGGGCCCTCGAGGCCAGTCTTTAGAGGGACTTCAGGGCCCTAAGAACCCCTGAAGGTGTACATAAAACTTGGAATCTACATCTGTAAAATGTCCTTCCTAGAGAGACACTCTGACGGCAGACTGCCAAAAGGCCAGTGTCTCCAAAATGCTAAGAACCTGTAGTTCAAGTTCACCCCCCAACAGGCTTTTTTCCAAGTTGGGGAGATTGAGGCCTAGGACAAGAAAAGGATTTGTTCAAGGTCATACGGCTAGTCAAGGGCAGAGGTGGGCCCCTGCAAACGACCTCTCCATGAGAAGACCCCTTCATCTGTTGGTAGAGGTAGATGGAGAAGGGCCAGCAATCGAGCTGATTCTGTGGGTCTCTGGATTCCCAGGAGCAGCCCCTTCTAAACCCCCACCCACACCCCGCACACACTCCTCGCCATCTTCCACAACGTCCTCCAGCTCCACCCATTGGAGGACTGGTTTGGAGCCTCAAGTCAAAAGCAGTTAACCTCTCCCAGGGGTGTATAAACATCTAGTGGACGTCCAGGGCAGAAGAATGTGGAACTGGATTCTTTTCCCTCGGAGTAGCGGACATCTCTGCCAAGACGGCTTCAAAGATTCTGTGATGTCTTAGATCTGTGCCTGAGGCTCTTTGAGTCTCCATCTGTGTCCCCCAGATGCTTTCTCACTGATGGCGACTTCCGCAAGCTCAACAAAGCTGGCTTCTCGAAGCAGCCAGGCTCCCACATGCCCTCTGCACATGCCTTTGTCCCAGCCCCATGCCTTCCATGGCTTGCAGCCCGCAAGCCAGGGGTTGCCAGCTGTGGGCTGGCCTGTCCTTCAGAAGGGCGTTAATGGAGGAACCTATGGGAGATTTTATGTGGAGACAAGTGGTTTGAGTTTGAGGGGAGGGCACAGGGGAGCTAATTAGAAAGACCAGTTGTGCTAAATATATATTTATCTTTTTTAGAAAACTAAATCTTAGAAAAACAGAAAAAAGTAAAAGTATTACTCAGTCGTGTCAGACTCTTTGTGACCCCAGGGACTGTAGCCCACCAGGCTTCTCTGTCCATGGGGATTTTCCAGGCAAGAATACTGGAGTGGGTTGCCATGCCCTCTCCAGGGAATCTTCCGGACCCAGGGACTGAACCTGGGTCTTCTGCGTTGCAGACAGATTCTTTACCACCTGCACCACCAGGGAGACAGAGCTTGAATTTAAGCAGCACCTTTTCTCCCCTTCAACTACAATTTGTTTCCAGATTAAAAAAAAAAAAAAAAAACTCTCCACAAATTTGATCAAAAGAATCAAAGAGAAATGCATTGAAGCTTTGTCCAAATCTGGGGACCAGAAAATATGGCGGATGAGTGCCATGTGATTCTGGGGACTGTGGGTCTGGTCTCAGTGCTGAGCAGATGGAGGGGAAGCAAGCACAGGGATGCGTGGAGAATGGGACGCTGCCATCCATCCACAGTGTTACAAGTTGTTGCCACAGTTTGGAAAGATAAAAACATGATTCCTACCCCCATCTTTATCCAACCTCCTGTTGCTATTTGCCAGCTCAGCTTCATCTGGGAGAAGCCCAGGGATGGTTTCTAAATGTGTTTGGAGTGGCCTGGGGTTCATTTTCAGAAACGGAGACTGTGTCGTTGAATTACATGGTGCATCGAGCATGGCCAGCCGCCGGTGCACCTGCCTACACACGCATGCAAACACATACACACACATGGACACCCTCCTTACCCAACCTTCTCCCCAGCCTCCCCAGATGGGCCTTCAGTTTCCTCAGAACTTGCAGAGAACTTGGCAAGCTCTTCTCTTCCAGAACTTCTAAGCTGAGCTCCACATCAGAATTACTCATGCAAATGAAAATCTCCTCAGGTCTTTAAGAGAAAATTCACAGGCCCTCTTCCACTGACTGCAGAGAATGACAGAACTAAGTGGATTGGAGCCAGAGACACTCCAGAACCTCTCACAGGCCATGGTGAGAATTCAGTGCCTGTTGCTTGACCCAGAACATAGTGAGTGCTCAAGAAATTTTGTTGAAACCCGTGATGGAAGGAAAGGAAACGCTTGAGGCTGTTAATTCCAGCCAACGCATCTTCCCCAGAACAAATCTGAGACTTTAAGGTATCAGAGGCTGTTATGACCTACGTTTTGGGGGTCAAGCAAGCAACTCCGAACCGTAGGAATGGGTTGAAGGGATCATTTATTCAGTGACTAATTCAACTCCTATTCAGTGGTTATGTTACTAACTTTATGTTGTTTAGTCGCTAAGTTGTATTCAACTCTTTGTGACCCCATTAACTGTAACATGCTAAGCTTCCCTATCTTCAGTATCTTCTGGAGTTTGCTCGGACTCATGTCCGTTGAGTCAGTGATGCTATCTAACCGTCTCATCCTCTGCTGCCGTCTTCTCCTCTTGCCCTCAATCTTTCTAAACCTGTATAGTCCTAGACTCCAGGTTGGAAAATATCAGAGAAATCCACTTTCCCTAGTTATCCTAATGGACAGCCAGTTGGCGTCTTAAATAGTCTAGCAATGGGCCTCCACCATTGATGCAGTGAGGGGTCAGAAAGCAGTCTGGTCCTAGGCTGAAATCTGCCTTCCTGAAGTGTCTACTCACCGCTGACCCACTTCTGTCCTTCAGCCCTTCTCAATTCTACTGCTACCCTTCCCCAGAGGGCCTCTACGTTCTGTGAAAACAGCTCTGCTGGCTTTCCCCATCCCCCTCCCAAACCCCAAGTCTTTTCTGGAAAAGAAAAGAAAATCCTCCCATGTAGTTGTGGTTCAGATTAACTCCCAGGATGTCTGTGCTTCTGGTGTTTCTATCTCGCAGAAGCAGCAGCTGCTGCTGCTGCTAAGTCGCTTCAGTCGTCTCCGACTCTGTGTGACCCCACAGATGGTAGCCTACCAGGCTCCTCCATCCCTGGGATTCTCCAGGCAAGAATACTGGAGTGGGTTGCCATTTCCTTCTCCAACAAATGAAAGTGAAAAGGGAAAGTGAAGTCTCTCAGTCGTGCCTGACTCTCAGCAACCCCATGGGATTTTCCAGGCAAGAGTATTGGAGTGGGGTGCCATTGCCTTCTCCGCAGAAGCAGCTGAGTTGTCCCCAAATCCTGAGTCTGTAGGCTCCAAGGTCACAACCCCCACAGCACATGGGAAGCCAGGGTCACCAGGTTTGTGCCATCTCCCTCTTGTCCAGGCCTCTCAAGGCCATGTCCAGATGAGAAAATTTTCCATTTCAAAAAAAGAAGAAGGAAAGAATCTGAATGGCTTCCAGACAACCGGATTCCCCCGTGGGCAAGCTGTAACCTTAGGGAAGCCCCTCTCTGGGGTTGTTTCCCCATTTGTGTAATGGATTGAGAGATCCTGCAGGGGAACTTTCTGGAAGTAAAGTTAAGACAAAAGGGATATGATATCTGAGCAGAGGCACCTCATGCTGCCAGGCCCAAAGTCACCATGGCAACCAGTTTCGCCATCTCTGAAGTTCTCCTTCACTAGAAGGGACTTGCAGCTGTGCCTTCTGCCTAGAGGGGTTGTCCCCTGCTTTTCACAAGGCTGGTCCCTCATGTCCTTCAGGCTTCATCTTAAACATCATCTTTTGAAGGCCTATACTGGCCACCCCAAATAAACGGGTCCCCTACACGCTGTTTCATTCCTTCAGCACTGAGGTTATGGTCACCCTCGGAGGTTATTTTATTTCATGGTTACTTGTTTGTAACATCTGTCTCCTGGTAAATGTCAGCCCTACGAGGACAGGAACCCTGGCTTGCTTACTGCTGTATCCCTATTCCACAGTGTCTGGTACATACGTGGGCTCAATACATGTTGAATCAATGAACAAGTGAATAAATCAACAAATGAGTGCCTGGGCCTGGTTGGCAGTGCCCTGTGGACCAGGCCCCTCCCGTGAGCCACTCCCTTTTCTTCCCTCTTCCTCTGCCTCCTTTCTCCCCTTCCTTCCTTCCTCCCAGTCCAGCCTTTTCTTTGCCCTCATCTGTCACTTTAATTCCAGCTGCCAAGTGTTTTGGTCCTATCCTTCCTTTTCCTCTCCACCTGTCCACTTCACAAGTATCCTCAAGGCCAAGGCATGCACTGCCACCACCACCTCCATGAAGCCCACCAGGATACATGCAGGGCCCTCTTTCAAACATCTAAACGTTGTATTGACGTGGTGCCCTGCCATTCACCATGGGCTTCCCTGAATGGCTTCTGGCCACAGCCCCTGGAGGAAGCAGAGTAGCCATGCATAAAAACAAATCATAAAACACACTCCGCCTGGCGTAAAGTGTTACTAGACCCATTTTCCTGACAAGGTAACTCTGGATCAAATCTCTGTTACTCTGTTCAAATACTAATGCACAGGCAAGAAAGTGAATGGGTGTGGGTCAGTCTCTGACTTTTAAGTCCCCTGGCCTCCCTGCGCTCTACAAATTCCAGCCCTGAAGGTTCACTATTTTGACTTTTATCATGAAAATTTCAGACATAAGCCAAGAAGAATAATGCAATGGATATCTATCTGCCCACCCTGTGGCCCGGTATTTGGGGCCTTATTATCCATTGTTCTGTCTCTAGGGTGAATTTGCATGCTTATTTCTTAGACCTCAAATTCAAAGCACCAAGTTAATGTCCTCCTTTTGTCCATGACCTGATACCACCACTGATCCAGGCTACTTGGATTTTACATACTTATTTTCTCTATTCCTTTTCATCCTCATTGCCCATTCCTGTCCCTCACCCACTGACCCACCCACACAAACACACACAGCACACACAGAGGAAGTATTCCATTGGTTTAATGTACCCATTTTTTAAAAATGAAATATGCCTTGTTGCTTTGTGCATTTTTATTGTAATAAATAGATAATATAAAGTTTACCATTTTAACCATTTTTAAATGTGCAGTTTAAAAAATGTACATTAAATACAATTGAAATGTACAATTTTTAAACCACAATTAAAAATGTACATTAAGTGCACTCGTGATGTTGTGTAACCATCCCTACTATCAGTCACCAAAACTTTTCCAATACCCCAAGGAAACTCTGTGCTCATGAGCAATAACCCCCATTCTCCCCTCCGCCTGCTGCTGGTAACCACTAACCTGCTTTCTGTCTCTATGAATTTGCCTAGTCTAGATAGCTCACGTAAGTGGAGTCATACAAAAGCTGCCCTTTTGTGTCTGGTGTACTTCATTTAGTGTAGTGCTTTCAAGGTTCACCTACATTATAGCATGTATTAGAACTTCATTCCTTTTTTACGACTGAATAATATTCCATTGTATGTATACATCATCTTTTGTTTATCCATTTATTTACTGACAGATACTTGCCTTTTTCCCACCTTTTGGCTGTTGTAAATATTGCTGCTATGAACACTGGGGTACAAGTATCTGTTGCAGTTTCTGTTTTCAATTGTTGTGGGTATGTATCTAGGAGTTGAATTGCTGGTCATACTGGAATTCAATGTTTAAGTTTTTTAGGAACTGCCGACAGTTTTCCACAGTAGCTGGGCCATTTTACATTCCCACCAGCAATGCAATAACGTCTTTGTCAACACTTGTTATTTTCCTGGTTTGGTTTGGTTTCGGTTTTTAAAAACTAGCCATCCTAGTGATTGTGAAGTGGTACCTCACTGTGGTTTCAATTTACATTTATCTGATGACTAATGATGCTGAGTATGCTTTCAAGGGCTTATCAGTCAGTTGTATATCATCTCGGAGAAATGTCTATTTGGGCCCTTTGCCCGGTTTTCAGTTTGGTTGTGTTTTTACTGGTGAGTTTTAGGAGTTCTTCATATATTCTGGATATTAATCCCTCATCAGATATATGATTTGCAAATATTCTCTCCACTCTGTGGGCTTCCTTTTCACTCTCTTGATGGTGTATTTTGATATACAAAAGTTTTTAATTTTGATGAAGTCCAATTTATCTTCTTTCATATGTGTAAAGCCTATGCTATTGGTGTTACATTTAAAAAATAATTGCCATGAAGATTTTCCCTCAGCGTTGTTCTTCTAAGAGTTTCATAGTTTTAGCTCTTAAATTTAGGTTTTTGATCCATTTTGAGATAATCTTTGTACACAGTACGAAGTATGGGCCCAACTTCATCCTGTTGCATGTGGCTATCCAGGTTTTCCAGAACCATTTGTAGAGAAGACTGTCCTTTTCCTACTGAATGGTCTTGGCACCTTGGAAAAGGGTTTATTTCTGGGATCTCTTCTCTGTTCCTTTGGCTTCTATGTCTATTTTTTATGCCAGTCTCACAGCTGTTTTTGATTATCATGGCTTTGTAGTATGTTCTGAAATCAAGAAGTGTGAGACTTCCAGCTTTGTTCTTCTTTTTTATGATTGTTTTTGGCTATTTGGGGTCCTTTGAAGTTCCATACAAATTTGAGGATGGGCTTTTCTATTTCTGTATCAAAAAATACTGCTGAGATTTCTATAGAAATTGCACTGAATCTGTGTGGTGCTGTGTCACTGCTGTATCTTTTTCCACTCTACTTTTAAGATGCACCCATGTTGCTATGTGAACATTGGGTCTGCTCTGTCATACCTTAACTTCTGCTGCTCACTCATGGTTACCCATCCTCTGCCTTGAGGGACGTATGGTTCCTCCTGGTTTCCCAGGAGCACAACAAAGCTAATTCATAAGAATCTCCATGATATCTCCATGCAATATAGTTGTACACTTATCCGTGTGATAGAATCGTGATTTGCTAACACTTATAGATCCTTTCCTAAAGGCCAGGTGCTGTGTGAGCACTTTGTATGATTCTCTCATTCTATTAGTATAGTAACAACTCTATGGAAAATGTACTAGTATTATTGCCATTTTACGTATGAGGGAATGAAGGCTCAGAGAAGGCTCAGTTAGGAAATATCAGGGCCAGAATCTGAACACCCGCCAGTCTGGCTCTGGCACCTGGGAGCTGCATCCCTGTGCTCCAAAGCCAGGCCCCCTAAGGGACAGCAGGGCCCGGCTTACAGTCCCTCCAGCTCCCCTCCATGCTGACTGCGTGCCAACTGTCCAGTGAATACCTGGGCCTCGGGGACCTGGGACCCAGAGAGGGGAAGGCACCAGCCAAAGCTCACCAATAGCAGCTGAAGTAGCAGAGTGAGGCCCGGAACCTAGGCGGTGTGAGCCCTGCCCATCAGGGTGCTGCCGGCCAGCGGTCAGGAGAGGGGTCACAGTGCACACATCTCCTTCAGCGAAAGGCCCTTCTGGCAGCCCATAAATCCTCCTGGACCCTGCTTATCCTGTTTACTGGATTAGCGGACTGGGCGTCTCCCTATAAATCATCCAGGGTGATTTACGGGGAGGCCCTGGAAGGTCTGAAGGCCCGGCTGACGCGGGTCCCCGGGGAGGGGCAGATAAGTGCTGCCTGCCCGCTCAGCCCGCTCCCCTCCACCTTCCCAGGGAGGGCTGGTAACGGGGGCCTCTTGCTCTACCACCCCCACCCAGAGTGAGTCACTCCACGTTCCTCTTCAAATCTGCTCCTCTTCTTCCAGGCTTCTGGCCCAGTTTAAAAGTTCCAAAGACAAAGCTTCTGGTGCTTTTAGGGCCCATCGCCATCAAATAGTGCAAAGTAAGGATGATGAAATATGATAGGCAAGCTGCAAAACAACAAAGAAGCCAAACTGAGAAAACTGCGATTGCAAGCTATATTAGATAAAACGCAGTGCTAACTTAGACCGTGTGCCAGGCACCTCTACACCTTCATTCAACATGAATCATCATGCTACATCACAATAGACCTATAAGATGGGTACTGTGATTATCCCCATATCCCCACAGACAAAACCACTGAAACACAGAGAGGCGAATTGACTTAACCAGGGACAAGGTCACAAAACGTAAAAGTGTGATTCAGACCAGCAGTCTGACACTGGAGCTGGGAGTTTAGTTCTTCCTTCTGCTCACTCAGTGCACAGGATGTGTGTTGGGGGATGGGGGCATTGACTAAGGCAGTAAGTGGTGCAGCCTTTAAGAGGTGGACTTTGCAGTTGGAAAGGCCAGGTTGGCGATGGCACCCCGCTCCAGTACTCTTGCCTGGAAAACCCCATGGACAAAGGAGCCTGGTAGGCTGCAGTCCATGGGGTCGTGAAGAGTCGGACACGACTGAGCAACTTCACTTTCACTTTTCTCTTTCATGCATTGGAGAAGGAAATGGCAACCCACTCCAGTGTTCTTGCCTGGAGAATCCCAGGGACAGGGGAGCCTGGTGGGCTGCCGTCTATGGGGTCACACAGAGTCGGACACGACTGAATCGACTTAGCTTAGCTGCCACTTACAAGGTTGTGACATGGATGAGTCATTTTAATTCTCTTTGCCTCAGTTTTCCCTCAACTGTAAAATGGGCTGATAATAGCAAGTCCCTCCTAGGAGAGCAGACCCCCTTCTGTGTGTTTTGAGTAATAAATATATTAAAAATATGCTCTGCACAATGCCAAACATGTAGTTAAGCACTCAGTAAGTGTTAGCCTATGGATGAATCAAATTTTACCCTGAACCAATGGTAGAGACTTGGATTTATACAAGGAACTCCAAAGAGAATGGACCATTAGAGTGCAGAATAAAGATCCAAACTAGAAAGGGTGGTGAGTTCTAATAGGAAGGACCAGAAACTTCATAGAGAAGGAGGTTGAGACTTGAGCTGTGAAACTAACCAAGATTTCCTAAAACTATGAAAGTGAGGAATCACTGAGAGAGCTTCCTTAGCAAAAGTGTGGGGTGAGTGACAGAGGACACACTCTCAACTACCGTCCCATACACAAATGGTTTGCACTTGTCCCTCCATATCAGTAGAGATAGCCTCTAATTCTTCATGAAGTCTCCCCCATGCCTCTCCATGACTGACTTGGTATATAGATAACAGTTCCCCAGTACATACTGTATTGATGGATAGGTGGATAGATGATGGATACATTGATGGATGAATGGGAGAGGTGAATGGATGGATAGATAGATAGATGGATGGAAGCAGAGATAAACAGAATGACTAGAAGGTGAATAGGTGGGTGAGTGGATGGATGGATGGATGAGAGTATGGTTGAAGGTCGGGGACATGAACGATGTCTGCCTAGTAAGTCCCCACCTCTGGGCCTTTCCTTTGGTGTTCTCTCTGCCTAGATTATTCTCCATGATATTCTCTTCGTTTAGCCCTCTCAGTGCACTTAAGGATCTGGCAAATGTCACTTCCTGAGAAGACTTCCCTGGCTACCCAATCTAAAATAGAACCTTCTCTGACTGCCTGCCCTCCTATATTTTTTACCAGTATTTATCACTCCCTAGCTTAGTAGATATTTACTTGCTTGTTTGTTCTCTCACATCAAATGTAAGTTTAGTGGGAGCAGCTGCTTTCTCTGTTTTGCTCACTTCTCTATTGTCAGCACCTGGTACAAGGCCTAGCACATAGTAGGCCCTCTGTATACATTGCTGAATGAGTTGACCAGTGTAATAAGCAGCTAGGAGCAAGAGTGGGGTTCAATCCTGGAAATTTCTGAAACCTCTTTGCATCGTTGAAAAAGTCCTCCAGCAATGATAATGCTGCTATTTTCTCTCATTTGTTTTCTCACAATTTACACGTCAGAAAGGACTTTCTCTCACATAATCTCATTTGCTCGCCTTTGAAGTAAGCAGGAAATACAGGTTGGTGGTGGGTTTTTTTTTTTTTTTTCACAACAGAAAGATCTTTGCAGATTACAAGGTGGTGTCAATTTTCCAATCAAAGGGTAGGAAAAATAAAGTGAAATTCTTCCCATGAGCCTCTCATTCTCCTCCCTGCTCTGAGATATTCACTGTTGAGAGTTTGGGGCAGCAAGAGTGGTGACTTGAAGGACTTCCCTGGTGGTACAGTGGCTAAGACTCTGTCCCCAGTGCAGGGGGCACGAGTTTGATTGCTGGTCAGGGAACTAAAACCAGCATGCCACATGGTGCAGCCAAAAAAAAAAAAAAAAAGAGCCAAGACTTGAACTCTGAGGCTACATCCCTGTGACTCTGGAGCCCGTGCTCCCACCCTGTACTTCTCACACCCCTTCGCTAGGTCTCTTCTCCTCAGGCAGCCCTGTCTTGCCCCCAGCGTTTCTACCTGACTGAAGGGAAGGCTTGGCCCAAAAGGGCTGCCACTGCCCCACACCTCTCTTCAAGATTTCCCTGCTTCTTCATGTGCTGCCTTTCAACCATGACTCCCTCAGCCACCCACCCTGCCCTTTCTCGCTCCCTCTCTGCAAACTCTGAGGTCCACATTCTCCAGTTTTCCTCATTCTCCAAAGAAAACCCTCCCCAGTTCTTTTTCTCCATCAAGCTACCACTTCCTCTTTCTCCTTTATTTCACTATCAGATTTCTTGGGGCCAAAGGATTCTTTGTGTCCTTTCTAGCCAGTGCCCCCACGAATGACCTGGTCATTGGACGGACCTGGATTTCAGCCCTCACTCTGCCATTGGGTTATGGTGTGACCTTGAGCAAATCACAGAACTTCTCTGAGCAGTCATTTGCTGTCTCCCCAACCCTAGGACAATGCTGGCACCTATGGGCTTCACATTAACTATCTGGTGGGTGAGCAGTTAATGAATCCACTTCATTCACAAGGAGCCTTGCCTCCACATCACCCTTTGGGGCTCAGGCCCTCACTTCCTGCTATGGTTGTGCTGTGCGATGCTTAGTCTCAGTCGTGTCCGACTCTTTGCGACCCCATGGACTGTGGCCCACCAGGCTCCTCTGTCCATGGGGATTCTCCAGGCAAGAATACTGGAGTGGGTTGCCATGCCCTCCTCCAGGGGATCTTCCCAACCCAGGGATTGAACCCAGGTCTCCTGCGTTGCAGGCGGATTCTTTACCGTCTAAGCCACCAGGGAAGCCCAAGAATACTGGAGTGGGTAGCCTATCCCTTCTCCAGGGGATCTTCCCAACCCAGGGATCAAACTGGGGTCTTCTGCACTGCAGGCAGATTCTTTACCACTGAGCTACCAGGGAAGCCCACCTGTGATGGTTAATTTTTTTTTAATTGGGGAAAAATATACATAACATAAAATTTTACCATAAAAAAAAATATTTACCATTTTAACCATGCAGTACCACTAAGTACTTTCACATTTTTGTGCAGCTCTCACCACCATCCATCTCCAGGACTTTTTCATTAACCCAAACTGAAACTGTACACCTAATAAATAAGAACTACCCATTTCCCCCTCTCCTCAGCCCCTGGTAACCACACGTTCAGCCTTCTGCCTCTGTGAATTTGACTACTCCGGGTACCTCATAGAAGTGGGATCATATAATTTTTGTTAATATAATCATCCTTTCTGATGGTTAATTTTATATGTCAATATGGCTAGTCTATGGTGCCCAGTTGTTTGGTGAAATACCAGCCTAGATGTTATGAATGATATTTAAATCAGAGACTTTGAGTAAAGCAGATTACTCTCCATAATGTAGGTGGGTCTCATCTAAGGAGATATATCTCCTATTGGTTCTGTTTCTCCAGAGAATCCTGACTAATACACTGGGCCCTGCCCCGTTACATAGGCCTTATCCCCCTCTCCTTTCGGCCCAGACATCACCTCCTCCAGGAAGCCGTTTGGAGCATTGTCCTGTGGGATGCCTGCCGCATATGGCCTCATAGAGGAAGCTTAATCCTTGTGAGCAGGGACCCTTTCTGCGCCTTGATTCAAACACTCATTCAGCTCTGCCCTCTCTCAGCGGTACTGGGATGGCTGGGTTTTGTGGGTGTAACATAGTGTTTGTGAAATTCAGTCAATTTGTTCAATGGCCCCAGGAAGCCTTGTTAGGAAACTCACCCCCATCTTAGGCAGAGCTCTCTCTGAACACTAGAATTTGACTTGAGGCAGAACCCCAGCTAGGGAGTGAAGCCCCACGCCACTCTCCCCTGCTCTCAGGCAAGCTCCAGAAAAAGCCTCGGGGAGCACCTGCATGCAAGAGGCCCTTGCCCTCCCAGACGTGGGCAGCAGCTCGATGGAGGCACAGCATCCCCCTTCCATTTCTCCACCTTGCCTGGAGAGAACCTCGAGTTCTCCAGGTGGAAGGTGCCAGGATACCCCAAGGATCCCCAATAGGCCTGGGATCTGACAGCAGGGCTGCTCTCCTGCTTTTTGAGGCCTGACAGAGGCCTTGACAAGGAGGAGGAAGGGCTGCCGCTGGGGACGCAGCCCCCGGCCCCCGGAGGCTGGACCGGGCCGTGATTGGGAGCCGGGTTTGGAGCAGAATGTCTGCTCTTGAATCCCAGCTCTGCTACTTACCAGCTGTGCCACCTGGGAAAAGCCACCTCACATCTCAGACTGTTTTCTCACCTCTGAAAGGAGAAAATAATGCTTATCTCAGAAAGTACTCACAGGACCAAATGAGGTAACACACAGAGCACCTGGCACCTAGTAATCACTCCATAAATGACAGATATTATTGTTGATTATTTTTTTTTTTCACTATCTGTGTGACTTTAGGCAAGTGGCTTAGCCTCTCTGTGCCCCATTTCCCGACCTCTAAAAACCAGGATTAAAATAACAATAAATGCCCTACAAGGTGGCCATGGACATAATAATCCCTCAGTACAAAACAGCTATTATTACTCATTATATTTATTGGTTTTTAAAAATCATTATTATTATTATTATTTGGGCTGACCAACCAGGGTAGCCCCTTGATCCCTCCAGCACTGAGGAATCTGAGGCTCCGGGTGGAAGAAAAGCCTCGCTCGAAGCCCCCTCCCCACCCCCACCCTCAGGCCCCTTTGAAGTCCCCAGGGGCCCTCGGGCCGTGATAAATGTCCCAGCCCTATAGGTTATGACTTGCTGCCAGATTTGACATTAACCATCATGCCCTGGCTGGGTGTTTGAAGAAAGTGGCTAAATGCTGCTGGGGCTGATGTGGGAGATAGCAGCCGAGGCTGGTCTTTGAAAGCCCCCTGGCCGCCCTGGCGAGAGGGAGCGAGGAGGCCGGCTCCGCTCCAGCTGTTTAGTCTACCAATCATGGTGGTGACATGGAGTCTGTGCTGGCGTGGGGAGGGCTGCTGCAGGCACTGGGCGGGGAGGGGCCGCCTGCGGCCACTGAGGCTTTCCTTGGCTGGCTTTCTTTTGGTGGGGGTGGATGCATGTGCCCTTTTCACACCTCTCCAGTAAGAGCGGAGACGTTGGAGAGGAGAAAGAATGCTGGACTAGAAGCCCAGGGCCTGGGCTCAGCCACTGTCTTGCTTCCCCTCTTTTTTCCCTAAGAAAAGGAAGCACGTGTAATGAGAGGTTCACATCCCAGGCTGTAGAGTCAGCCAGTACCCTGGCTCTGCCTCTTCCTACAGTGAACTTTGACTTCCTTGGGCCTGGGCCTCAGTTTCCTCATCTGTAAAATGGGGATGAATAATAGCCGCTCTCTTGAGGGTTCCAGCATGGATTAAATAAGCCAATGTGTGTAATGTATCTTGCACAGAACCAAGCACCCAGTAGAGTCTCAGCAGAGAGAAGCTGACCACCAATATTGGTTGGGGACACCAAAATAAAGAGACAAGTTTCCTTTTCAGCCCCTACTGTGTCCCCAGAAACTTTGTCCCAGTTACCAGTTCAAACCACCCTTCACCACTGGTTCGTTCCTTCAGATAACTTTCATCTGAGGTAGAGAAGCATCCTAATTAGACATAATAACTACCAGAGCACTTGCTACATGCCAGGCACTGTGTAGAGCACTTTACATGCCACAGCAGCCTAGGAGAAAAACATTCAGTGAGATAACGAAGAACACTGCCTGGCACTTAGAAAGTTCTTAATGAACAGTAGCTGCTGTGACTTTTGAGCACCTACTCTGCGCCAGCCTGTGCCAGGAACAGGAGACCCAAAGCTTGGCGGAGAGGGGCTCTGCCTTTAAAGTACCACTGGGACAAGCCAGGTTAGGTTAGGCAGCAATAATCAATGTCCCTGTACTTAGGGCAATAAACACTTAGTTCGCACTCACGCTGCATGTCCAGTGTGGGTGGGCAGGAGTTCCTGTTCACCCAGTCAGCCAGGGACAACAACTGGTGGGCCCTCCACCTCGATGTGCATTTGCAGGGTCAGCAGCAAATCATACAGTAACTTGGAAAGTTTGTGTCGCCAGCACTTTTTAAAAATTAATATTTATTTATTTATGTATTTTGGGCTGCACTGAATCTTCAGTGCTGCCCTCAGACTTTCTCTAGTTGTGGTGAGCGGATGCTATTTTCTAGTTGCGACGCGCAGGCGCCTCATTGCGGTGGCTTCTCTTGTCACAGAGCACAGGCTGTAGCGTGTGTGGGCTTCAGGAGCTGTGGCACAGACTTCGTTGCTCCAGGGAAGGTGGAATCTTCCCAGACCAGGGATCGAATCACGTCCCCTTCATTGGCACGCAGATTCTTACCCACTGGACCAACAGGGAAGTCCCACCAGCATTTCTGGCTACAGTAAGTCACGTGGTTCTGCCCAAACTCAGAAGTGCCCGGAGGGAGAAGAAAAATGACTGCCCACAAGCGCACAGCCCAGGAGCAGAGACAGATACGTAAACAGCTCTCCTGCTGGAGTTCTGTTCTCACCAAGTGTTGTGGGAGCACAGCGCAGGGGAGAAGCGACTTTGCCGAGAGGTCTGTGGAGGCTGCACAGCAAAGGTGACCTGAGAGCCTAGGCCAGGCGTTTGGAGCAGTGGATGGTTCTTGTTGATGCACTGGGGTCTGGGACCCATGGCTGACTTTCAAGGATCCAGGAGCCCCTGAAACTGTCAAATCTTGGCTGCAGGTGGGTTTGTCCATTTCTCTGAGAAGAAAGTCTTAATTTGCATCATCTGAGACTTAGCTCACCAGATTCTATGCTCTTCTCCTAACATTAACCTTCGTCAGTGTGAGAGTTTTAAAGTGTGACCTTCAAACCACCTGCCACAGAGAACCTGAGTGGTTGTCAAAAAATGCACCCTGCCTTGACCAGCTGAATCAGAAGCCCTGGGGGTGAGGCCCGGCAATCTGCATTTTAACAAGTTCTTCAGGATACCCTGAGGCCCCCTGCCAGAGACAGCAGTCCGCAGCCCAGTCAGGTGTGAATGAGGCATGAGGAAGGCTGCATGGTTAACAAGATCCCGCTGTAGCGGAGGGGCTTCCCCGGTGGCTCAGCACTAAAGAATCTGCCTGCAATGCAGGAGACGCTGGAGATTCGGGTTCGATCCCTGGATTAGAAAGATCCCCTGGAGGAGGAAATGGCAACCCACTCCAGTATTCTTGCTGGAGAATCCCATGGACAGAGGAGCCTGGTTGGCTACAGTCCATGGAGTCGCAAAGAGAGGAACACGACTGAGCCACTGAACTCACGCATACAAACTCTGTGGTGGAGGGCACTTTACAGTCCCCAGAGCCACTCACCCCAGCTGATCCAGTCCTCACAGAGACAGGGTGCAGTGGAGGGGGCCAGTTCCCCTTCCCCCGGCACACAGGAGTTGTTCAGTGCGAGTCACTGGGAAAAGGACAGAATGGCCTAAATACACGCACTCGGGAATCAGAGGGCCTTAGGTTCACATGCTAGTCTTGATGGTTACTAACTGGGTGATGTCAAGTGCCCTCAGGAGCCCAGCCTCCTCGTGCGACCTTGGGAACAACAGGCTCCCTCGCCTGGCCCAGGGGACCGTGGTGGCACCCAGCACACGTTCTCTAAAGGGGGCCAGAGGATAATGGCTGTTTTAATACTTGTGTTGGGCCTTCTGAACCTTTCAGAGGTGAGCAGAGGGAGAACCAGCTAGGGTTCCACTCTGAGTGCTAGAGGCAGGATGCAAGCCCAGGCAAGGTAGTGCTGGGAAGAACCTGACAAGTGTGTTCAGCATACAGAGTCCCTGGCCTCTCCCAGTGGTTCTGACGCTGCAGGTCTGAATGGCCAGGAACTGCATTTTAAACTGCTCCTGGGGATTCCAGTCCTCAGTGAGGTCCTTGGACCCCTGAACCCCGGTGGTTGGATGTGCAGGTTTGAAATGTCTGACAGGCAATGGGGGTCCTGGCCACACAGGACCTGTCCCCAACAGTGACACTGCCCCAAGGTGAGCCCTTTCCTGCCCAGCCGTCTCCACCGCGTCCTGGGCTACCTCCCTGCTTTGTGGTCTGAGGCAAGGAGAACCAGCAGCCGTATTCTGGGTGGGCGGTGGGGGGAGGTGTTGGAGAGAGAACTGACTGGGAGTCAGAAAACCTGCCACAGAGACGCTTCTGTTCCCTCTGTGACTTTCAGGCTCTCAGTTTCCCATCTGTATGTGAGGCTCCTCCCCGGATGCAAGATCAGTGGGGGCACTCACCATGTGGCTAATAGGACTTACCCAGGATACCCCCACCACCACCCAGGGCCCCTTCTGAAGCCACGCACCTAATTTTGCCTTCTCTTCTCTTAGTAGGACCCCATGAAATCCACAAGGGGCCCTAACCCAGACAGGGCTGTGGAAGTGCCCACTGCACGCATGGGCTCTAACCCAGGAAACACGCCACCTGAGACAGGGACAAGGTGAGGCCTCCTAAGGTGCTCCAGGAGCGCCCCTCCTCTACTTGCTTGGGTTTCTACACTTTGCTCCTAGCCAGAGGCCATCCTGGGGGTTTATCAGCCAGGAGTGGCAGAGCCTACTAATCAGAGGCTGCTCCGGGCCCAGAGGATTAACTCTGCAGACCCCAGGCTGGCTGGGTCAGACACCCTGGCTACCAGCTTTGCCCCAGGGTTCTCAGCTTCAGATTGCTTGTAGCGGGAGGGCGGGGTGGGGGGTTGCTATTGATTTCAGTGGAACCAGCTGCAGCCAGAGAGAGTACCACTAAATTGAGCACCTCACTTCCCTGCTGGAGACCCTCCAGGGGGCATCCTCAACTGTAGAATAGACCCCAAACTGCACCCTATCCATATGGCCCTGCCCACCTCTCTGAACTCAGCCGCTGGGCCATGCCTGCCTTATTTTCCTACCAGACAGCATCCATCCCCATCCTTACCCCCACCCCCATGCTCTCACCTTGGGACTGAGGCACTGGCTCTTCCTGTGCCTGGAACCCCCTTCCAAGATCTTCAAAAGACACCTCTTCCAGGTCTCATCTCAAAAGTCACACCCCACTGTCACCCCAGCACACCTCTGTTTTATTTTTTAATCAGAGGTGGAAATCTATATCATATGCTTAATTATCTGCTGCCTCTGCCATGAGAAAGGGAGCCGAGTGTCAGTCTGCAGTGCCTAGGACAGTGCCTGGCACCTGGAGGGGCTCAGGAGCAGTTTGCAGGCCGAAGGTCGAGGCTAGGAACCTGTAGACCACAGTCCTGGACTCTGGGCAGGAGATGGCCAGGGAGATGGAGGGCAACTAAGCCAGGGGTCCCTGCTCTAAGGAGCCCATGAGGCAGAGAAGACTGGGTGGGTGTATTTGGAAAGGCAAGCAACAGCTGTTTGTCTCACTGCAAACTCTAGGGACCAGCAAGGAGGCAGAGGCGCCACACTGGCCATGTGTTAGGATGTGGCAGGGGTCTGGGGGGCTGGGCGCTTGTTACAAGATGGCACCTGGACCGCCTTTCTACGGGCAGGTAGGAGCGGAGGCACTCTTGGGCCTCAGTGGTCAGGAAAGGCTTCCCAGGGGAGCTGAGCTGTGAACAGGGTGTACAGGTACACCTGGACTGGCAGGTGAGCCAGGGGTGGGAATCCCAGGGAAGGCTGAGCACTGCCCCTTGCCCTCAAATCCAAGACCCCAAGGTGGGATGTGCTAAGACCCAGGGAGGCCCTGGATAGAGGAAGGTGGGCCTGCTTCAGACCCCCTGGTACTTCCTCCAGCCACTGGCTTAGTTGCAGGGAGAAAGCCAGTTCTGACTGCATGTTGGAAACTGTCTCTTTGACTTGCTTTTTGTTGCTTTTATTATTATAATCATACTCAATGGCTTGTCAGGAGGACTCTGTTTGACTGTAAACTAAAGTGCCTTTGTTCAGCTCAGAGAAAGTTTGTCCCTGCCCACCTGTGAATAGAAAAGATTAACACACCCCTGCCAAAAGTTGGCCATTCCCTTGGAGATGTTTTGCAAGACTGAAGACCCTTTCACTTCACTTGCCCACTGCATCTCCCTCTCTATTCTGCCTTTTGACTTTAATTCCTTATTGCTTCCTTCTCTCTGATCTATAAAAGAACCTGGCATCTAGACCTCAATAAGATGGTTATTTTGAAGGTGCTGGCCTGCCATCTTCTTGGTCTGCTGGCTCCCTAATTAAAGTCTCTCCGTTGTCTCAATACCTCATCTCTTGGATTCATTGGCCTGTGGTGCGGTGAGCAGAGTGAGCTTGGACTTGGTAACACCACCTCCAGGAATGCCATCCCCTCCTCACAGGCAGTTCTGTGTCTCAGCTCATCCACTGGTATCAGAGACCAGCTCATAGCTTGCCTCCAGCCCACTCCCAGCAAGACCTGGGGCAACTCTCAATCCCTGCTTCCCCTACTTGTACTTGAGTCTCTGAACTTGGCTTGGGCTATGGATCTGCCACTACAAAACTGAGCGACCAGAGGAAAGTTAATTCAAAGTGAATCTCTGAGTCTCAGTTTCCTCATCTGTGAAGAGATGGAAAACAAGATAACAGGAGGGTTAGACAGCTAATGCGGGGAAGGGCCCCTGCACAGTGTCTGGCACACAGCAAGCGCCCCGTGCCTGTCCCCGAATGTTTTGTCTGCTCTTTCTCCCCACCCAACTCCCCCGCGCCCGAAACCCCCAGGCCTGCGGGCCACCTGCCTAGCCCTGGCCTCTAGCGCCACCTACTGGCCACAAAGCAGAATGCCGCACACTGCAGCCCCGGAACGGAGGATGCGGGAGCCAGGAGTGCAAGTTCCAGAAGCCAGACTCCCAACCCGTCTCAGACAGGCCCTGACCCTCTGCGAGCCTCAACGTCCTCATCAGTTAAATGGGGATGGTAGCGTCCCTTGGCCCCCACATCAGCTTTGTTTGGGCCTCAGAGAGTCCCTAAGGAAATGCTTTCCTTAGGGAACTGGCTCAGCCTGAGTTCAGGAGGCAGGTCCTCAGAGCGGACGTGGGGGGCGGCGGGGTCCTGTGTAGAGACGGCCACACCCCCATCCCCTCCAGAGGAAGATTTGCAGGGCAAGTGGCTGTTGGACGCAGGACCGAGTCCTCTGGGGTTTAAGACGGGTTGAAGGCTTGGTCTCTCTCCTCTCCAAGGCAAAATCCACAACTGCTTGTCCTGACTCTGTGGCACCGACAGAATCTGGGACAATGGATTTCACCTATCACAGGCACACGCGTGCGCGCGCATGAACACACACACACACACACACAATCTCCCAGACTCAGACACCTGCGCCCTGGCAGTTAATATCCTTTCCTGCCTTGATTCGTTTTCTGTTTCTCCGCTCAACACTCCTCCTCGCCACAGGGTCAGCTCCTGCACGGAGCACAAGGTATCTGTTTCATCACCTTGTATGCCGGGCACCCCACAAGGCACAAACACACAGCAAGCTCTTCACGACCACTTGTAGAGTTAGTAAACTACACTCACGACACACAGGCACGCCCGATCCCAATCACACTCTCCACTCACGCACACACCCCGTCTCTGTGATTTACCCTCCCCACTCCTGCTCAGACCAAACGTGTGATCACAGAAGGAGGCGAGCCCGCGAACTGTTTGGTGTACACACACACCCACTCCAGCACATGAAATGTGCACACCCCTTGCACGCGGTGAGTGCATCTGGTTCTCATCCCAGTCTCCTCGCTTCCCTCCACCTCCAGTACCGAGGGCTCACCCTGCCCTTCTAAGGCGTGTGAGGAAGGAGCGGGAGCGGCCCCAGTGTCTGTTCCGTCAGCGTCAGGATTTTACCTACAGGTAGGTGGTAAATTTCCCCGAAGAATCCCCGAAGTGCTTCCTTCCTTCTCGCTGGAGTGCTTCCCCACCCTCTGCTCACCCCCGTTCCTTAGTTTGTTGGTGTTCAGTTGCTGAGTCGTGTGGGACTCTTTTGCAGCTGTAGCCTGCCAGGCTGTTCTGTCTGAGATTTTCCAGGCAAAAATATTGGAGTGGGTTGCCTTTTCCTTCTCCAGCGGATCTTTTCCACCCATGAATCTAACCCACGTCTCCTGCCCATGGGAGTTTCTGCTGAGACAACAGGGAAGCCCCACTGGGTGGGTGTGAATTACACTTGAACACTTGGACGGTGACTTGACCTTTCTCGGCCTCAGTGACTTCCTCTGAGAACTGTGACTGAGGATGAAAAGACAGAACACATTAAACCTAGTAACACCATGCCTGGCCCTTTAAAAATGCTCACAAAATGAGAGCTACTGTTATTCTTTAATATTAAAGAGTCTTTGATATGGTTATTATTAGGATGCTATTGAGACAAAAATAGCAGAGCTGGACAGGACTTCCAGGACCTATGTTAGGAACCCCCAAATCTCTATTCTAATCTTGAATTCCCGACCCTTTTCTCCTGATGACTTGCAAGTATTAAAAAAAAAAAAAAAAGAAGGGAGAGAGAGGAAGGGTGGAAGAAAGGAAGGAAACTACAACTTTATTGAGATATAATTCACATACCCTTTTAAAGTGTACGATTCGGTGGATTTTAGTATATTCAGAAAGTTGTACAATCACCACTATCTTTTTCTAGAACATTTTTATCACCTCAGCAGTCTCATACCCATTTTCCTCAACACCTCCCAGCCCTTGGCTGCTACTAATCTATGTCCTGTCTTAATGGATTTGCCTGTTTCAGACATTTCACATAAATGGAACTATACACTGAACGATCTTTTATGCCGGGCTTCTTTCATTTGTCATGTTGTCAAAGTTCATCCTTGTTGTAGCTTGGATCAGTACTAAATTTCTTTCTTCTATTTTGCTGAATACTCTTCTATTATATGGCTGTGGTGGTGATAGTAGTTTAGTCACTAAGTCGTGTCCGACTCTTGAGACCCCCAAGGACTATAGCCTGCCAGGCTCCTCTGTCCATGGGATTCCCCAGGCAGGAATACTGGAGGGGGTCTCCATTCCCTTCTTCAGGAGATCATCCCATTATATGGCTGCTGCTGCTAAGTCACTCAGTCGTGTCCTACTCTGTGCAACCCCATGGACTGCAGCCTACCAGGCTCCCCCGCCCGTGGGATTTTCCAGGCTAGAGTACTGGAGTCGCGTGCCATTGCCTTCTCCGATTATATCGCTACACCACATAATATTTATCCATTCATCCCTTGATGAAGGGATGTTGCTTCCACCTTTTGGCTGTTGTGAATAGTGCAACTGTGAACATGGGTGTTCAAATATCTGCCTGAATATCGTTTTCCATTTTTAATGTATTTACCAAAAAAATATGATAATTACCAATTATCATATGGTAATTCTATGTTTGACTTTTTGAGGAGCTGCCTATCTGTTTTTCTCAGGGGCTGCTCCATCTTACATTCCCACCAGCAGTGTAAGAGGATTCCAGTTTCTCCACATTCTCCCTAATTCTTGGTTTTGATTAAAATAATCCTATTGTGTGTGAACTGGTCTCTCATGGTGGTTTTGATTTGCATTTCTTAAATGATGTTGAGCATTTTTTCATGTGCGTATTGGTCATTTCTGTATCTTTTCTTGGCTACAAAGCTATAGAGAAAGCAAGCTGCCAGTATCACCCTGCTTTCTCTATAGCTTTGTAGTAAATTTTTTTTTTATAGCTTTATAGTAAATTTTTAAATCAGCAGGTGTGAGTCTTCCAACTTAATAGTTTTCAGGCTTGTTTTGTCTATTCTGAGTCCCTTGAGCTTCCATATGAATTTTAGGATCAACTGGTCTGAAAAGAAACCAGCTTCGATTTAGTAGGGATTGCACTGAATTTGTGGATCAATTTGGTGGAGTATTATCCATGGACATAGGATGTCTTTCCTCTTGAGTCTTCAATTTCTTTTGGCAATATCTTGCACTATTAAATTTACTCCTATTTTGTTTTTTTATGGTGTCATTGTAAGTAGAATTGTTAATTTCCTTTTCATCTTTCTCATTGCCAATATATAGAAACACAATTCATTTTTGACTATTGAAAAGAAAAAAGCTGTATCTGAAGAGTCTGTCAAAATACTGATTCCTAGACCTGCCTCCATAGTCTGCAGTGAGGCTTGGAAATCTGCATTTTAACCCTCACCCCCAGCAGCATGCTTTAGGAAGGGCTAGCCTGGTCCTGTCCGACATTGTCACTAATCTCCTTTCTGGGCTTTTTCCTTTTTTTGGCTACACTTCACAGCATGCAGAATCTTAGTTCCCTGACCAGGGATTGAACCTCTCACCTCTTCAGTGGAAGTTCAGAGTCTTAATCACTGGACTGCCAAGGAAGTCCCTCCAGCTGGGCCTCTGGGCATGGTGTTCCCACTGCTTGGAACACTTTTCATCAAAGCTTCTATCTGGTTAATGAGTAGATACTCATTTTTCAAAACCCAGAACAAAGGGCTTCCCTGGTGGTCCAGTGTTAAAGAATCTGCCTGCCAATCCAGGAGACACAGGTTTGATCCCTGGTCTGGGATGCTCCCACACGCCACCAAGCAACTAAGCCTGTGCACCACAACTGCTGAGCTTGTACTCTGGAGCCCAAGAACCTCAACTATTGAGCCCATTGCGCCGCAACTGCTGAAGCCCACGTGCCCTGGAGCCTGCGCTCTGTTGCAACAAGAGAAGCCACTGCAATGAGAAGCCTGCTCAGTGCAACAAAGCATAGCCCCCACTTGCTGCAATTAGAGAAGAGTCCATGAGCAATCAAGTCTTCCCTGATTACCACCTCCTCCTAACTGGATTGGGCACCCACAGGATTCGGGGTTCCTGCTCTCTCTTACCATATAAAATAAATGATTTTGATTGTTTTTTAAATTTTTAAATTAATTTTAATTGAAGTATAGTTGATATAAAATGTGATAGTTTCAGGTATACAAAGTGATTCATATATATGTATATATATTTCTATATCTATATAGAGATATTTCTTTGTATATTTCTATATAGAGATTTTCTATATCTGTAGATATCTATAGGTATCTATATCTATATGTAGAGATATATATTCTATATATAATGTACTCTATATAAAATATTCTAGATAGAATATCTATATATATAGATTTATATATCTATATATAGAAAATATGTGTAGATGTCTCTACACCTATATACATTCTTTAATTTAAATTTTTTATTTGTATTTATTTATTTATTTTTAAAATGCATTTATTTATTTTTGACTGCACTGGGCCTTCATTGCTGCACACAGCCTTTCTCTAGTTGCCACTCTTGTTGCAGTCCCCAGGCTTCTCATTGAGGTGGCTTCTCCTGTTGCAGAGCATGGGCTCTAGAGCATGGGCTCAGTTGGCGCACAAGCCTAGTTGTCTCGAGGCAGGTAGAATCTTCCCAGACCAGGAATCAAAGCCAGGTCCCCTGCATTGGCAGGTGGGTTCTTAACCCTTGGACCAACAGGGGAGTCCTTCTGCCCATTTTTTTTATTGGATTGTTTTATATATATATATATTTATTTATATACTATATATATATAATATATATATATATTTAGCTATATGAACTGTTTGTATATTTTGGAGACTAATCCTTTGTCGATTGCATCATTTGCAATATTTTCTCCTGTTCTGAAGGTAGTCTTTGTCCTTTTAAATTATGAGCACACACACACACAGGTCCAGCCTGTGAATGCATTTTTATTGTAAAACCTGAAAATATTACAGATGAGCCCTAAATCCTCTTAACAACCAACCCAACTGTTTGATGTGTTTTCCCCAGATTTGTTTCCGTGCATTTACAGACATACGCAACTAGAGTTATTTTATTTTACATAAGTGGTTTCATACTGTGCATATTGTTTTACAACTTGATTTTTCACTGATAGCATGCCTAGAAAACCCATCTGTGACAATACCCGCCACATTCCGTTCACCTACTGCACAGCATAGCAGAGCATGCCCAGACCCCAGCTGGCTTCACCATCTCTCTGTTGGTGAGGTTTCCCTTTCACGCTTGTTTTCCATGCCTCCATCTTTCACACTAGAGTGTCAGCTCTTTGAAAAGAATACACAGTCTCTGGAGTCAGATCACGTGGGTTCAAACTGCAGTTCTACCATTTATCAGCCATGCAACCTTGGGCAAGCTCCCAGCTTCTCCCCCGCATCTGCATCTGTAAGATGGGGGCAGTGATAACTGGGGCCTCATGGGACTGGTCTAAGTCACAGCACAGAAAGCACTTAGCCCAGGTGCCTGGTACACAGTAGGTGCTCAATTAGTGTTTGTTAGATGAATCACCAGATGAAGGTGGCAAGCTGCAGGCTCCTTTGCTTGCCTGAAAACATAATGCCCCTAAAGAACAATGAAAAGTGCCAAGGCCAGTGGAGGTTAGGAGTGAGAAGGCCTCATGCTTTCCACAAGCCAGGGGGCAAGGAAGCTGCATTAGGAGGAAGACCCTCAGGGTCAATGTATAGATCTGTTAAATGAGCCTTGCCATGGGTTTTTGTACTGCCTCTAGTGGGGGTGGGGGGACCTTAAACCCTCAGGGAGCCAGTATTTGGCTGGTGGCAAGAGGTCCAGCCTCGGACTGAGGCAAAATCCAGGCAGAAAAGGGTTCAAGTCTTGGTTCTGCCGCTGGGAGGTTACATCGACCTTGTTCCCAAGTGACTTTCCGTCACTTAACCTTCCTGAGCCTCAGCTTCTTCAGCTGTAGAATGGGAACTATGAGGCCTACTTGGCAGGATGTCATGAGGATCATGTGTAAAGAGCTTGCCTTGGTGCTGGCTGTATTGATAATGCTAAATTCGCTTGGCCTTGAGGCAGCTGTGCCTGCAACTATAGCCATCAACTCTTCTGTTAACTGAGCCAGTAAATAATTTTTGCTTAAGTCCCTCAGAGTTAAGTTTCTGTCCTTTACAACTCAAATAATAAGGCTGATGCACAGAGGAAGGTTTGTTGTAAAGCCCCGTGTTCTGATCCACTATTCATCTCCCAGCTCAAATGTAACCTGAGTAAAACTAAGAGACATCCGCATAAATAGGTGGTAACTTTAGAATAACACAAGGTCAGTGTTTCGCCTTTCCAATCTCTTTCACCCTGGCCTTGGGGGAGTCCTTCTCCATAAATCGTCCCCACACATTCTTTCTAACTGAGGACCTGATCTTTCTCTGCCCCTAGAAGCATCACAGGAAGCAGGGAATAGGATAACTCTGGAGCCAACACTGCTTGGTTAAAACCCAGCTCTGCTGGGTGCTACCTGTGTGACCCAGGGGAGTTACTTGTCTCTCTGGTGTCTGTGATTCAGTGAAAGAATAGGGGGTGGGGAGGGAGGGGAGGAGAAGGGAGGGAGAAGGAACTGTATCTATCTCAGGAAATTTTGACACAAAAAATATACATACTAACACAGAGCCTGGCACAGAGTAAGGAACAAGGAAAGGATAGCTGTTATTATTCTTAATAAGAGCAAAGCATTTAGCACAGTGCCTCAGTTCAGTTCAGTTCAGTCACTCAGTCGTGTCCAACTCTTTGCGACCCCATGAATCGCAGCACGCCAGGGCTCCCTGTCCACCACCAACTCCCAGAGTTCACTCAGACTCACATCCATCGAGTCAGTGATGCCAGCCAGCCATCTCATCCTCGGTCGTCCCCTTCTCCTCCTGCCCCCAATCCCTCCCAGCATCAGACTCTTTTCCAATGAGTCAACTCTTCGCATGAGGTGGCCAAAGGACTGGAGTTTCAGCTTTAGCATCATTCCTTCCAAAGAAATCCCAGGGCTGATCTCCTTCAGAATGGACTGGCTGGATCTCCTTGCAGTCCAAGGGACTCTCAAGAGTCTTCTCCAACACCACAGTCCAAAAGCATCAATTCTTCGGCACTCAGCCTTCTTCACAGTCCAACTCTCACATCCATATGTGACCACAGGAAAAACCATAGCCTTGACTAGACGGACCTTAGTCGGCAAAGTAATGTCTCTGCTTTTGAATATGCTGTCTAGGTTGGTCATAACTTTTCTTCCAAGGAGTAAGCGCCTTTTAATTTCATGGCTGCAGGCACCATCTGCAGTGATTCTGGAGCCCCCCAAAATAAAGTCTGACACTGTTTCCACTGTTTCCCCATCTATTTCCCATGAAGTGATGGGACCAGATGCCATGATCTTCGTTTTCTGAATGTTGAGCTTTAAGCCAACTTTTTCTCTCTCCTCTTTCACTTTCATCAAGAGGCTTTTAGCTCCTCTTCACTTTCTGCCATAAGGGTGGTGTCATCTGCATAACTGAGGTTATTGATATTTCTCCCGGCCTGGCATAGGGTAATCAGGCACTCAATTAATACTTGTTAAAATGAGTTAAATTCAAGTCAGTGTCATAACAAATGGTGGGAGAGCAATTGTGATGTATTTTTTCTTTTTTCAAAAAATATGTTTAGTAACCAACTGCCACCATGCAAACATATTTTAATAGAATTGACTATATTCCCCATGCTATACATTACATCCCAGTGACTCATTTATTTTGTAACTAGAAATTTGTATCTCATAATCTTTCTCATATATATCACTTTTTGCCTTTTCTCTTTTTAAAATTGACATAAAATTGGTATGTATATAACATTATGTTCGTTTCAGCAGAACAATAGTTTCATCTTTGTATACACTACAAAATGATCACCACTATAAACCTAATTACCATCTGCCTACAATGTGGGAGAACTGGGTTCGATCCCTGGGTCGGAAGATCCCCTGGAGAAGGAAATGGCAACCCACTCCAGTATTCTTGCCTGGAAAATCCCATGGACCGAGGAGCCTGGTAGGCTATAGTCCATTGGGTTGCAAAGAGTCGGACACGACTGAGCAAGTTCACTTCACCATCCATCACTGTATAGTCAACCACCTTCACTTACTTCACCCACCCCCACCAACCTTCTTCCCCTCTGATAACCATCAGTCTATTCTCAGTATCTAGGAGTTTTGATTTATTATGGTTGCTCATTCATTTTGTTTTTTGGATTCCACATGTAAGTGAGATCAGTAGTATTTGTCTTTGTCTGACTTATTTCACTTAGCATACCCTCTAGGTTCATCCACGTTATATTACAAATGGCAAGATTTCATTCTTTTTTTAGTGGCTGAGTAATATTCCATTGAAGGAACACAAGCTGGAATCAAGATTGCCAGGAGAAATATCAATAACCTCAGTTATGCAGATGACACCACCCTTATGGCAGAAAGTGAAGAGGAGCTAAAAAGCCTCTTGATGAAAGTGAAAGAGGAGAGAGAAAAAGTTGGCTTAAAGCTCAACATTCAGAAAACGAAGATCATGGCATCTGGTCCCATCACTTCATGGGAAATAGATGGGGAAACAGTGGAAACAGTGTCAGACTTTATTTTGGGGGGCTCCAGAATCACTGCAGATGGTGCCTGCAGCCATGAAATTAAAAGGCGCTTACTCCTTGGAAGAAAAGTTATGACCAACCTAGACAGCATATTCAAAAGCAGAGACATTACTTTGCCGACTAAGGTCCGTCTAGTCAAGGCTATGGTTTTTCCTGTGGTCACATATGGATGTGAGAGTTGGACTGTGAAGAAGGCTGAGTGCCAAAGAATTGATGCTTTTGGACTGTGGTGTTGGAGAAGACTCTTGAGAGTCCCTTGGACTGCAAGGAGATCCAACCAGTCCATTCTGAAGGAGATCAGCCCTGGGATTTCTTTGGAAGGAATGATGCTAAAGCTGAAACTCCAGTCCTTTGGCCACCTCATGCGAAGAGTTGACTCATTGGAAAAGAGTCTGATGCTGGGAGGGATTGGGGGCAGGAGGAGAAGGGGACGACCGAGGATGAGATGGCTGGCTGGCATCACTGACTCGATGGATGTGAGTCTGAGTGAACTCCGGGAGTTGGTGGTGGACAGGGAGCCCTGGCGTGCTGCGATTCATGGGGTCGCAAAGAGTCGGATGCGACTGAAGTGAACTGAATATTCCATTGTACATACACACCATATCTCCATCAGTTCATCTATTGACAGACACTTAGGTTGCTTCCATATCTTGGCTATTGTTAATAATGCTGCAGTTGAACATAGAGATGCATGTATCTTTTCAAATTAGTATTTTATTTTCTTTGGAAAAATACCAGAAGTGGAATTGCTGGATGGTATGGTAGTTCTATTTTTAATTTTTTAAGGAGCCTCTGTATTGTTTTCCATAGCGGCTACACCAATTGACATTCCCACTAACAGTGTACAAGTCTTCCGTTTTTCCCACATCCATGCCAATACTTGGTATTTGTCTTCTCCTTGATACCCATTCTGTCATGCGTGAGGTTCTATCTCATTGTGGTTTTCATTTGCATTTCCCTGATGATTGTGATATTGAGCATCTTTGCACACAGTTATTGGCCATTTGTATATCTTCTTTGGGAAAATGTCATTTATTAATAGGTCCTCTGCTCATTTTTAAATAAGATTATTTGGGCTTTTTGTTTGTTTGTTGATATTGTGTTGCTTGAGTTCCCTATACATTTTAGATATTAACCCCTTATTGGATATATGATTTGCAAATATTTTCCCTAGGTTGTCTTTCACTTTGTTGATGGTTCCCTTTGCTGTGCAGAAGCAGCTTTTTAGTTTGACATAGCCTGACTTGTTTATTTTTGCCTTTGTTGCTGCTCTTCATTCTCAGTACATATGTTACAACTTTTATACTGTTGCCAAGCAGATAAAAGTACTTCTATTTCATCATTTTAAAGTGTCTTTTACCTGTCCCACCAGGAGTCTGACAGTTATGGTTTTTAGGTCACGAAGTGGAGGCACTCAGGAAAGAAGGTGGACTCGAAGGGAAGGCTTAGCTATGCCTAAGGAGAACCCTGTCCACACCTGGGGAGAGTAGAGACAAGGCCTTCCCAAGGCGATACGAGGTGAAAGCCAGCAGGAGCGGCGGAGCGAACTAAGTGTCCTACCTCCACTATCTGCTCTTCCTTTTTCCTTAATAACAGAATTCCAATTTTCTATGTGCCCAGTTGAAAAAATGAATTCCCCAGCCTACTTTGCAGATAGAGAGACCATTAAAATCTAAGCAAAAGTCACTGGGTAGGACTTTCAGGAAGTCTCTTGAAAGACAACTGACTAGGGGGAGACTGGTGTATTTTACCCTTCTCCTTCTAGTATAGAACCCTAGAACTCAGGTGTGATGGCTGGAGCTTCAACAGCCATCTTAGACCCTGGGGTAACATTGAGGATGGAAGCCACACACTAAAGATGGCAGAGCAGCAGCAGTCTCAACTCATGATGGTTTCGTAGAATAGAGCCACACCAGGCAGTCTATGGATGTCTCATTATACAAGAAATCTTAAGATACAGTCAGATTTTTGTAATTAGAAGGTCAGCACAATTGTTTACAGACCGAGAAATGATGGAGGAAAGGGCCTAACAGAGCATCTGATATATACTGAGTAAAAGGATGAAATAATTAGTGAGTAAGCTAGGGAGAGAGGGGTAAGGAAGGGAGAAAAGGAAGGAGAAGAAGGGGGAGGGAGAGAAAGAAGTGGGAGGAGAGAACAGAAGGCAGAGGGGAGACAGGGGTGGTCTGTGATGCGCAAGAGCATGTCTGACCCAGGAGTGGCCAAGGGCTGAAAATGCAGGGTCTTTGTAGCAAATTCAAGTCTAGACCCTCTACATGACTCCCCCTCAGCACACCCTCCTGAGAGAAGCCAGGGGTATCATTTTGTCAATGGGACTCCCCAGGTTCTGGGGGCTTGACCCTCTCAGACTCAGATAAACATGGAGCTCGACTCAGACCAGAAAGGCTCAGCCCCTGGTTCATGTCCGCTACAAAGAGACCCCAGGTCCCTGTCTGAGTTGCTTTCTCCACCTGGACTCTGAGGCAGACCCTTTGGAGGGTCTACACAGCTGTGCTTACCAAGTAAGATGTCACTTGCCCCAGAGGCTTTCCTGGGATAACTGGGTAGGCATGTCTATTCCTTTATTCCTCAGGACAGCACAGGAAGCTTAATGTCACTATAACAGACACAGTAGCAGAGGCTGAGACATGGGTGACACCATCCCAGTGCCACACAGCCAAGGAGGGCAGAGGCAGCATTTGGACCCTCGTGGATCCGAGACCAAAGTTGCACTGCCAGCCTCTGCATTCCATTCCCCTTCCAGACCTTTCTCTTTATCCCCTTCCTGAGTTAAGGCCCTAACAAACAGAAGAAGCCGGGTGGGAGCCAGGGAC
Organism: Ovis aries; assembly: GCF_016772045.2. Classification (NCBI taxonomy): domain Eukaryota; kingdom Metazoa; phylum Chordata; class Mammalia; order Artiodactyla; family Bovidae; genus Ovis; species Ovis aries. The sequence continues at coordinate 63,656,444 of NC_056058.1, forward strand.
AAGTCAGGGGTACTCTGTGCCCCGTCACACGCTCCGGTCCTTGTCCCCAGCCCCTTCCCATCTCTGGCTCCAGTGCAGAAAGGCAGCCAGCCAGCTACACAACCAGGCATCTCTGGAAAAAACAGAAACAAAAAGGTAATAACCGGGATCCCAGTGGGTGCATGGTCAACAGCTTTAGCCAGTTAACATTCCTTCGGGGCATCCCCCACTTCAGCAGCACCTAGTAAATGTCAAGAGGAGCTTGGGAGCTGCCTGGGTTCCCCCGAGGCTTGGCTGAGGCTGGCACCCTGAGCCTGCCTACCCAAGGGGCTTCTCCCTAGGAGGAGAGAGGTGAGCACAGCTTTCCAGGGGCAGCAGGGAAATCAGAGCCAGTGCCCTGCCTGGGGCTGCTGATCAGTGTCCCAGGGGCGGGAGAGATTTATGGCAATAACTGGAGAGTGTGTCTGAATCACCCCCCCAGCTTCCCTCCCTGGACAGCTGCCCGCTGGGGACAATGGGCAAATGCTGGCCTAGCTCAGCCTGCAACAGCCAAGTCCAAGGACAGACCACAGCTGCTGACCACAGAGACGGTCATCTGGGTGAGACGTGACTTAGGAGTGTGAAAGCTTGTGAAATCTCCAAGGGAGGTGGAGACAGAGGTCCAGGGAGGGGCCAGACCAAAGCAAGGTCTCAGCAAGGAACTACCCAGACAGGGTGAGAAGCAACCTGGGGGCTGCTTGTGCCACTCCCCCAGGGAAACCTTGCAGATGACTTGCTTCTGCGCCGGGGGATGCTGGGGCGAGGACCAGCCAGGTCTGGGGTCAGAGAGCAGAGAAGCTAGCCACCTGCTTCACTTCTCAGAAAGGCAGATATCCTAGCATGGGGCGGCGTGTGTGTGTGTGTGTGTGTGTGTGTGTGTGTGTGTGTGTGTATGACAAAGCTAAAACATAAAAACTATTGAGGGCCACAAGCCACTCGAGGACAGAGGCAGAGTCTGATCTTATGTTGTACTCCCCACTCTCCGCCTCCCCACCCGCGGCCCCCCGATACACACCCGTGGACTCAGCACGGAGCTGGTCACGTGGGAAATGTGGAAACTCAGTGCCTCTGACAAATTTGTTCTCTCTGGCTAAGAGAGGGCGCTCTACCACGCCTCATGGGTGGAGTTCGGTAGTTTCGCTGTCCCTGCATATCTCCTTTTGGGAACCTTGGAAAGTGGGGGGATTTCTCCGAGTCGGTGTGTTTGAGCCGCTGGGATGACCGTGGCCTCGGTTGCTCCTGGGGCAGCGGGCGCCTACCGCAGCAGCTCTGAGCGCGCACTGGTGGGTGTGAGAGGCGCGCTAATAAATCCCGCCAGGAGAGGGCGACAAACACCAGGCCCTAATGCTGGGATACGAGAGTCAGGATACCTGAGAATCGCTCACCTTCGGGCATCTAACCCGCCAGGAAGGGACCTTGGATCGCGCATCGACTGACTATCGCACAGCTCTTCCGGGCGCACTCCCCAGAGTCTGTGGGTGGGGGTGTGGATGTGGCTGTGGGCTCCCCAGAGTTTGTGTATGTTGGTGAACGAGGTGAACGCCCACGAAGTTTCACAGACCTGAAGCTTGAGAAAGAGATGACGCATTCGGAAACTGGTTTGGTGGGAAGAGGAGGGCAGAGAGTGCCGGAGCCGCTGAAGAACCTGCCTCAGTGGGCGCGCAGTGGGACGCTTCTGGTCTGTGTGCCTCTGTCTCCCCCTAGTGAAAATCAAGGGAGCTCTACAGCCTTTTTAACAAGAAAACTGTTTTATTTTCAGTCCTTCCCTCCCCCTCTTCCTTCCTCGTGATTGTTTCACCTTTTAGTTTTCGTTGGTTTTCCTCCTTCGCTGTTAAATGGCCATCAGGAAGGAAACGGCGTATGAGACGACAAATAAATCCTAGAATTTGTCTGGCTCCTGGCAGAGTTCCAAGTCATACTACTAATTTATAAAACCAAGCTGCTGAATAATATAAACATGTAACTCCGTATGTGTACACATGCATATATATGAATATAAATGGTCTGAAAAGTTGGGGGAAAGATCTGAAAGGATGTACACCCAACATGACTTCCGGGGAGCGGGGGGCAAAGAGATTTTAGCTTTACCTATAATGTTTGCATTATTAGATGAGATTGCACTATGCGAAATGAAAAATTAATGAGTTGCTTTTCTTAGCCTAAAACTAATTTATGCTGCTTGAAAAAATAATAGTAGTCACTATAGAGTTGAGTAAAATGCCAGTTATGAAGTAATACATATGGAATAATTCCATTTCTTAAAATAATGTATGCACGCGGAAAGAAGGCTGAGGAAATAAAAAACTTTACCGATAATTACTTCTGAGTGATAGGGTTAAGGCCGTCTTTATTGTTATTCAGCAGTCTGTATCAGTGTGCACGCTCCGTCACTCTGTTGTGTCTCTTTGTGACACCATGCCTAGCCCACCAGGCTCCTCTGTCCATGGAATTTTCCAGTCAAGAATACCCGAGTGGGTTGCCATTTCCTTCTCCAGGGGATCTTCCTAACTGAGGAATCAAACCAGTGTCTCCTGCATTAGCAGGCAGATTCTTACCACTGCGCCACCTGGGAAGCCCAATCTATAACAATATTATTGGTCTATTTTTTTTTTTTTTTGGCTGGGCCAGGTCTTAGTTGCAGCATGTGGGATCTTTAGTTGTGACATGCAGAATCTTTAGTTGAAGTAGGGTCCCCTGAATTGGTAGCATGGAGTCTTAGCTTCCGGACCACCAGGGAAGTCTCTATATAGGATTTTTAGTAGTTTATGAACATACTGTGATTTATTTAAACAATTCCTTATTGATGGACATTTAAGCAGCTTTCATTATTTCCCTATTACAAATGATGTGATAAACATCTCTCATTACCTAAGGCTAAATTTTGGAAGGACAACCTCTGCGTCAGAGGACAGCCTGTGGCTTTTTGATATATGTCTTACCAAACTGCTGCCTCAAAATGTTTGAGTCATTCTCAGTTCCTACACCACAATCCCCTCCACACTTGGCAGTATAGAGAATGTGTTTTCCCACTTAAACTCCAACACTGAAAATTGCCATTCTGAATTTTTCCAGTCCGATGGCTATAAAAGGTTATCTCATTTTAAACTGTGTTTCTTTCATGACCTAAGTGGTGAAATAGACAAGTTTTCCTTGTGTTTTGCCATCTCTTAATATGCGTTCCTGGGATGTTACTCTCTTGTTATTACAGCGAGTCTTTGTAGTAAGTCTTGCTGTAGACAGAAGGGTCCCTTCTAGCTCTTCTACTTTCTTTCACGTCTTGCGTATTGTTTACTCTTCCAGGTGACTCTGGAATAAGTGTATTTGGCTGCCTCGTGTGAAACAATAGGAATAATAAGTCCTACCCTTCCCACTTCCTAGGGCCCATTGGAAGAATTCCAGAAAAACATCTGCCGCTGCTTTATTGACTACACCAAAGACTTTGTGTGGATCACAACAAACTGTGGAAAATTCTTCAAGAGATGGGAATACCAGACCACCTTACCAGCCTCCTGAGAAATCTGTATGAAGGTCAAGAAGCAACAGTTAGAACTGGACATGAAACAACAGACTGGTTCCAAATCAGGAAAGAAGTATGTCAAGGCTGCTATTGTCACCCTGCTCATTTGACTTATATGCAGAGTACATCATGTGAAATGCCGGGCTGGATGAAGAACAAGCTGAAATCAAGATTTCCGGGAGAAATATCAATAACCTCAGATATGCAGATGACACCTCCCTTATGTCAGAAAAACTAAGAAGAACTAAAGAGCCTCATGACGAAAGTGAGAGAAGAGAGTGAAAAGGCTGGCTTAAAGCTCAACATTCAGAAAACGAAGATCATGGCATCTGGTCCCATCTCTTCATGGCAAATAGATAGGGGAAAAAGGAAAACAGTGACAGACTTTATTTTGGGGGGCTCCAAAATCACTGCAGATGGTGACTGCAGCCATGAAATTAAAAGATGCTTGCTCCTTGGAAGAAAAGTTATGACCAACCTAGACAGCATACTAAAAAGCAGAGATATTACTTTATCAACAAAGGTCTGTCTAGTGAAACGTATGGTTTTTCCACTGGTCATGTATGGATGTGAGAGTTGGACTGAAAAAGAAAGCTGAGCGCTGAAAAATTGATGCTTTTGAACTGTGGTGTTGGAGAAGACTCTTGACAGTCCCCTGGACTGCAAAGAAATCCAACCAGTCCATCCTAAAGAAAATCAGTCCTGAATATTCACTGGAAGGACTGATGCTGAAGCTGAAACGCTAATACTTTGGCCACCTGATGTGAAGAACTGACTCCTTGCAAAAGAACCTGATGCTGGGAAAGATTGAAGGTGTGAGGAGAAGGGGACGACAGAGAATGAGATGGTTGGATGGCATCACCGACTCAATGGGCATGAGTTTAGTCAGTGACAGTAGTTGATGGTGGACGGGGAGGCCTGACATGCTGCAGCCCATGGAGTCGCAAAGAGTCGGACATGACTGAGCGACTGAACTGAGTGACCTTTCCCACCCTCTCAATGCTCCTCTCAATGCTAGTGTGAGAGCCCAGTCAAACAACATATGCAAAAGTATTCTCGAAGCTGTAAGGGTAATTAATAGCAACAACAGCTTATTTTCAGCTTTTGTTGGAGACCAGGTTTGGCGCTAAGTGTACAAACGCATCACCTTACTCGGGCCACACCACAGCCCTACAAGGCCTGTACAGGTGCTAGTCCTGTTTACAGATGAGGAAGCTCAGCCGAAAGGAGGCTGAGTGACCTGCCCAGTGTCCCAGACCCGGAACGACCACCAGTGTCCCACACCAGGCATTCTCGAGTTCACCCCGTCAACCCATAGCACAAGGCAAGGGATGCAGAAACCGCCACCACAAACCAAGAGTGGAAAAAAACCCGGACCCCAGCTCCTAACAGGTAAAGTGGCCACGTGTGTCTGTGCACAGCTCTGCAGTGGAACGTTCTGGGACAAGGGCCAGTTGTGGGCTCTGTCCAGCCTCCATCCTGACAAGCTTGGCCAGGTCCCTTGACCTTACTAACCTTTTGTTTCTTGAGGACAAAGTGGGGTTAATGGTACTGGCCACCCTGCACTGGAGACAAAGTGAGATTATGCCTATAAAAGTGTTAACACAATGCCTGGGATGCAGGAGGAAGGATTTTCCTTAAAAAAAAAATTTTTTTGTCACCATCTTAACCATATTTGTTTGTTTTTATTCATGTTTTTAAATTGGGGTACCGTAGGCTAAAACTATGAAACGCCTCGCTCATTTGCACAGGCATCATGCTACTCTTCTCAGGATTGTTCCAGTTTTTATGTATGTGCCGCTGAATTGAGCTCAGGAACAGGGATGGAAAAGTGTGGTCTTTTCTCCTTCCAGCTGTGGCGCCACCGATTCTGTGATCTGGACGTTGGCCAACCTTTTCCTTCCTGGGTTTCCTTCCTTTGTAAGCGGGATTGACAGCAGTGTGAACCTGGGGATCTTGTGAGTGGGTTTATTGAGAGTGGGTGCTCCCGGGTAAGGGAAGTGCTGGACAATGCGGCTGTGTGGTCCCAGTGATGTCGCTCATCAGGTGCTCAGCTGGGGGCTGGGGGCTGCAGAGGGAAGCCCCAGGGGGTTCCTCAGGAAGAGGAGGCATAAACAAGGGGATATGTGTGCAGCTAAAAGGGCCAGCTAGGAAAGCAGCAGCCCTTGCAGCAAAGGACCCCTGCGGGTCTGGGAGCCTGGCGGAAGACCCCAGGCCAGACTGTCCAGCTTGGTGTGACCCCTTGCTGCTTTCCTTTTGAACCTCCCTGGGCCTCCTCTGGGTCCATTTCCCCACAGCCACACTGAAGCCCTCTTCACAGGCTGCTTAACCTCTCTGGACCTGTTTGCTCAGTGTTAAAATGAGAAACGGAACCTTCTTCCTCCTGTTGGGGACTGTGGACACTATGGGTTTAGCTAATAGATGTGTAGGAATTAGCATCAAAGAAACCACCCTGCAGATATTAACCTCCTTTCTCACCCTGCAGGCTTAGACCCATCTGTTCCTAGACCTAACAGGGCCCAGTTTCTTTCTTTTTTTTCTTTTTAATAGTATTTATTTTCATCCTAGTTGTGGCTTGGGGGACCTCTCATTCCAGCACACCGGCTTCTCTCTGGCTGTGGTGCTCAGGCTGTGTAGTTGTGCCTCACAGGCTCCAGAGCACCTGGACTTAGCAGTTGTGATCCACGGCTTAGTTGCCCCGCAGCATGTGGGATCTTAGTTCCCTGACCAGGAATGGAACCCGAGTCCTGTGCACTGGAAGGCGGATTCTTCACCGCTGGACCACTGGGGAAGTCCCAGAGCCCAGCGTCTTGTCTGAAAGTTGGGGGCAGATGTGGCACCTATGCGTGAGGTGTTTCATCGCTGTGTTCATTCAGCCAGTGAATTTTGGGACGCTGGGTGCTGTGGCAGTCCCAGTCATGCTCATGCAGACCCCATCTCCTCCTCTCTACTTCCTCCAAGTTGATGGGCAATCCCACTCCAGGTAGGAGGTTCCCAGTGCTGAGCCAGGCACCAGAGCACCCCAGAGAGAAAACTCAGGACCACATGGCGCGTTTCTCATAGAGCTGCATTTACCTACCCACAGGAGATACACTTTATTCTGAGATTATCTCTTTGTATCTAGGAAAATTGTAAACAGTTCCTTTTTTTTTTTATGGAATGATGCTAATCAGATGGGGTAGTTGATTTTCTAAATGTCCTTCTTTGGAGAAATGAAAAGCTGATGACTCTGGTGTGGCAGAAAGGTTCTAGAGTGGCTCCCTGGGATCCCTGTTCCCAGTATGTAAGCCCTTGTCTAAGCCCCTGCCTTGGGGGCTGGGCTGGGCCTGGTGACTCACTTCTGAGGCTGGAATACAGCAGCTGTCACTTCCATGATTCAGTGGCAAAAGATGGTGAGTTCCGTCTCGCTGGGTGACTCCTGCCCCTGCCTTCTCGCCATATATGTAGGCTTTGATGAAGCAAACCTTGACGACAGAGAGACTGACAGGGTGGCCAGGAACTGCGGGTGGCCTCTGGCCAGCAGCTGGGAGGATGTCAGTCTAGTAGTTAGTGAGGACAAAGCCCACCAGCAGCCACATGAGTGCGGAAGCAGATAGCTCCTCAGTGGAGCCTCAAGATTCCTGCAGCTGGACGGCAGGGCTCAGACTAGGGGGTGGCAACTGGGACATGCAGGGGCAAATGGGTTTTCAGTTCAGTTCAGTTCAGTCACCCAGTCATGTCCGACTCTTTGCGACCCCATGGACCACAGCACGCCAGGCCTCCCTGTCCATCACCAACTCCCAGACTTTACCCAAACTCATGTCCATTGAGTCAGTGATGCCATCCAACCATCTCATCCTCTGTCGTCCCCTTCTCCTCCTGCCTTCAGTCTTTCCCAGAATCAGGGTCTTTTCCAAGGAGTCTTAGCATCAGGTGGCCAAAGTTTTGGAGTTTCAGCTTCAGCATCAGTCCTTCCAATGAATATTCAGGGCTGATTTCAGCACTAGATAAGCAGTATAGCTGGGTATTTTTTTAATGTTCCTGATCTGTAGGGTTCAAACTTCAGGTGGTTGTGGCAGTAAAAACAGGTCCTTACAACCCCTTTTCAGATAAGCATGCCAGATGGTGTCTTAAAGGTTGGAGGCAGCTCCAGGACACACCTGGATTCTAATCTTAGTCCTCTCTCTCTTAGCTAAGCAGTCTGGGCAAGCTACTGGAGTTCCTCAGTGACATGGGTGTAATGCTGCTTTCCTAGGTAAGATAATGTGTGTCAATACCAATAATTACCATCTGTAGAACTTTCTTTGGTGTTAGAGCCAGTGTTAAATTTTACATGCATGATAAGGATTAGTCGCTCAGTTATGTCTGACTCTTTGTAACCCGATGACTGTAGCCTGCCAGGCTCCTCTGTCCATGGTATTCTCCAGGCCAGAATACTGGAGCGGGTTGCCATTTCCTTCTCCAGGGGATCTTCCCGACCCAGAGATTGAACTGGGTTTCCTTCATTGCAGGCAGATTCTTTATTGTCTGAGCCACCAGGGTGCAGCATGCATGATTGCATTTTTATCCTCACAAACATATAGGTTAAGTTGTTATTACCTGCCTTCATGAGATGAGAAAACAGACTCATCGAGGCCAGGGACCACTGAAGCCTCCAAGGTACAGGACGTGTGTGTGTGTCCCTGACTTTGTAGAAGGCCCTGGATAAGTTGAATGAATGGCTGCTTTCTCACTTGTGACCACTAGGTGGCAGGAAAGGACAGGCAGACATGCATTCGCCACTTAAAACGTACCTAAAAATTCCTGAAAACAAATTTGTTGAGCTGAAAATTGACTCCTACCTTATTATTTCTCTAAACATTTATGGAATGCTTGTTGTGTGCCAAATGATTTACAATGATTAGTTGTGTTAATGCTCGTCACAACCCTATGAGTTCTGCTATTACTCACTTAACAGGAGAGGAGACTGAGGCTGAGTTAAGTCACTTTTCAAGGTCACACAGGTAGAAAATGCCATGTTTAAGTTAATAATTTGGTGTGACTCCTGCTAGAACTTTTCCATGCCAGGGTACCTGAGTTGCTTTTACCTTTTCAAGGAGAGAGTAGTTTTGTTCACCTAGGTGTTTTCAGAATTCTGTTCATACTTGTTATCTTGCCTTTTTCACCTTCCAGTGAACCTTAGAAACATTTCCAAAGGGGTCCCAAGCCTTCTGACATTTGTATTCTATTCCATAGTGAGTTTGGATCACCAAGTGTCTAGGCAACCAACCCCCTGTGGATGTGTGTGTGTGTGTGTGTGTGTGTGTGTGCCCTCAGTCGCTCATCTGTGTCCAACTCTTTGCGACCCATGGACTGTAGCCTGCCAGGCTCCTCTGTCCATGAGACTCTCCAGACAAGAATATCGGAGTGAGTTGCCATTTCCTCCTCCAGAGGATCTTCTGGACCCAGAATGGAACCCGATTGTTATGCTCTTACAAAAGAAAAAAAGCTTCTACAAGCATCTGTGAACAGATGTCCCTGTGGCCACATTTGGGTCCTGCAGATCCCAGGGAGTGTGATCCTGGTTTGTGAGTTGTGTGTGTGGCTGTGTGTGTGGAGAGATGTTAATTGCCCTCAGGTGGGCTGTGCCTGTTTCATTCTCACCTGCAGAGTGTGGGAGGCAGCCTGTCTCCCATGGCAATGCCAACCTTGGGGGCGATCAATGTTCACGCTTCTACCAGGTTAAATAAGAAATCTTTGGTAAATATTTTGTTAATAGACTCAGCTACCTTCAGCTTCCCCTTTCCTTGCAGGAGAGCAGTCGGAAGTTGGGTGACTAAGAGTGTCCTGGGGGGGAGGGGAGAGATAAGAGAAGAAAATGGCCCCAGTGCCCTCCCAGGCCAAGGCTCCAGCTATGCACACTCCCCCTGTGTGTGCAGGAGGCACAGATACATTGAAAGGGGCCACTTTTTAGGTTTCAATGTGCAGATCCCAACCAGACTGGAAACCCCCAGGCTTTTGTTAACACAATAGGGCAGCGGGGAGAGGTGGAAGTAGGAGTTGAAACAGCTGGAAAAGTCCTCAAAGGAGAAAGGGGACAGGCAGGACCTGATGACCCCACCCTATGATTTGAAGACTCTGGGAAGGGAGCTCTCTACAGTCCCCTTACAGTGGAGTGGGGCTTCCAGAATGTGGTGCACACTGCCTGCTAAGTTGCTTCAGTCATGTCCGACTCTTTGTGACCCTATGGATGGTAGCCCACCAGCTTCTCTATCCACGGGATTCTCCAGGCAAGAATACTAGAGTGGGCTGCCATTTCCTACTCCAGGGGATCTTCCCGACCCAGGGATAGGAGCTGTCAGTAAAATGAGAGACTCCCATGTCAAGTCCCTGCCTCTCCCCTGACAGACCATTCCTCAGTTTCCTCCGTGTTCTCCATACCCTATTGCTAAGCGCAATGATTTCTCCCATTTTGCAGATGAGGAAACTGAGACTAGGGGAGGTGGCTGCATCCAGTGGCACGAATGAGGTGGAGGGCAGTACAGGGCACTCCAAGCCTCAGTGGCCATGAGGGCGCCCCCGGACCAGAAGCAGAGCTGGCAGGAGCGCTCCCAGGGAGGAAGGGTAAGCTTTTTTCTTTTCAGTCTTTTAAAAAAAATGTTGGCCTCTCTGCTCAATATTAAAAAAACAAAGATCATGGCATCCCATCCCATCACTTCATGGCAAATAGATGGGGAAACAATGGAAACAGTGACAGACTTTATTTTCTTGGGCTCCAAAATCACTGCAGATGGTGACTGCAGCCAAGAAATTAAGATGCTTGGCTCCTTGGAAGAAGGGCTATGACCAATCTAGACAGCATATTAAAAAGCAGAGGCGTTACTTTGCCAACAAAGGTCCACCTAGTCAAAGCTATGGTTTTTGCAGTAGTCATGTATGGATGTGAAAGTTGGGCCATAAAGAAGGCTGAGCACCAAAGAATTGATGCTTTTGAACTGTGGTGTTGGAAAAGATTCTTGAGAGTCCCTTGGACAGCAAGGAGATCAAACCAGTCAACCCTAAAGGAAATCAGTCCTGAATATTCATTGGAAGAACTGATGCTGAAGCTGAAACTCCAGTACTTTGGCCATCTGATGCGAAGAGCCAACTTATTAGGAAAGACCCTGATGCTGGGAAAGATTGAAGGCAGGAGGAAAAGGGGACGACAGAGGACCAGATGGTTCTATGGCATCACCAACTCGATGGACATGAGTTTGAGCAAGCTCTGGGAGTTGGGGATGGACAGGGAAGCCTAGCGTGCTGCAGTCCATGGGGTCACAAAGAGTCGGACACAGCTGAGCGACTGAACAGCAACAAAGCACGGCATGTGGAATCTCGGTTCCCTGACCAGGTATCGAACCTGCGCCCTCTGCAGTGGAAGTGAAGTCTTAACCACTGTACCACTAAGGTAGCCCCCAGGGAGGGTAAGCTGCATGTCATCTCCCTCCAGCCCCTTCTGGAGTGCCCGCCCCTCTCCAGGGCACATGCTGCCTGTGTCCTGGGCACACAGTTGCAGACTCTTCCCAGCTGAGGCCCGCCCTTGAAGGTGGCATCTGACCTTTGGACGTGTAAACAAGCCTTGGCCTGGCACGGGGTGACCAGGCTTGTCCTTGGGATCTGCAGACTTGGGCAGCACCAGGCAGGCATGTGCGCATGTGCTCAGGCTAGTGGACCTCTACTTACCACTTGGAGTTGATTCTGGGGTCCTAAGAACATTGTGTCCACCCCGATGTTGGCTCATACACTGGGGGCTTTCAAGGATGTGTTTTCCAGGCCCAGGTTACTTCCTAAAAGAGGACCAGGCTGGAATCAAAGAATCCCGGGGGACCTTGAGGATCTGAGAGAGACATATACCCAGGGCTACACAGCAGACAAAGTCAGATCCACAAACAGAGCAGGCTAGTCACAGCTTCCCTGGGTCTTAGCAGCCTCGTCTATTCAGTGGGGAAAGGTCCACCAACATCCCTGGCTCAGAGACCCCCTCCCTGCTGCAGTCCCTGACCCCACTGGCTCTCACCGCCCAGCCCTCCAGGTCCTCTTATCTCCAGGGCCCCGAGGCTGCTGGTTCCTGGGACTAGGCCCACCCTCCCTGGGGACACCAGATGGATGGGACTGCAGGGGCTGCGTGGGCCTGATATGGTGGCCCCTGGCCTTTATCAGTGGGGCCCGGGGCTCTGGCCAGGTACACGGGCCTGTCTGGTGGAGGGAGAAGTGGAGAGTGGATGCTCAGCTCCTGTGCAGACGAGATACAGGATGGGGACTTTCTTTAGTAATTAAAAAAAAAAAAACAACCCTATATTGCTTTCTCTGATTAGAAAGATTCAGGTATGTTACAACAAATGTAACAGAACAGAAATACATGGTATTGAAAGCGAAAGTGCCCGTGAATCTGTTTCCTATGCACAATCCCCAGGCCTAGTTTGGGGTTATCTCTCCAGATTTTTTGTGCACATAGATTAACCTTGGCAATTATTTACTGGATTGGAGTCGCGATAGGTTCCAACCCTGCAGCTTCTTGGCTTCCTAAGTGTTACTTCATCTCTCCGCGCCTCAGTCTTCTCATCTATAAAACCTTGCATGCACATGAGGCGTGCGGCCCAGGCTCAGCCCCCAGAGATCTCTCTCCATAACCATCAGGGTCTCCTGCCTTGTTGCGTAACTGCCTTTATTTTTCTTTTAACAATGCAACATGCACATCTCACCGTATTGGTGCCAAAGATGTAGCCCACTCCTGACAAATTCAAAGTTTTCCTTATATGTGTGAATTATCATTTATTTTTTTAACCAATTTGATTGTGGTATGATTTACATAGAGTAAAATGTACCCATTTTAAGAGAACAGTTCAGTGAGTTTCACAAATTTATATACATCCATGTAGCCACCACCGTCATCAAGACCTGGAACATTTCTGTCGCCCCCAAAATTCCCTCATGCCCTTTTGTTACCAATCTCTTGTCCTCATACCCAGCCCCAGGCAACCAATAAACTATTTCCTGTCCCTAGAGTTTAGATTTCCCTTTTCCAGAAATTTATTTGTTTACTTTTTGGCTGTGTCAAGTCCTAGGTGCAATACACGGGCTCTCTCGTTGCAATGCACAGACTCTCCGGTTGTGATGCAGGGCTCAGTAACTGCGGCAGGCATGCTGGCTCAGCGGTTGAACCCCCCAAGCTCAGTAACTCCATGGCTTGTGGGATCTTAGTTCCTTGACCAGGGACGGAATCTTGCATTGCAAGGCAGATCCCTAACCACTGGACCACCAGGAAAGTCCTCCAGAATTTCACTTTAATGGATAACACGGCAGGCACTCTTTGGGGCAAGGCTTCCTCACCAAGCGTGATGTTTCTGAGGCTCACCCATGTTGCTGTGTCCTGAGTTCATTGCCTTTCATTGCAGAAGAGTGTTTTACCGCTTCGATGTGTCAGTTTGGGTTTCCCTTCACCTGTTGAAGAACATTTGGATTATTTCCGTTTGGAACTATACTCTTATTTTTAAAGCTGCAGAGTAGAAGGACCTTAAGATTGTTTTCCAGGTGTTTATTGCTACCTTATACTGTAATGAGCAGCCCTACACATCTCTATGGTCATTATTGCCAGAGGAGGCTAGAGGCATAATAGAAAAGAATTTTTTAAACAGATCCTTTTGTTCCAGCTGGAATCCCAGAGGCCCAGACACAGCAGGCCATCTGCCCCAAATCACCCTGTGAATCAGTTACTATGCAGAGGTCAGGATCCAGCTCTGCCTTTACCCTCCTCTCCCTCGCAGAGAGTAGGGTAAATGCTCCACAAGGAACACCCCAGTGCATCTCCTCACGACGAGGATGGTGAAGGTGGTGGTGATGGTGTCCGTGTTGCCCACCAGCGCTCAGCGCTCGACGAGGATGGTGAAGGTGGTGGTGATGGTGTCCGTGTTGCCCACCAGCGCTCAGCGCTCGACGAGGATGGTGAAGGTGGTGGTGATGGTGTCCGTGTTGCCCACCAGCGCTCAGTGCTCAGCAGTGTCTCATGTGCTTTGCATGGATCTGCTCGTGTTAATCCATACAATACTTAACCGAAGGAGGTGAAATTATGTGTTCCCATTCTATAATTAAAGAAAATGAGGCATAGAGAGGCTAAGCATCTTGCCTGAGGTCTCAGAGCCAGGAAGTGGCAGAGTTGAGACTTGTACCAGACAGGGGAGCTCCAGAGCCACTGTCCTCAGACACATTGGCCTTAAATCCCTGCTGAGCAAGGCAAGTGGGATGTGCCATGGTGGCGCAACCCGAAGCAAACATCAGGCAATCTGGGCTTCGTGTTCCCAGCTTTGCTGTGTGGTGTGAGCCACCCCTTTCTGTCTCCGGGACTCAAGTTCCCCACCTACTAAAAGGGAAAGGGGGCAGTTGGGCAAGGCGGCTCCAGGATCGCTTGACAGTGTGGTTCTAGACTATTTTCTAGAGCCGGGAATACAGGAGAAGAGGGAGCTAGAGCTCGTGGTTTCGCTCCCCAAATGAGGTCAGGAGAGGCAGGTGGTCTGGAGGCTTTTCTAGGCTGGACTCTTGGAGGCCTGGTCTCAGGACACAGTGGCCAGGATGGTGACCTGAACAAGAGATTTGGCTTTTGTCCACTGAGGCAAGCAGGCCGGCCCTCTGGTCAGAGCATATTTCAGTGCTGACTTGGGCGCCTGAAGTCATGGAGTCAGCATCAGCAGATACCCAGCACTCGGGAGCACCACGCCCCGGGTTTGAGCCCTCCCTCGCCCTCCAGGCCACCTATCTCCTCACTGCCCTGGCCCCGGCCCTCAGGACCTGTACTCTAGGCACCCCTGCCTCTCTCTCCAGCCTCAGTGAAAACATATGCACAGCCCTGTCCTCAAGTTTATAGCAACAAAGGATGTATGCACTATCCACATTTATTGAGCACTGTTAATATTTACATGAATTAATATTTAATCTTCCCAAAGACCCTATGGTGCAGATAGCATATTATCACATTTTACAGAGGGGATGTCTGAAACTCAGAGAAGCTGAGAGCTTGGCCCCAGGTCAGACAGAATGCACACGTCAGAGCCAGGATGTGGGTCCAGACAGGCTGACCCTGAGCACACACTCTGTACCCACCTCACTACTTCGTTCTCCCTACCTAATGGCATCCCACAGCCTCTGGCTCCTTCCTGATACCATCCCTCTTACAACCATCCCTGTCCATCAGCCAGAGGTGGGAGAACAGTTTTGCTGTTAAGGACACAGTTCCTTAGAGGTGATGGTCTTGGGTTCAAATCCTGACAGCACCATTCACTGGTCGTGTGTCTCTGGGGGCAAGCCTCACAACCTCGCTGAGCCTCACCTTGATCCATTCGTGATTGCATGCCTGCTGCCGTGTCTGACTCTTGGTGACCCCACAGACTGTAGCCCGCCAGGCTCCTCTGTCCATGGGATTCTCCAGGCAAGAATACTGGAGTGGGTTGCCATTTCCTCCTCCAGGGGATCTTTCTGACCCAGGGATCGAATCAGTGTCTCTTGGTCTCCTGCCCTGGCAGGCAGGTTCTTCCCACTAGTGCCCCCTGGGAAGCCTGAGCCTCACTTTGGGCCTCTATCAAATACAAATGACAACCAGATCCACTTCATATAAATCATGAATGTAGACCACCGGTTCTCAAAGTATGGTCCAGGGACCCCTGAAGATCTCCAGGACGCTTTCAAGGGGATCCCGAGGTCACAGCTGTTTTCATTGTAAGACTAAGAGCTTTCACAATCTCATTCTCTCACGAGTATACTATGGAGTTTCCCAGAGGCAACGTGTCACGGTATTTCATAGCAGATAGAACGCAGACGCAGATGTGAGAAGCCAGCTGCTCTCTATTAAAGCAGACAATAAAGAGATTTGGAAAAATGTAAAGCAGTGCTACTCTTCACCCTAATTTTTTCCTAAAGTATGGTTATTTTTTATAACATGTATTTATGTTAGAGTGCTTAGTTATTTTTACATCATTGATATTTATTAAGTGTCTCAATTTCTATTTCTGATACAGTAAATGTTGATAGACATAAACACCATAAACAAAAAATCTTTGGGGTTCAGTGATTTTTAAGAGGGTCTTGAGACCAAAAAGTTTGAGAATGGCTATGTGAGTGCAAGCCATTGGCTACATTTGTGGAAGGAGGTGCCCTTGACCTTGGACTCGCCAAGATGCATCATTCTTTTTCTCCAGGGCTGAGTGTAGAGGTCATTACTGAACCACAGATGGCTGAACACTGGCCAAGAGAGACATAGCAGACCTTGGCCCTGGTTCCACCATGACTGGTTGCCCTGTGACCCTGACCAGACCCTGGAATGCTCTCAGCTTCCCCTTTCTCCACCTGAAGGACAGGTGGTCAGGCAAGCAAGTTTCTCAGGCACCTTAGACATATGGATCAAGTATGAGCAGTTAAGTCCTAAACTGCCAGCCTCGGGTCTGGAGCTTGAGAGCCCCAGTGGGAAGTCACACTCTGCCCCTAGCTTGGGGAGTGAGAATTGCTATGGCAGGGTCAAGAGACAGGATGCGAATGTGGGGAAAGTTCAACACTGGGGTCACCTGGCCTGAGTTTCCAGCCCCTGCAAACTCCGGTGCAGGACCCACAGCCTCACAGTGCCTCAGGGATGGCATCTATAAAATGGGAAGGTTGAACCCTGGCAGCTGATGTTTCAGCTAGAATGTAGGAAGCCCTCAGCATGCAGGCCTGGTTTCCCTTGGTCTCCTTGCCTTGAAGGCACCAGAGTGCAGAGGTGAGAAAACCAGCAGGAGGAAGAGCTGAGCTGGGAGCTACATGGCCGAATCTAGGTTCTGTCGACATCCTGGGTGACCTCAGGCAAGCCCCTGCCCCTCTCTGAGCCTCGCTTACCAGGAACTTCAAGTGGCCACAGCCTGGGGGAGCTCCGAGTTGGCTTCTGCCTGCCCTGCAAAGCTGATGGTTGGTAAGAGATCTGGCAGACACCGGACTCTCGGGGCCTCTTGTCCCAGCTGAAATGCCATCCCCCACATCCTTGTCCTTCTCCAGAGGGCCAGGCTGTTCCCAAGTCAGTCAACCAACCTTTACTTAGCACCCATTCTCACCAAGCCACAGGGCTGACTGGAGTCCAGATGTTTTCTCTTCTTTGTATTCCATTCCACTTCATCCGAATTCCAGGAACATTCACTTGGAGCTCAGGACTGGACTAGAGATAAGAAAAATGAAGTGTGCTCTATGTCTTGTAATGAGCCTGGGGCCTTATTAGATGAGGCATAGTTTATTCATTCATTCACACATGCATTCATCCAATAAATGTTTATTGAGCACCTACTCTACACCAGGTCCTATGCTATGAAGAAAGCAGACTTAAGTCTTGCCCTCATGGAGATTATAGTTTAGTAGAGGAAGCAGACGTTAAATAGCTAAACACACAAATATAGATATTACTATACATTCTGATGACATCAATGGGGTAAAAAAAAAACGGCATGATATGGAAAAGTAGGAAAGATTTTTCAGAGGGGATTGTGAACAGCTATTATAAACACAGACTTTGAGGACAGTGGCATCAACATGAAAAAAAAATTGTTTTTTTCATAATGACAAATCTGGAGGTGTTGGTTCAGCAGTTTAGGTATGGAAGCCTCTTTTGTACCTCATGTTTCCAAGATGGCTACTGGAATGCCAGCCTTCACGTATGTATCCCAGACAGAAAGAAGGAAAGATGGAAGAGCAAAAGGGCACACCTTGGTTCTCTATTCCTTTTGAAGGCACCTTCTCAGAAATCTGCACATCCTTTGCTTATACCTTATTGGCCAGAACATAGTCACATAGCTTCACCTGGAAAGAAGACTGGTAAACGAAGAATTGAGCTGAGCATCCTGAATGAAGTAAGAATTCTGTAAGAATTGAAGAGAGACAAGATAGTGAGTTGGTGTATTAGTTTCTTATTGCCACTGTAACAAAGTACCACAGGCTTGGTTGCTTAAAACAGCTGACATTTATTCTCTCAGTTCTGGAGGCCAGAAATCCCAAATCACTATCACTGGACTGAAATTAAGATGTTAGCAGGGCTGCACTCCCTCCAGAAGTTCTAGTGGAGAATTCACTCCTTGCCTCTTCCAGTTTCTGGTGGCTGCTGGCACTCCTTGGCTTGTGCCCACATCATTCCAGTCTTTAAGGCAAGCATCTTCAAATCTCTCTCTGCTTCGTCTTCGCGTTGCCTCCTCTTTGTGTATGTGTCAAATCTCCCTTCATTTCTCTCTTCCAAGGGTATGTATAATTGCATTTAGGGCCCTCCCTGATAATCCAGAATAATCTCCCCATGCTGAGGTCCTTAATTTAATCACACCTGCAAATGTTAGCCTTTTTCCGAACAAGGTAAATTTTATAAGTTCCAAAGAGTAGGCCCTGATATCTTTGGTGGCCATTTCTCAACCTACTATATAGCAGGTGACATCAGTTCCTGTTCCCAGGGACTTCATTTAAATGGAGGGGTCAGAGAAACCCTCTCTGAAGAAAAGATATTGCACCTGAGATGGAAAGGATGCATAGGAGTTAGCCTGTGGAAGCACGGGGAAGTGTCCCAGAGAGGGAATGGCATGCGCAAAGGCCTGAGGTGAGAAAAAGCTTGCCTGTGATGGTGGGGCTGGAGGGCACCAGAGAGAGATGAGCAGGGGCCCAGGAGCCCAGCAGCCATGGCAGGTATTTTTGTCTTTACTGGTTTTCGTTTGAGTTTGGTTTTTTGGCCTCTCCCCATGGCTTGGGGGATCTCTAGCTCCCTGACAAGGGACTGAACCCAGGCCATGGCAATGAGAGCGTCGAGTACTAACCATTGCACTGCTAGGAAATCCCTGGTTTTTAAAAGGTCACTCAGAAGGGAAAAGCAGAAGAGAACAGCTACCCACTCCAGTATTCTGGCCCGGAGGATTCCATGGACGGGGGTGCCAGAGTCGGACATGACTGAGCGACTTTCACTTTCTTTCAAGCCTGTATGGAGACCGATGCTGTTGTTGTTGTCACAGTCCAGGCGGGAGAGAAGGTGGCAGCCTGGCCAGGGCCATAGTCAGGGGTTGGATCAGAGAGGTCAGAGGGTTTGGTGATAGACTGGATGGGATGGTGCTGCAGCCTTGATACTGGACCAGAAGAATTCAAGGCTTTCTCAAAAAAAAAAAAAAAAAAAAATCCTGTATTTCTATAGTTGAAGGAGACCTTAGAGACATTTTCCAATTTGGGAAACTATATCCCAAAGAGGAACCTTGACTCCCTCCTGCCATAGGGAAAGAAGAGCAATGTGGGGACATAAATTCATTCAATGATACAAAGAGGAAGGGGCCAGACGGCGCCTGGAGCCCTGAGAGACTTCTGCAGGAGGTGGAAGTTTGATCATATCTGACAGAAGGAGGGAAGGAGCAAGGGGGCGTTGTGATGGAGCTTATTTCTTCCAGGTTTCTTGTCTTGCCTTTTTCTTCCAACTTGGGAGCACTTGGGCGGGGGATGTGTTTGAGTCTGTTTACCAAACCCAGGAGCTGTATTCAGGGCAGGATAGTGTGAAGGTCATAGTGGAGAGCAGTGACCTTGGACAAGCCATTCTCTTTCTGAGCCTCAGTTGCCCCATCTATGAAATGGAATAATAATGGCACCTACGAGACAGGATTAGTCTGAGGATTTGGTGAGGTAAAGAATTACCAAGAAGCTAATGAAGCTAAACTTCAGGGCCTCTCACTTGCCCTGCCACCTCCCCAAGGAAGGGCCCTGGAAATGCATCCACACAGTGATCAAAGGGTGTGCAGTCAAAAAAAGTACAACAAAATATAATAGAGGTGTGTCAGCCAATTAATACAGTGTTAGTTAATTACTCTGGATTTTGTGAGGCTTATGGACTTGGTAGTCATTGGGTTTTGTTTCATTTGGCCATGCCATGCAGCTTGTAGGATCTTATTTCCCCAACCAGGGATTGAACCTGGGCCACGGCAATGAAAGCCGAGTCCTAACCACTGGACCACCAGGGAAATTCTGACAGCTTTTTATTTTTATTTTTTTTGACCTAATAATCTGTTTTATTCATTTATTTATTTTTTAAATTTTAAAATTTTTAATTCTTACATGCATTCCCAAACATGAACCCCCCTCCCACCTCCCTCCCCATAACATCTCTCTGGGTCATCCCCATGCACCAGCCCCAAGCATGCTGTATCCTGCGTCAGACATAGACTGGCGATTCGATTCTTACATGATAGTATACATGTTAGAATGCCATTCTCCCAAATCATCCCACCCTCTCCCTCTCCCTCTGAGTCCAAAAGTCCGTTAGACACATCTGTGTCTTTTTTGCTGTCTTGCATACAGGGTCGTCATTGCCATCTTTCTAAATTCCATATATATGTGTTAGTATACTGTATTGGTGTTTTACTTTCTGGCTTACTTCACTCTGTATAATCGGCTCCAGTTTCATCCATCTCATCAGAACTGATTCAAATGAATTCTTTTTAACGGCTGAGTAATACTCCATTGTGTATATATACCACAGCTTTCTTATCCATTCATCTGCTGATGGACATCTAGATTGTTTCCATGTCCTGGCTATTATAAACAGTGCTGCGATGAACATTGGGGTACATGTGTCTCTTTCAATTCTGGTTTCCTCGGTGTGTATGCCCAGCAGTGGGATTGCTGGGTCATAAGGTAGTTCTATTTGCAATTTTTTAAGGAATCTCCACACTGTTCTCCATAGTGGCTGTACTAGTTTGCATTCCCACCAACAGTGTAGGAGGGTTCCCTTTCTCCACACCCTCTCCAGCATTTATTGCTTGCAGATTTTTGGATCACAGCCATTCTGACTGGTGTGAAGTGGTACCTCATTGTGGTTTTGATTTGCATTTCTCTAATAATGAGTGATGTTGAGCATCTTTTCATGTGTTTGTTAGCCATCCGTATGTCTTCTTTGGAGAAATGTCTATTTAGTTCTTTGGCCCATTTTTTGATTGGGTCGTTTATTTTTCTGGACTTGAGCTGCATAAGTTGCTTGTATATTTTTGAGATTAGTTGTTTGTCAGTTGCTTCATTTGCTATTATTTTCTCCCATTCAGAAGGCTGTCTTTTCACCTTGCTTATATTTTCCTTTGTTGTGCAGAAGCTTTTAATTTTAATTAGGTCCCATTTGTTTATTTTTGCTTTTATTTCCAGAATTCTGGGAGGTGGATCATAGAGGATCCTGCTGCGATTTATGTCTGAGAGTGTTTTGCCTATGTTCTCCTCTAGGAGTTTTATAGTTTCTGGTCTTACATTTAGATCTTTAATCCGTTTTGAGTTTATTTTTGTGTGCGGTGTTAGAAAGTGATCTAGTTTCATTCTTTTACAAGTGGTTGACCAGTTTTCCCAGCACCACTTGTTAAAGAGATTGTCTTTACTCCATTGCATATTCTGGCCTCCTTTGTTCTGACAGCTTTTTAAAGCTTTGCTGTTTGCTGTGATTTCTTTTCATGTGCTAAGTAAACATTCGAGTTTGCACTAATTCTGTATTTATAATTTTGGATTTGAACTCTTTTCCTTAAGAAGACTCCAAAGATTGTGTGAGCGTTGGGTTCACTACACCTGTGCCTGTTGGCAGGATGGCGCTCGCTGTCCTAATCCGCCTGTTGGTGGGCTGAGTAGGCATGTTGCCAGCAGACCTGCCTGGTCTGAAGCATGGAGGTGAGCAAAGAACAGTTGCCAGGGACCCTTCTCTTCCCACCTTCAGACTCTCTGTTTAAGACAGTTCCATGAGAGCAGAGATCTCTTCTTATTCCTCACCAGACCCGCCCTCCACGCTCACCGTAGCACCTGGCACGTGGCAGGCCTGGGGTCCAAAGGAGGGGACTGAGTGAGCGTGTGACATGTGACAGATGAATGAAAGGCGCTGCTGCCTGGTTTCTGGGAGACAGGAGTCGGGGTCCAAACGCGAAGGTGCAGCAGGGTGTGAGCAGGCAGACCTGAGCTTTCCCAGGGGCCCCTGGGCAGGGCTGACCCTGGACCAAGGCCCCGGAGGCCGATTCAGAGGGGCGAGGAGATGAGACAGCTCTGGCCTTGCCCTTGGCTGATGAGAAGAAAAAATTTTACCCCCATCACCAGGCCACAAAAGCTCCTCTCAGAGAAGACCGCTCCAACCAGGGCCACCACATTCCTGACCACACGCTACGGGGACCTGAGCAGTAGCTCCTCTGTCCCCTGACCCCAGGCTGAGCTTCAGACCCTGAGCAGGCCACCCTCTGGTCCTCAGGGCAAATTACTCAGGGAGTGACACGGGAACTGACAGGTTACTTAATCTCTCTGGACATCAGGTTCTAGGCGATGTGTAACTCGGAGCAAGTTACTTTGTCTTTCTGAACCTCAGCGTCCACATCTGTGAAAGGGGGCAGTAAACGTGTCTACCTCGTAGGGTTGTGATGAGGATCAAGTGGGATAAGCCCTGTAAAGCACTTGGTGCAAGGCTTGGTACATAGTAAGGGCTCAATAAATATTATTTATTATTCTTCCTTCTACTTATTCCCAAATGCCAGTCTGACAAGTTTTCACTGATTCAAGGTGAAATGAGAAAAATAAATTTATGGGTAGAAAGCTCAATTTGTTATTATCTCCATTTTCTTCTATTTATCTTTTTTAAAAATCCCCACTAATGTACTAATTTTACAATAAGAAAAAAAGAACAAAAGTCATATGTAAATTAGAAACACCACACACACTATAAACACACACACATACACATACATATATAAAATAGCGATTATCCCTCTGGGTGGTGAGAATAGGGGAATTTATTCTATTCACAATAACTTTTCCAAATGTTTTACAATGAGTATGTATTTCTTTTACTTAATAAGTTATTGGAAAATAAGAATAAAATTATAATCAGCTCTCATATCATAATAGATACTTCTGTTTTCTTAAAACCTGTTGTGGGCAAAATTTAAAATGAACATCCCTGAGGGATTTCCTGGGTGGTCCAGTGGCTAAGATTCTGTGCTCCCAATGGAGGGGGCTCAGGTTTTATCCCTGATCAGGGAACTAGATCCCACATGCTGAAACTAAGACCCAATGTAACCAAATAAAATATATTCTTTTTTTAAAAATGAACTCCCCTGTCTCCAATTTTCTTTCCTGAAATTTCGCTAGTCTGTGATAACCATCCCCACTGTTCTAGATCAATGACCTTCCCCCCACCCCCCCCCAACCCCGGCTACACTGGGTGTTTGTTTCGGCACTCTCTAGTGGTGAGCAGGGGCTACTCGCTACTCGCTAGTCGCAGTGAGCGGGCTTCTCATGGTGGCGGCTTCATTGTGGAGCGCGGGCTGTAGGCTCACGGGCTCAGTAGCTGTGGCGCAGGGGCTTAGGACTGAACCTGTGTCCCCTGCATTGGCTGGTGGTTTTCCAACCACTGGACCACTAGGGAAGTCCAATGACCTTATTTTAGAGAGGAGGAAACTAAGACCTAAGAGACCAGCAGGCTTTCCCCCTTTTCATCCTAAGAACATAAATATAAACATAAAATAGAATATAAAATATAAACAGTAATATCACAGGCATCCAAGTCTTCCTACTCAGAATTGACAGCTATTAAAATCTTATTAAATCAGCTTATCCTGTATGTTTATTTTAAATTACAAATAGAGTTGAAGCCCCACTTGTCCGCTTCATTCTCTGTCTCAGCCCCTCCAGACCCCACAACCACCGTCATCTGTACCACCTGCATCAGAGAACAATTGTGTAGTGTTGTTCGGGGCATGTGTTTCTAAGCTACGTAAATGGCATCTCACTGCACATATCGTTCTGCCACTTGCTGTATTTCCCTCTCAACATCATGTTTTCAAGGTATATCTGTATAAATATAAACACCCTTTATCATTTCTCCTTAGTATTTAGTATCCTAGCTGTATAGCCCTTCTGCTTTGAGGTGGGTTTAGGTTGTTCTCAGATAACCTTCTAAGGTCACAGAGGAATCAAATGCCCTTTCTACTGCCCCAAAGCACAGACACACAGTCACCGCACAGCAGATACAGAATACAGAGCTCCCCTCATGGCCACCCCTGGTCCATCTCCCTAGACCCACCCTTCTCTGCTCTCCTTATCTCCTAGAGCCCCGGAGATTCAGGGCCAGCTCAGCTTCAGGGTGTGAGTAGGAGGGGTCGAGAGGTAAGAGTCTTTCTTCCAGGACAGAAGGCTAAGACATCCTTGGGCACTTCTGACCTGGACTGAGTTGTTCCAAAACATGGTTCTGGTGGCCTGACTCTAAATGGCCAGGAGGAGAAAGGCCTGTGGTGGTCGTCTGTGCTGTTCACAGACGCCCTCCCTTCTCGGGGCGCACAGCAGGAGGCACACATTTGTAGAGTTACATATGCAAGTACCTATGCTGCTTTGTCAAAAAAAAATGAGAGGAAGTAAGCAGACCCTTCCAGGTGAAAGCTTTAAGAGCCAGCATGCGAATGACTGCCTTCTCTCTTGCTTCCTGGAATGGCTAGTGGCAGAATTCAGGTTGGTGGTTGCTCTACAGACTTGGGGCCTGGAGTGAGGACAACACAAAATAGAGCTGGCCACAACCCCACAATGGATGTTTTAAGGCACTCTTTTGGGGTTGGTTGTCACTGCAGCATAATCGGGCCTATCCTGGCTGTTACAGAGCCGCCTCTGAGGAGTGCCGGGTGCTGAGAGCCTGTCCTTCTAATAAACCTGAGTTTGCAGACTCCTGCCCTCTGATTTCCCAGGAATGTGCTACAGGCGAGAGACAGGTACACCCTGGGGGCCCTATTGGAATAAGGAACTTCAGCACTGAGAAAGCAAGAGATTCCCAATCCTTATAAAAAGTACTATGTGTTAGGCCATAGCCTTAAAGTTTCATTTCCTAGTTGATGTCCTTGGGCTGGTGGAGGGTTGAACAAAGTACATGCGTCAAGTACCTGGTGCGGCCGCTGGCCTATGGTGAGCTCAGCAAAGGCATAGATAGCAAAGCTGCTCATTGAAGCCTCATTGTTAATAGCGAAGAATTAGAAACTAAGTATCCAACAACAGGGGAAATAGATAACTAATTATGCACTGTCCAGGTATTACTAAGCAGCCAGAAAGGAAGCGCGGGAGACATGGGTCTGATCCCTGGGTTGGGAAGATCCCTTGGAGGAAGGCATGGCAACCCACTCCAGCATTCTTGCCTGGAGAATCGCATGGACGGGAGAGCCCGGTGGCCTGTAGACCATAGGGTCACAAGGAATCAGCCATAACTGAAGCGACGGCACACATGCAAGCGTATATGCTACTAAGAAGCCAAAAAGGGGGGAAAAGGAAAAGAGGTAAAACCATGTAGAGTCTGTTGTTACAGACTGTCAGGTGAAAACAGTAAGTTCTCCAGTGGTTTGGTTGGAAACAGACAGACTTGGGTTTGAGTCTCAGCTCTCCTAGCTGTGTTTCTTAGGCAAGGTTCTTAACTGCTCTGAGCTTCCGAGACTGACAATAATAGGCGCTCAATAAATGTGAGCTATTATTACTTTTATTATCACTATTAATAACAAACCTATGGGTCAACATTGGCAGAGTACGTGACTACTATTATCATCGCTCTGCCATCCAGAATTTCATCTCCCTAATGATCCTATGAAGATGATCTTAATCCCCTTTATACATAAAGGCACTGAGGCTCAGAAGTTAAGCCAGATGCCCAGTTTCCAGATCATCAATAAGGCAGTCAGGATTTAAATCCAGTTCTGCCTGGTTCCAGGTCTGCCTGGTTACCAGAGAAGGCAATGGCAACCCACTCCAGTACTCTTGCCTGGAAAATCCCATGGACGGAGGAGCCTGGTAGGCTGCAATCCATGGGGTCACTAGGAGTTGGACACGACTGAGTGACTTCACTTTCACTTTTCACTTTTATGCACTGGACAAGGAAATGGCAACCCACTCCAGTGTTCTTGCCTGGAGAATCCCAGAGACTAGGGGGAGCCCAGTGGGCTGCCGTCTCTGGGGTCACACAGAGTTAGACACGACTGATGTGACTTGCAGTAGCAGCAGTCTGCCTGGTTACAGGGTTCATACTTCTTAACCACTGCAACCTGCTGGCACCTGGAGCAAATAACACGTTTTCAGCGTCACGGGATCATAACACTTTACTTCTGAAGGAGTCATCCTAGGACACTGCAAGAGCCATGCCCTCAAGAGGACCTCACAGGCAGGTCCAGGTACAATGAAGCCATTGGATGAGCAGCTGTCAGCTTTTTGGTATTCACAACCCAGTTTGAATACTGGATTTGCTTTGAAATCCAGAGTCTCCCATACAGTAGTAAACAAACGGACCACCATGTATAAAATAGAGAGCTAGTGGGAAGCTGCTGTATGGCACAGGAAGCTCAGCTCAGGGCTCTGTGATGACCTAGAGGGGTGGGGTAGGGGTGGGTGGGAAGGAGGTTCTAGAGGAAGGGGATATATATTTATATACATACATATGGCTGATTCATTTTATTGTACAGCAGAAACCAACACAACATTGTAAAGTAATTATACTCCAATTAAAACACAAATGGGCAACGATGACCACTATCATAGCTGCCTCCAAGAGGGCCCCATGATCTTCGCCTCCTGGTATTCACGTCCTTGTATGGTGCCCTCCCACACTGAGCAGGGCTGACGTGCGTCAGCAACAGGTTATT
Organism: Ovis aries; assembly: GCF_016772045.2. NCBI lineage: Eukaryota > Metazoa > Chordata > Mammalia > Artiodactyla > Bovidae > Ovis > Ovis aries. Next base: position 63,682,604 of record NC_056058.1, read on the forward strand.
CAGGAAACAATGATGAGTAACTTCTGGAGCTAGGTATAAAGGACAGTGTGGCTCCCCCACCTTGCTCTCCCTAGCTCCATGGTGTCAGGACACTCAAGCAGCCCTTTGAGAGGTCCACATGGTGAAGAGCTGAAGCCTCCCACCAACGGCCATGTGAGTGTGCCATCTTGGAAGCAGATCCCCCAGTTCCAGTCAAGATGACTTCAGACCTGGCTGACATCTAGACTTCAACTTCATGAAAGTCTCCAAAGCCAGAGCCTCCACAGCTAAATCATTCCTGCATTCCTAAACCACAGGAACGGTGAGATAATATTTGTTTTAAGCCACTAAGCTTTGGGGTAATTTGCTACATGGCAATAAATACACCATCACAGTACAAGGAAAAACAATGCCTTGAATATCTTTAAAAGAAAACAGAACGGTTATCGCGTGGCCCTCTCTGTCCTCTTTGGCACGTGCGTTGGAAGAACTAACCCTTCCACAAGGCTGTCCTCGCTTATATACTCACCTGGCCTCAATCTCACAGCTCCTGGTAAACACACCACCTTTCTCTGGCACCAGCTCTAAATGGTGCTCCCCTCCATCCTGTGAGTTATACCCTTCTGTACCTCCCTACAATCCAATTCAAACAAAAAGCACTGGAACAGTATACACGCTGGCTTGTAATAAAAATAAACTTTACACACAAGGAAAAAGTTGGCAACACCACTTGGAGGTCATGAGACCACAGCCCCACTCTGTTAGGTGATTTCATCAAAAGCTGAGAAGGGAAACTTCACCCATTTTGAGCCAAACCCCTCCTTTTGTCCAGCCCCCTCACTGCCTTCTTCTCCAGCCCTCTCAGATTTGCAGGGGTCCCCTAGCTAGAGAGGAGCCCTTCCTTCCTATGGTAAAATCTGCTTTGGGTGGAGAAGCTCAGTGTAGACAGGCTTTGCAGTAACAACACTTTGGTTCTGGTTCATATTAGTTCAGTCGCCTTGGGTCAGTCACTTAACATCATTGAACCTGAACTTCCTCTTCCCTGCTGAGACTAACAATAGTACCTTCCTGTAGAGCTGCTGAAGGGATCAAATGAGAGAATCCTGGGCAGATTAAGTGCCTGGCAATGAGTAAGAGTGCATTTGTATTTCATGGTTAATGAAGAATAACAGCAGTAACGGGAGCTGTTAGTTATTTAAGGGCTTACTACACGCCTAGCATCCTTTATATGCACTTTCACATTTCATCTTTCCAGACTGGGCCTCTCTAGGATCCTCATTTTATTTATTTATTTGGCTGCACTGTGCAGCATGTGGGGTCTTAGTTCCCCAGCCAAGGATCAAACCCAAGCCCCCTGTATTGCAAGCATGGAGTTGTAATCACTGGACCACCAGGGGGGTCCACAGGGATCCCAGTATTCAAAATGAGGGAGCTAAGGCACAGAGAGTGAAGTGCTCTGCTCAAGATTGCACAGGTTCAGGCAATGAGGCGTCAGAACCCTCACCCTTGGGTGAGGATTGGGTGTAGGGCCCTGTAAATATCAGGAACACTGTAGGGATTGGAGAACAGGAAAGATGGCACAGCAAAGGAACACACAGTTAAGAGGCGAAGAGAGTTTCCTGAGTGGCAGAGTCAGGCATGACTCTGGAGGTGGAAGGCCTCTGCAGGTGTTGCCACCTGTGTCTTGTCTGTAGCTGGAGTCCCAGCCCAGACATGGGATAGTCCTACTCATGGCTCCGCCTTATCCCTCTGAGTACCTGCATTGGCCACAAAGCAGTGTGTACTCACGAAAATCAGGTTCTGCTGGTGGAAAAAAATCAGGCTGTTTTATTGTAAAGACAAAATAGCATAAATATGATAGCATCACATTGAGCCAGCTTTGGCCCAACTCTGAAGCACCGTGTCCTTCTCACTGAACCAGGAAAACAAACTCGCAGAACCAGCATCATCCACAGCTTGGGGCAGAGAGAGTCAGCTGGCGTGGGGCCCTCTTCTTCCTGGCTTTGACCCCCGGGAAGCCCTGTGACTCGGATGATAATAATAAGAGCTATACAATGCGAAAGACCTGGGTTGGGAAGATTCCCTGGAGGAAGGTAGGGCGACCCACTGCAGTATTCTTGCCTGGAGAATCCCCATGGCCAGAGGAGCCTGGCAGGCTATACTCCCTAATGTTGCAAAGAGTCGGACATGACTAAGCGGAGCACATACAGTGGTAATGAATGCGCCTGCCAATACAAGAGACACGGGTTTGATCCCTGATCCGGGAAGATCCCATGTGCGATAGGGCAACTAAGCATGCCCTTGAGCCCGGGTTCTGCAGCAGGAGAAGCCACGGCAATGAAAAACCTGCGCACTGAGACTAGAGAGTAGCCCCCGCTCGCCGTAACTAGAGGAAAGCCCACACAGCAGAGAAGACCCAGCGCAGCCAAAAAGAAGTAAATAAAATTATTTTTTAAATAATAAGAGCTATAGTGGTATCTACAGGGTGCTAAGCCCTATGCTTTCTGTGATTGAGGTTTAGAGAGGCTGAGCTGCTGGACAAGGTGGCCTAGCTAGTTAACCTCCTGTTTGACTGCGACAGAGGCAAGGGGCTACCTAAGTGGAAGTGAAGATCATTGGGAAAGAAGAGGAACCACTGAAGCCACCGGACAGGGTGCAGATTGGCCTCTCAGAACACATCTATTGAGGAAGGCAGGATGGTCTAGTGCACTGGTTCCCAATCAGGCGTGATTTTGTCCCCAGGAGACATTTGGAAATACCTAGAGGCATTCTGGTTGTCACAGCTGGGAAGGGAGGTGCTGCTGGCCTCTGATACACAGATGCCACTGAGGGCTTCCCAGGCGACTCAGTAGTGAAGCACCCACCTGCCAATGAAGGAGACGCAGGAGACCCGGGTTCAATCCCTCGGTCAGGAAGATCCCCTGGAGTCGGTAATGGCAACCCACTCCAGTACTCTTGCCTAGAGAATTCCATGGACAGAGGAGCCTGGCAGGCTACAGTCCATGGGGTTGCAGTGTCGGACACGACTGAGCGACTAAGCGCAGCACACACGTATGGAGACCAAGGATGAGGCTGAAGATCCTCCAGCAAACAGGGCAGCCCTGTAACACTGAACTGCTGACTACAAGTGTCAATCATACCACGGCTGTGAGACCCTGCCTGGTCCAGCAGAGGAGGGGTCATGTAGCCCCTGGACTCTGAGGCACCCTGACTAGCTGTGTAACCAGGAACAGGCACATCACCTCCTCGGTGGCCCACCCTGCAAAACTGGGGACACTTATTTGAACCAATATCAGTTCACTGCTTTCAGGCGGCAGGCACACAGGAATACTCCATAATAGTGCTGTTATTGTTATTTATTTTTAACTGTATTGGAGTATAATTTTGTTTTTGGCTGTGTCATGTAGCATGCAAGATCTTAGTTCCCCCACCAGGGATTGAACCCATGTTCCCTGCAGTGGAAGCCTTAACTGCTGGACCACCAGGAAAGTCGTTGGAGTATAGCTGATTTACAATGTCGCATTAGTTTCAGGTGTACAGCACAGTGATTTAGTTATACATATATTCATTCCTTTTCAGATTTTTTTCTCATACAGATTATCACAGAATACTGAGTTCCCTGTGCTATACAGCAGGTCCTTGTTGGCTACCTATCTTATGCAGTAGTATGTGTGTGTTAATCCATCTCCTGATTTATCCATCACCCCTATCTTTCCTCTTTGGTCACCGCAAGTTTGCTTTCAGTATCTGTAATTCTGTTTTGTAAATAAGTTCATTTGTGTCTTTTTTTAAAATTAGATTCCACATATGAGTGATGTATGATATTTGGTTTCCCCTGACTTACTGCACTCAGTATGATAACTTCTGGGTCCAAACACGTTGTTGCCAATGGCATTATTCCATTCTTTTTAATGGCTGAATAATACTCCATTGTATACATGTACCACTTCATCTCTTCCTCTGGCGATGGGCATTTAGGTGGCTTCCATGTCTTGGTGACCATAAATAGTGCTGCAATGAATGCTGGGGTGCATGTTATCTTTTTGAAATATATGCCCAGGAGGGATGTCAGGATCATATAGTAGCTCTATTTATCGTTTTTTAAAGAACCTCTCCATAGTGGCTGCACCAATTTACATTCCCACCAGCAATGTAGGAGGGTTCTCTTTTCTCTACCCTCTCCAGCATTTATTGTTTGTATAATTTTTGATGATGGCCATTCTGCCTGGTGTGAAGTGATAGCTCATTGTAGTTTTGATTTGCCGTTCTCCAATAATTAGCAATGCCTAGCACCTTTCCATGTGCATTTTGGACATCTGTATGTGTTCTTTGAAGAAATGTCTGTTGATATAATGTCACTGTTGTTAATGACTGAGGGCATACCCCTGCAGAAGAGCACTGACAAGGTAGACAACAAGGGGGTTCCAGGAGAAGCAGACTTGAGAGGGCGGAGGTGGCAGAGGAGGCCCTGAGGACCAGGAGGAAGCCCTATTCTGGCATTCGAGGCCACTGTGTCTAGCTTCAGCCCACATTGCTCACCCTGCCCCCCACGGCTCTGGAAGGCCACTGGGCCAGCACACCAGGGGCTTTTCCTGCCTCCACAGTCCCCACCTCCTGAGGACCTCCTCCTCCAAGAAGCACCTAAATCAGCCTAACCCTTAAGAATCACAGACTGATTATCACAGACTGACCCAATAGGATGGCTACAGAGACACACCCAGACTCATTAGTCACATCCACATAGACTTAGAAAAATATACACACGTTCTTATCTAAACACATAAGCAACCTTAAAGCACACTCTGGCCTTCTTCACAGACTCACAAATACATTCCCATACACTCATTAACACACATACACAATCATAATTCAATCTCACTAAGACACACAGAGTCCCATACACACACACACTCACATGTACAACACTGGCACATAACAGCAACACATACCCAAGTATTAATATATGTAGTCACATTCACAAACCCACAGATTTATGTCCATTCACATATTTAAATACAAACCAAGGAAAGCCCATAGGTCTTAACACCTGTCTAACAGGCATATAAAAACACCTGTGCATATACACAGAGACGCCGTCTGAGCACATCTATCCAGCTATCAATGTGCTTATATCCATAAGATACATATGCATACATCACTCAAGATACACATACAGATTCCTATAGACATCCTCGCAAACCGCACACAGACATACAAAACGACATTTAAAAAAAAAAAAAACCTGTCTTCTCTTGCACACAGATATGCTCCTGTACCATATTTCATTCATTCATCAATCCATATCATTAAAAAATTGCTAAGGAAACTTCCTGGGGCCACCTTCCAAATTCATCCTTGCCTTATAGCTACTGTGTAGCCCAGCAAAATGCTCCAGCAGGTCATTTCTGCCTTTAAATTCCCACTTGCGGGCCGGCGGTGCGGGTTTTCTCTCCGCCCGAGCACGCAGGGCTCCATCTCCCTGCTGTCCTTTTCTGACTGCAGTCCCGCAAGGCCTCCACAGGCAGGGAGGTGCTCACGAAGGGGCCATGTCTAAAGGTGTCTTTCCCAGCACTAATCCAACCGCGGCCGGGGTGGTCCGCAGGCGTGGCTGGGAACCGCGGGCCAACAAGGACACTCAGGGATGGGGGATGAATGCCGGGAGCTCACGACCTTCCCTTCGGTGCCTCGCCCCCTCGCCACCCGCTCCTCTCTGCTGCTCGAGGGCCCCGCCATCCCTAAGTCAGAGGGGCGCGGGGAGGAGGTGGGGGCTGAACCTTCGGCTTCCCCAGGAGCAGCTCCCCTCCCCACTCCCTCCTCCCCACTGCTCCATCTTCCTCCCCACCCCCCTCCTCCCGCACTGCTCCGCCTTCCTCCCCCCTTCCTCCCCCCCCTCCTCCCCCACTGCTCGGCTTTCCTCCCTTTCTCCTAGATCCTCCGGCCTCCTCTCTCCCCTGCCCCCTACGTGGGCCCAGCTCAGCCCGCCCCTCTCCCCTGCCCCGCCCCTGCTCCTCCCTACCCGGCTTGGGCAGCCAGAGGCTGAGTCATCGCTGCGGCTCTGTTGGGAGAGCAGGCGAGCAGGTAGGGAGGGTGTGAAGAAGCCATGCGACCCATCCCGGCCACCAGGGACAGGGCTGAGTCCCGGCGTACAGTCCTCTCCCGGAGAGGGCTGGGCAAGGGCATGGGTGGGGCCCAGGACCGCGATCAGAAGCGGCCGGGCCCCAGAACGCACGGATTCCGCCGCCCTTACAGCAGCGTTTTGAAGAGCTGCACGTGGGATGGAATCATAAACTTCTGAGTAACGTGAGGCGGCATCTACGTCAGGCATCGCAAACTGGCAGCCCATGGGCAGATCTGGCCTGCACCTGATCTTACTTTGACCCACGCAGTGTTGTTTATGTTTATGTTTCACCAGATGCCAGTGTTTAAACACCATAGGATATTTCATTGGGCAAAAGTTGATTCCCAGCTCTTGAAAAATTAGCATATATGCCAACACTGAACCTGTATTTCCCATGTCAACAATAGCCTAATGCTGAGTGGGGCTGCCTTTTTAAATCAAGGCATGGTATTCTCTAATTTGCCACAGCCCCCACTGCTCCTTCTTGTTTCACCTGGGCTATTGAACTTCCTTTCTGTTACCTGCCAAACCACCATTTAGTGATTCCTAATCTAGTCCTTCTGCCCACTTCTCAGATAGGAATGAGGAAATGGAAGTGGGAGATTCCTAGTCACACAATATCTGGCCTTAACACAGGAGAATCCAGCTTTCCCTCACCTGCTAATCTCGACCACCAAACCATTCTGCCAGTCTTGTCCACCAAAACATTCTACTTCCCCTGGTGTGCAGGCTTAGAAAAGGGATTGACGTGTGAAAAGTAGGTTCCAGGAAACGATCTGGGGATCAGAGTGGACCCTGTATAGAAGATGTTTTGGAGAGTGATTAACCAGGAGAAGGGTCTAATGACTTCAGGTTTCTTTCTATATGAAAGCAGATCCATGCTAAGGAATTGAGCAGAAACAGAATGTTGCCTGTCTCTGGAGGTGATGGCAGCTGCATCTTGATCTTTCCCTTAGAGTTGGAATAGGAGGCAGAACTAGGGCAAGTGGAAGGATGGCGCAGTCGGCAGCTCTGGAAAATTTGGTTGTAATAAGTAGTTCTCAAGTCACTAGAGACTTGGCCTTTGAGACACTAGACTGTTGTATAAGAGCTGCAAATGAAATATGCCAGTGTGCTTGGATTATTCTGTGGTGTAGTGTTTCTTTCACATGATTCTTGTAAAAGGCGAATTGTGATTTAGTAGGACTAGAGTGGAACTGAAGCGCCTACATTTCTGGCGAGGTTCCTAGTGATGCCAATGCTGCAAGCCCCCAGAGCCCTCTGAGCTTCCAGGCTCCCAGCTCCTTGTGCCTTCTGTTTATTCGCAAGGGTTTTTGCTACAGGGCAGCCAGGATGAAGGGCTTAGAGTCAGAGGCTTGGAGTCCCACCCCACCTCTTGATAGCCAAGTCACCTCGGGTAGGCTGCTCATCTTCTCTGTGCCTCAGTGTTCTCATGGCTCAATTGAAATCAAAGAACACTTCCTTAGGAGGGTAGAGAAGGAAAAGGGAAGTGGCGTGTGGCCCCAGCACAGTATATGGCTCATGGTGGGCACGCTGCAAAGGTAGTTTGTGTTATCATGCTCTCTGTGGGGCCACCCACGGGCAGTGACACCCATAAGCAGCGTGGTCATTGAGGGGCAGATATGAGACATTTCAGGATGAGGATCGAGCCCCTTAACATAGCCTTCCAGGCCATGAGTGGTGTGCGGTCACTGCCCAGCCCACCCAGCTCCCTGTCTATCCAGGCTTCAGCCACACTGGCTGCTTATGAGACCATTCAGCTTTGGTACTTTCCTCAGAGGCCTTGTACATGCTGTTCCTCATATCTTGGCTGCCTGGCCCCTTCTTACCGTCAATCTCAACTCCTGTGTCTCTTCTTCAGAGATGCCTTCCTTGGTCCCCACAGCCTTTAAAGGTAGGATTTAAGGGGTATGTTCTGGTAGATACGACTTAGCAGCAGCAGCAGCAGAGCAGCTTTTTGTGTTATGGGGATGGTAGAAAGAGAGGAGGAACTAAACACTGCCCCCACTAGTCTACAAATGCTTTTTCGCAAATTAGAAAAAAAGCACAACTTTGGGAGCTCCCTGATGGCTTTGTGGTTAGGACTCGGGCCTTTCACTACCACGGCCTGGGTTCAGTTCCTGGTCGGGGAACTGAGATCCTAGGAGTCGCCCATGGAGACCAAAAAAGAAAAGGCACAGCTTGGGTGGGATCTAGGCTCTCAGCCACCCTTCCCTCCTGTTACCTTAGTGCAGTATATAAACTGGGCAGCCTTAGGTGGCAGCTAGTGCTAATGCTTCCCTGAGCAGCCCCGTGACCAGTTTAATCCCCTTGCCTGGATTAAGTTCCTTTTAGAAACTCTCTTAATTCCTTAAAACTCATCACACACTGAAATTAGGTGTCTTGAGAATGACTCATTTAAAATCTAGCCTGTACTAGACTCTGTATTCCAAGGCAAAGACTCTCCATCTTGCTGAGGGCTGTATACCCACTGCCTAACCTGGTGCCTGCCATGAAACAGGTGCTCCATAAATATTCGTTGAGTATAGTTGACTCTTGAACAACACAGGTTTGAACTGCATGGTCCACTTAACGCGTGAGTCTTTTTTTCAATAAATACTACAATAGTGCTATATGATCCACAGCTGGTAGAACCCGAGCATGCAGAACTGCAGGTGAAGAAGGCAGCTATAAAGCTAGGTGTGGGTTTTCCATTACAGGGATGGTCAGTGCCCCTCAGTCCTGCGTTGCTCAAGGGTCAGCTGTATTTTAGGAGCTCATTATCTACCAAGAGAGATAGGGCTCATCAAAATAACCGTGGCCTGAGATGAGGACTAAATGGGGGCAGCCCCAGGGAGGGAGGTATCACTTCTAGCTGAGGTCATCCGGAAACGCTCACAGAAGAAGTGGTGTTTCAGCTGGGCCTGACAACATAGGGGGAGCTCCTGAGACCCATATGAGTGTGAGAGGGTTCTTGGCACTGAGAACAGCAGAAGTGAAGGTACAGAGGGCGAAAGTTCAATATGTGCCTTTGACAGGCCACAAATTATGGTCAGCAGAGTGGTCAAATATGTCTTGTGAATTAGCTTGCAAATATTTAAAAGTCAAATAAAGATCAGGTTTCTCGACTCTCTTGAAAGATCCTATCAGGCAATTGGTTGGCACCAAGAAGTGACAGCCCCTTTAAAAAAATCTGTGCTTTAGCACCAGTTTGCCATAGTCCCCACCTTTCCCCACTGCGTTTAAAAAATGTATATACTTGTATTTATTTGGCTGCCTCAGGTCTTCGTTATGGAGGAATCTGCATGCATTCTCAGTTGTGTCTAACTCTTGGGACCCTATGAACTGTAGCCCACCAGGTTCCTCTGTCCCTAGGATTTCCCAGACAAGAGTGCTAGAGTGCCATTTCCTCCCCCAGGGGATCTTCCGGACCCAGTGCTCACAGACCCACATCACCTGCATCTCGTGTATCACAGGCAGATTCTTTACCACTGAGCGACCGGGGAACACCGACTGTCTAGTTGCAATGTGCTGGCTTAGTTATTCCGAAGCACGTGGGATCCCAGTTCCCCAACCAGGGATCTAGCCCACATCCCCTCCCTTGCAAGATGGGTTCTTAACCACTGGACCACCAGGAAAGTGCCTCCCCATTGCATTTTTACACCCAACTCTCTTCACTGATTGCTCTTCTTTCCTGGCCTGGCTGTGTGGCTGGCTAGCACACTGTCTGATGGACTTGTGGGAGTGATAAGGAAAGGTGGGTCAGATCACATGGGTCCTTGAAAGTGGAAGTGAAATCGCAGAGTTGTGTCCGACTCTGCGACACTATGGACTGTAGCGTACCAGGCTCCTTTGTCCATGGGATTTTACAGGCAAGAATACTGGAGTGGGTTGCCATTTCCTTCTCCAAGGGATCTTCCAGGGATCGAACTCAGGTCTCCTGCATTGCAGGCAGACTCTTTACCGTCTCAGGCACCAAGGAATTCTACTATGGGTCCTTAAATGTCAGACTAAAAAAGTAGGATGATACCCACCCTAAAGGAAATGAGGAGCCATTGAATGTTTTGCATTTCTAGGTTCACTAAAACTGTGAGGGACTGAGGAAGATCCTCATGGACTGAAAAAAAGGGTGGTGTTGAGGGCAGGGGATCCGGACGAATGCTATGGTTTCTTTTTTTAAAAACTGATGAATAACAGGCCTCCTGGCTAATGAAGTAAACTGGTGACTCTGCAGGGATTTCAGGGGTCTCTAATTCCACAGAGAACAGCCAGGCTTGAGCTCAAAAGGACGACCGTCAGGCAAGGAGGTGAAGTTCTGGAAACCAAAGGAATGGGGAGCTCTGTGTGAAGCTTTCAAAGAGAAAAAAACAAAACAAAACAAACAGGCACTGACTCATGGTTGGGGAACAGGTACTTCCAAAAGGCAGAATTTTAATCTTAAAGGTTTCCGATGACTCACAAGTCAATGACATCCAACTTGCTTTTGCTTAGCCTTGAATACATTATTTTTCTTTAAGAATAATTGTACTTTTTCTGTTTGTGAAAATAATATATACTCATTAGAGAAAAAAAGGAAAATATAGAAAAATAAAACAAAGCTAATAATCAGCAGTGTAAACATATTGTTGGATTTCCTTATGTTTATCTTCTTCAGTGTATTTATGCCTTTTTAAGAAAAGTTGGGGTCACATTTCATATATAACTGATTGCTCTTTTTTTTTAACTTAAAATTTATTTATTTATTTATTTAGGGGCTGCCTGGGTTATAGTTGCAGCACATGGGATCCTTGATCTCATTGCGGCATGCAGGATCTTTAGGCCTGTGGGATCTAGTTCCCTGACCAGGAATCTTAGCCACTGGACTATAATACTATGAATTTTTCAGGCTTCGTTGGTGGCTCAGTAGTAAAGAATCCACCTGCCATGCAGGAGACAAGGATTCAACCCCTGGGTAGGAAAAACCCCTGGAGGAGGAAGTGGCAACCCATTCCAGTATTTTTTGCCTGGGAAACCCCATGGAGAGAGGAGCCTGGCAGGCAATAGTCTTTGGAGTCACAAAAGAGCTGGACACAACTTAGCAATTTAACAACAATGTGCATTTTTCACCATGAGACTATATTAATGCATCTTCTTATAAAACTTAGACAATCCAGAAGAGAAACACTGTATGTTAGCATCATTTTCCTGGTTTATGAAATATGCTTGGAAAAAACATTTTGCGTGTTTGTTTCCTTCCATTCTCAAAGTATAGTCAGAAATCTGACTTTTTTTCATGTTGCAAACCAATATTACCACCCTTATTTTACTGAAGAAACTGAGTCACAAATATGAAGTGATTTACACCAAATTGATTAGCTAGTGGCTAGCCCAGGGTAAGAGTACAACACCGTTGCACCTTTGAGTCTGGCTCAGTGCTATGAGGGGAAGGGAGCGTACACAGGTTGTCCTTCCCCACCCCCATTTCGGTTAGTTTACATAATGCCAGCTGTGCTTTTATTTTCACCTGTGATTTGATTTTTTTAATTGAAGTATAGTTGCTGTATAATATTCTATGTTACAGGTGTACAATACAGTAATTCATAATTTTTAAAGATTATGCTTCATGTATAGTTATTATAAAATATTGGCTATATTCCCCATGTTGAACAATATATCTTTGTAGCTTATTTTATACCTAATAGTTTGTACCTCTTAATCCCCTAACCCTAAATCATCCCTACTCTCTTCCCTCCACCGGTAACCACCAATTTGTTCTCTATATTTGTGAGTCTGCTTCTTTTTAAAAATTATATTCTCTATTTTGTTGTATTTTTTAGATTACACATATAGGTGATATACAGCATTTGTCTTTCTCTGTCTGACTTATTTCACTTAGCATAATGCCCTCTAAGTCCATCGATGTTGATGCAACTGGCAAAACTTTGAACTTTTTGTGGCTGAGTAGTATTCCATTTATCTCCTTCATCCATTCATCTGTTGATAGACACTTAGGTGGCTTCCATTATCTTGGCTATTGTAAATAATGCCAGTTGTGCTTTAAATTCTGGGAATTAAAGAGGCTTTAAACTGAGCACAGTTAATTTGAGTATACTTCATGGAAGAGGCAGATTTTATGTAGCATCTAGAAAGTTTGTCCAATAAATATATAGGTCAGTGGCAAGCACCCAAGCCTACTGGTCCCCAAGTGAACAGTAATACCAGCCTTTATCTTGTGGCAAGCCTTAACTAAGCCCATTGAACACTGCCTATGTTATTTAATCCTCACACTCAACTGTGTGAATCACTGCTGTTTTCACCAATTTAAAAATGAAGAAATAAGCACAGAGAGGGGGAGTGACAGGCTCAGGGTCACACACTTAGTAAATAAGAGGAAAGAGGTTTGAACATAGGTATCTTGGCTCTAGAACAATCCTGCATCCAGTCCGCACGCCCTTCCTGCCCCAAGGCTGAGCAGCAGGGCCCAGGCTTTGTACTGCACCATCACCAACAGTCAACCGGTTGTGTCTGAAGGATCCAAAGCCAGAGTCAGGGATACCATGCTGGCTTGGGGGCTGTGGCCAGGAGTGGTACCCAGAACCCTCTGAGAGGATTCCCACAGTGGGAAAATATAAATAAAAAATAAAGGATTTCCCAGAGCACTTGGCAAACCATGACCGATCCTCAGCAATTGTGTTTTGATTCTTCAGTTCAGTTCAGTTGCTTAGTCGTGTCCGACTCTTTGCGACCCCATGGACTGCAGCATGCCAGGCCTCCCTGTCCATCACCAACTCCCAGAGTTTACTCAAACTCATGTCCATTGAATCGGTGATGCCATCCAACCATCTCATCCTTTGTCGTCCCCTTCTCCTCCTGCCTTCAATCTTTCCCAGCATCAGGGTCTTTTCCAAGAAGTCAGTTCTTCACATCAGTTGCCAAAGTCTTGGAGTTTCAGCTTCAGCTTCAGTTTCAGCTTCACTGGAATATTCCTTCCAGTGAATATTCAGGACTGATTTCCTTTTGGATGGACTGGTTGGGTCTCCTTGCAGCCCAAGGGACTCTCAAGAGTCTTCTCCAACACCACAGTTCCAAAGCATCAATTCTTCCGCACTCAGCTTTCTTTATAGTCCAACTCTCACATCCATACATGACTACTGGAAAAACCATAGCCTTGACTAGATGGACCTTTGTTGGCAAAGTGATGTCTCTGCTTTTTAATATGCTGTCTAGGTTGATTCTTCTTAGATTCTGAAATAAACTCCACCATGAGAGAATAGAATCTAGATGACGGCTTGAGTCCTAGTCTTGCCTCTGCGAAGATCTGACTGTGTGATCTTAGGCCAGGCACTTGCCCTCTCTGGGTCTCAGGGGTTAAATGAGCCGGTCCTTTACCCTGGCCTTTGCAACTTGTATTTCACTGCTCTGTGGCCAACAGAATGCTAGGCCTTAAGGATGACTCAGTGGAAACCAGAGCTATTTGCTGTGCTCAGGGGTCCGTGGGTGCTGGACCCACGCTGCCCTTTCTCCACACCCAGCGTTTGCATGCAGGAAGACTCTCAGATGTCCTGCGGAGAACCCACCCAGCCTCATCCCCTGGGGCAGGGCACAGGACAAACAGAAAGTTGGAGGAAGAACTTGAATTCCTCCCTAAGACCTCTGTTCCCCAGGGCCCCACTCCCCTGAAGGGGCGCTCAGCTCAGCAGTGCCTCTCCACTTTACTTGGCAGCCCAGGCGGTGAGTGTTCTCAGGCACAGCCATGCCAGCCCCAGGAGGAAACCTTTGCTGGCTCCCCACTGCCCCTGGAATAACACACAAACTCCTCAGAATGGCAGAGAAGGCCTGTCCTCCACGCACCCTCAACGTGCCTCTCCAACTCTTTGGCCCTGTCACCTTGTCTCAGTATAGAGCTTTGCGGTTTTAAAAGCAGAGGCTGCTGCTACTGCTAAGTCGCTTCAGTTGTGTCCTACTCTGTGTGACCCCAGAGATGACAGCCCACCAGGCTCCCCCGTCCCTGAGATTCTTCAGGCAAGAACACTGGAGTGGGTTGCCATTTCCTTCTCCAATGCATGAAAGCGAAAATTGAAAGGGAAGTCGCTCAGCTGTGTCCTACTCCTAGCGACCCCATGGGCTGCAGCCTACCAGGCTCCTCCGTCCATGGGATTTTCCAGGCAAGAGTACTGGAGTGGGGTGCCATTACCTTCTCCAAAGCAGAGGCACCTGAATTCAAATCCCGAGTAGGCTTGTTGCTGGCTTTATGACCTCAGGCAAGTTACCGCATATCACTAATCCTTGATCTCCACACTCTTAAAATGGGGGTGGTAGCACCCATTCCACAGGACTGTATGAGAAATTAAATGAATCACTTAGAAGGTTCCTGGAACCTAGTAAACTCTAATAGGCTCTAAGTGCCTATTATTATTATTATGACAATTCTCAACCACATTTGACTACCATCTCCTACTTCCTGAAGCTCAGCACTCTCTTTCCCAACACTGTCTCCATACCTGGAAAGCCCTTCCCCACCCCTGTTCTCCACCCAGTAGGCTCCCTTGCACACCCTTGCAAGGCCTATTCAAAAACTATTGCCTGTGAAGACACTTCTGTCTCCCCGTCATGCCTTCTCTGACTATCACTTTAACCCAGGGCCATGGTTAGTGTCACCTGTGGTGAAACAGCCAGCATTAAACTCCTCTCAGTGGGATGGTGACTGCAGCCATGAAATTAAATGACGGTTGCTCCTTGGAGAGAAGCTGTGACAAACCTAGACAGCATACTGAAAAGCAGGCACATCACTTTGCCAGCAAAGGTCCATATGGTCAAAACTATGGTTTTTCCAATAGTCATGTATGGATATAAGAGTTGGACCAGAAATAAGGCTGAGCACGGAAGAACTGGTGTTTTCAAATTGTGGTGCTGAAGACCTTTGAGAGTCCCTTGGACAGCAAGGAGATCAAACCAATCAATCCTAAAGGAAATCAACCCTGAATATTTACTGGAAGGATGGATGCTGAAGCTGAAGCTCCAATGCTTTGGCCACTGGTGTGAAGAGCTGAATCACTGGAAAAGACCCTGATGCTGGGAAAGACTGAAGGCAAAAGGCAAAGAGGGTGGCAGAGGATAAGATAGTTATATAGCATCACCGACTCAATGGACATGAATCTGAGCAAACTCCGGGAGACAGTGAAGGACAGGGGAGCCTGGCTTGCTGCAGTCCATGGGGTCCCAGAGAGTTGGACATGACTTAGCGACTGAACACCACCAGCTACAATAGGATGCAGTGAACCACACAACTCAATCTATTTTTCCTTCTGCCAAACTTATTGAGCCTGAACCTAATCCGGTCTCTAGAGCTGGCTTCAGTTTAGATGAATTTCAAACTGGGGATAGAGGAACACCATTATATAAGCCACAGAGAAGCAATGACAAGCCCAGAATGTGGGACAGTTTATAAGACAACCGATGAGATCTTAAAAGTCAATGTTGTGAAAACAAAACAAAAGCAGATACACTGGAAGAGGAGTTCTAGATTCAAAGAGATCCTAGAGCCTAGCAAGTAAATGTAAGATGTGATTCTTGACTATATCCTGCTTCTTTTATTTTTTTAAGCTATAAAGATTGTATTTTTGGACCACGGGTGAAATCTGACTATGAATTGGGTGTTAGATGATAGAAGGAAATTATTAGTTTTGTGAGGTATGGTAAGTGTATTGTGGTTATGGAGAATATTTTTTGGAAATGCCTGCTGACCTGTTTAGGGCTGAAGTGTTAGAATATCTGCAGTTAACTTTAAACTGGTTCAGCCACAAATTTAACATATAGTAAGATGAAGTAATAGAGAAGGAAATAGCAACCCATTCCTATATTCGTCTGGGAAATACCATGGACAGAGGAGCCTGGCAGACTGCAGTCCATGAAGCTGCACAACAGTCAGACACGACTGAGCGACTAAACAACAAAAATGAAGTAAATATGGGAAAATGTTGACAGTTGTTGAATTTATGTGATCATGTGTAGGTACTCAGATGATAATTCTTCCTACTTTCCTGTATGTTTCAACACTTTCATAGTAAAAATTTTTTTTGTTTTTGTGTTTTAAAAAATAGTCCTTCTCCAAGGCTCCCACAGAAGGTATGGGACCTTTATTAAAGAACAAATCACAATATATGGGGGTGAGGTATGCCAGTGAGTCCTGCCATTCAGATCACAGGTTACAAACTCTTGGCAGTAGGATCCAAAGTCTGGATTAACTGTATTCCTCAAGCACCAAGTTCATAATAAATAATAAACATTTGTTGAATGAAGACTTTACTCTTGCTACAGTGCATGACTCAACAGTAAACTTCATCTTGGGAATCGCTAGAGTGAGAATGATAATGACATGCTTTTGCCAAGCAGTTACCCGGTGCCAGGCTTGATGCTAAGCCCCTAATGTGCATCATCTCATGTAATTGTCACAACAGTCAGAAAATTATTGATCCCATTTTACACATGAGTAAACTGATATACAGAAAGGTGAAGAAACTTGCCTCCAAGATCACTCAGTTAAGAATGGCGGAAGCATGTGGTTCTGATCACCACACACTGTTCCCCTGTCCCTCTGGCACCATCCTTTTGGCACAGGTAATTACATAGGTACCTGTTTTAGCTCCGACATCTGCTGAACTCGGAACCCTTCAAAGGCAGAAGAAAGAAAACATGTTCACACAAAAACTTATATACAAATATTAAAAGCAGCATTATTGAGAATAGTCAAAGAGTGAAAATAGCCCCTACGTCCATCAACGTGATAAATAGATAAGCAAAGTGTGGTCTGTCTAGACACTGGAATATTATTCACCCATAAAAGGGATGAAGTACTGGTACAATCTACAACATGCATGAACCTTGAAAACATTTCACTAAGCAAAAGAAGCCCATCTCCAGAGATCACATATTATTTCATTCCATGGAAATGAAATGTCCAAAATAAACAAATGCATCGAAAGTAGATTAGTGGTTGATTAGTGCTAAGGAGGCTGAAGGAGATTGGGAGGTGAAGGTTGCACACAGCTAATATATCAAAAACAATTGAATTTACCATTTAAATGGGTGAATTGTATTGTGTAAGAATTATATCTCAATAAAGCTGAAAAAAAGAAGAGGAAGTATCTTATGCACCAATGAATCTGCCAAGCTAGTTGAGTGAAAAAAATGAATGAATGGCTGTTTCCCTTGCAGTGGACAAAAATCTACCATATTTCTGAAGTCTAAAGTTGATTTTCTTGACAGCCTTACAGGGATGCTCACTCTTAGCTTCCAGGAACCCATTAATAAACTAATAAGAAACCTGATAATTCAATAAATAATTCCTGAGGTTGCCAGTGCTACTCCAGGAAAAAAAGAGAAATGCATGGATGATTTCTTTCAGATACAAACTGTGGGATTGCAGAGCAAGGAGCCGCCAGGATGTTCTGTCTGGGATGGGCCCCTGGAGATCTTGCTGTGATCTGTTTCCACTTGGCAAACCTTGATTCATTTATCTGGGCTCATCTGACTGTTCCTGTGTTTTTTTTTTTTTTTTTCCCCTCCTAGCCCTGGTCATTCAGAAGGACAGTCGTAAATAAAAGCTCCAGGATAAAATACCTCATGAAGTTCTGTGGAAATGATTGGGAAAGATCCAAACACTTCAGTGGGCGTCAACTGGCAGGGAAGATGCTTGTTCAAAATGCTGATGCCTGGCCTCATCCCTGGAGATTCAGATTCAGTGTGACCGGGGTGGGGCCATGGAAACTGCATTTTAAATACAGCATCTGCAGTGTCCTTGATACAGGGTATGCTTGGGCCTATGAGAAACACTGATCTAATAGAACATAGAAGGAAATAAAGTGTGTATACTATCTCAGGCAGAAAAGCGGGTTTGCTTAGGGATCTTAGAGATCATGGGATTTAGATGTATTCATGCTCTGCCCCCTGGAACTCCTTAGGATTCCATGGAGCACTTGGAGGGGCTCTTGGGCTGGTGGAGGTACAGAGGCGTAGATGTGTCTACCTCAGCACATGCCCCCTTTAAAAGCTGTATTTGAAATTTTTTTCTAAACAAGATATTGGGTTCTGTTGCTTGAAAAACCACCAGTTGTGCCCTATTCCACATACGCAAGTGGAAAAACTGAGGACTAGAGAGGAAAACACCTTCCCAGGGAGGTGGAGTGACAGCACGCTGATGGCAGAACCAGAGCTGATCCAGGCTTTCGCTTCCCGCCCCAGGCCCTTCTCACTAGGGAAAGCCAGTTGGACACATCCTTTCATTTCAGGATGGCTTTCCCTCTCTGCCTCCAGCAAATCCCACACAAAGACAGTAGGGCACAGACTAGGGTAGGAGGAAAGAGGCATCCTGCCTCCAGCACACAACTTAGGGTGGTTCCCCAAAATTCAGAAATCAAGGCAAATAACATTTTGCCAAAAAATTCATGATGAACAAAATAGCAAAATTTCACGTAAAAGTAGAATCAGGAGTGGAGAAGGAAATGACAACCCACTCCAGTATTCTTGCCTGGAGAATCCTGTGGACAGAGGAGCCTGGTGGGTTGCTCTCCATGGAGTTGCACAGAGTCGGACACAACTGAATCGACTTAGCATGCATGCATGCATTGGAGGAGGAAATGGCAACCCACTCCAGTATTCTTGCCTGGAGAATTCCAGGGACAGAGGAGCCTGGTAGGCTGCCGTCTACGGGATCTCACAGAGCTGGACACGACTGGATCAATAGTTCTGATTTTTCCTTTTGCCCCCAAGCTCCAGTATGGCTCTCTACAGCACTATTGCTCGTCATGCTTTTATTTAAAGTTTTGGTATCTTGTTCATCATGGATTTTTTGGGCATTAATTTTGATTTTTAAAATGTTGCATTCAAGTATTATTTATCTAGGTTGCTAAGTTTTTTGGTGCTTCCCTTAACTTGGTGCCTGAGGCAGGTGCCTCACTTGCTTCACCCTAATCTGGGCCCTACAGATCAGGTCTTTGGGCAGATAGCTGAGTAAAGGTCCATTGTCCTCTGGGGATCCCTCCAGATCCTATCATTTTATTTGTCTGATGGAATTGATGTTTGTTTGGTCTCACTGCGACATTGCCCTTGTCACTTAACCTGCAGAGAGGTTTGTAATCTGCAGGGGAAATATTTGTTTTGCTGACTCAGCAACATTTTCCTCCGCTCTGGCAACAGCAGCTCTTAAGTTGCTGGGTACCTTCCTTGCCCTTCTCTGAAGCTGATTCAGCACACTGGTCTAGAGGTGGGCATGTGATTCAACTCTGCCAATCAGAGCCTTGCATCCCCTGCCCCTCAATGATTGGTTCAGGAATGATCATGTGATTTAGTTATAACCAATTAGAATCAATTCTGGGGGTCTGCTCTGAACTTCGGGCAAGGGAGCTGACAGGTAACTGAGAAGAGAGGATGTAAAGCACCCCAGGGAGCCTCTCTGAGACAATGAAGACTGCAGTGTGGGTAGCAGCAGATAGAGACAAGGAAGAAATAGCGTGATGATGTTGCTTGAGCTCCTGGACCCAGCTGTGCACAAGGCAGTTCTCCACCCTGGACTTAGGGGAACGGTGGGCCACCTTCGGCCCAAGTCAATTTGAGTAGTGTCTCTGTCCGGAGTAGTATTTCTGTCACACAGATGATCCACTCCTTCCTCCCTGCAGTCTGACCTGGTTGCCCCGGGAGATGACATAGAGAAGCCCAGCGCCAGACTCCCATCCTGAAGATCTTCATTAGGTGGCGGTATCCTTCATCCAGGGGCAGCCTTGGAAAGCAGAGTATTGGCAGGAACAACAACTCTCCTAACATTACTGAGCCCTAGTGGTGTGGTCAGGTTCTGTAGTAAATATTTGCACATCAGTATATTCATTTTTTCCTATAACAACTCAAGATTAACTCCAGGTTGAAATCCAGTTCACCCACCCCCAGGGCAAATGTCCCAAATCACTAGCTAGAAGCAAAGGGAAGGCCCCAGTTAACCCGCAAGTGAGCATACTTCCCATTGTACGTGTTGCTTTTGTAAATGGACAGACATTGTAGGTGACAGACTCTTTCTAAGAACAGCTGAGCCTGGACATTAGCAAATCCCTTTCCCCACACTTTCTGGTAATACTGTTGGCATCTTGAAGTAAAAACCTTAGGCTAGCTTCGTTTGACCTGGTAGTGAAGCTCAGTGTCTCAAGCAGCACAGGCCTTGGAAATCAGCAATAACCCTTATGAGGAAGGATCTAAAAAAGAATGGATATATGCACATGTATAACTGGACCACTTTGCTGTACACCTGGAACTAACACAACATTGTAAATCAACTATACTCCAGTAAAATAAAAAATTAGCAGGTGGGTCAACTCACTGACTGTGGCCATCTTTGCTCTTTTATTCATTCAACAACGATTTATTGAGTGCCAGCTCTATGCCAGATCTCATTGTAAGCCCAGAGGATACAAGTAGTGAAAGAAGCTGGGGACAGTCCTTGCCTCCAGGGAGCTGCCAGTCTTATCAGGGAGGCACGTATGAGACAAATAATTGTGCGTGCAATTATTACAAGTATGATAAGCACTGAGAAAGAAAAGTTCAGGCTGTTAATGTGCAACAGGAGCCTCTTAAATGCGTTCATAGACTAAGCAACTTTATTCACTGGATAGGTGTTTGGGGACTGACTGCCAGTGCCAGGCACTGTGTTTGGTACTGAGCACTGGGAAGGGTGGGGAACAAGGCTCAGCCCGCAAGGATCCCGCCATGCACAACTACGCTGTCTGACCGGCTGTCCCTCCTACCTGCAGACTGTGAGCTGCTGCAAGTTTACAGCTTTGAAAGCCCCTTGAAAGAACAAGGCCACTCCTGCTTCCACAGGTAAATATATTTGACTTGTTCCATTGGCCTCATGTTGGTCTTACCATATCTTTCTCTGATCCCCTGTGGCTTTTGCTCTCTAGGGTTGGAAAAATCAGGACAGGTGGTCATTGATCTTACCGAGAATGTTTTATTGTGCTTTGTAAAAATAGGCTGAAAAGCACATGAATTCACTGGGAGAAGAAGGCATCAGGAAGGGGAAAGAACTTGGGGTTGAAACTCGCTGGGCCCCGTGGCTCCAGCCTGCTGGAGACAGGAGCTTGGCTTTGAGGACAGGCCTTTGGTGATATTTCTGGCTGTCTGACCCCACGGGTACAAGTGGAGTGTGTCGCCCAGCTCGCCATGGGGAACTTTCTGGATGGCTTTATTATTCAGAGCATATGGTGCTTTGGCTCCAGTCGTCGGAGACAGTCTGCGATTCTGCAGAGCTGGGAATGGGGCTCTTAGCAGCAAAGGTGAGTGTGTGGGTGGGTTTAGTTATAGGAGTTTTGGCTCAGTCATTCTTAGAGTCAGCCTCCCTACAAAGGAGCCAGAACCACTTGGGTCCCAGGGCCCTGATCCAGGCCTGAAATGTGACAGCGTGGGGAAAAACAGGAAGGGAATGGCCTCTGACTGTATCCCTCCTGGACTAAAGCACTTAGAGGGTGAGGAATGCCGTTGATTTTTTTAAAGTTAATTAACTAATTTAACTTTGGCTGTGCTGGGTGTTCACTGTGGTCCGTGGGCTTTTCTAGTTGTGATGTGTGGACTCAGTAGTGGCATGTGGGATCTTAGTTCCTCGACTAGGAATTGAACCCAGACCCCTGCTTTGGGAGTGCGGAGTATTATCCATTGCTCCACCAGGGAAGTCCCCACAGTTGATTCTTTTCTGTAGCTCCCAAGTCTCACACCCTGGGACAGGCATCTTGCGTCTCATCTACTGAGGGCTTGCTATTTGCTAGGCATTCATTCATTTAATCTTTACCACAACCCCATGCAGTTCTGTTGTTGTTCTCATTTTATAGGTAGCTGAGGCTCGGGGTAGGAGAGCAGGTTCCACACAGATGATGGAGCTGTGCTACCCTGTCATGTCTCAGCATGGCTCTCAGAGAGCAGACAGTCAGCAGAGTGGGTGAGTGGTGAGGATTCTCTTACATGTGGGTACTTGGGCGGGGGAGGGGGGGCCTAAAGTAGAAGGCAGCCAACTCCTGGGACAAGCCTTCAGCTTGGTACAGAGCCTTGAGCATCCCAGCTCAGGGAAGTATGGCATTAACTATTTTGAGAATAACATAGACTGTAGCATTTTGTCCCTTTGCCAAGGCCTTGCTTTATATCAATCATAGTGCAAGTACATAACCAATCCATTGAGGTCTTATTTCTTTTCAGTCACTGAGTCAAGGGCTTTTCGTGTATCATTTTATTTAATCATCATATCAATCCATGAATAGGTATTACTATCCTTCTGAGGAAAGAGACATTAAATAACTTGGGCAAGGTCATAGCTAGTGATTTACAGAGTTAGGATTCCACTTAAGGATGTGTGGCTTTGAGACTTTATTTCTTGAGCATCAGAGACCTGGTTCAATTCCTAGTTTCTCCATGAACCAACTATGTGCCCTTGGCAAGTCAGTTCACTTTTCTGGACCTCAATTTCCACATCTGTAAAATGGGTGGGTTGGGCTAGATGATGTGTTAGGCCCCTTCCAGCTCTGATATCTAGACTTTGAACCCCTTGAGGGATATCACTCCTGAAGCCTGAGCACTTAGCAGAAAGCCTGGCCCAGAGTGGGCCCAGCTCAACATGTGTTGAGCTAAATCTTTCCTGATGTGCCCCAGTTCCTAGCTCCACAAGTAGTCACCATTCCCACATCTGTGTATTTCACAGTATTTCATAGAGATGTTTGCAGGAGGGGATTTTGGGCAAGTCAAGTCATCCCTCTTAATCATTTCCTTATCTATTAAAAAAGGGCAGCAGAGATTGGACTATACTCTTACCACGGCAGTTTTCTTTCTGTTCTCTAAACACACCTGCTCAGAGCTTTTGCATCTGTAGTTCGCTGTGCCTGGAACACTCTCATCCAGCTGTTACAATGATTGGTTCCTTGTCATTACTCAAGTCTCACCTTTAATATCACCTCCTCAGAGAGAGCCTCTCTCCACATAATCTACAATAGCCATAGCCATTACTTGATCATGTCAGCTTATTTCCTTTCTTCAGGGGATTATTGCCTATTTGATCTCTTTACTTGTTTAGGTCTAGCTCCCCTCTTTCTATAGTCTAGCTCCCCACTCTAGAACCTAAACAAGTAAACAGTAAAATATGTAACAGTCCCCTGCTTACCTGGTGGCTCAGTGGTAAAGAATCCACCTGCAATGCAGGAGACCCGGGTTTGATCCCTGGGTTGAGAAGATTCCCTGGGGAAGGAAATGGGTGACCTGCTCCAACATTCTTTGCCGGAGGAAACCCCATGGACAGAGGAGCCTGGCGGGCGGCAGTGCATGGGGTCACAATAGTTGGACATGACTTAGCAACTAAGCCACCATCACCACCCCTCTTTCTAGAATGTGAGCTCAATAGATGTAGAATCTGTAACTTTCAGGTTTACTGATATATCCCTAGGCCCTGATACAGGCTGGGCAGGCACATATAGTTGCTGAATAGTAATACCTATTGAGTGCATGAATTCCTGGTAAGTGAATAGATAGCCTAGAGAGTCTCCAAAGTCTTTTTTAGCTGTAAATCAAAGGATATTGAACACAGTGAATGTAACTCACATGCAAGCATGACTGTACCATTTTACAGATGTGGAAACTGAGGCAGTGAGTGACTTGCCAAAGGTTTCACGGAGAGGGGCGGTAGATGATATAGTCTAGAGCTGGGGTCCCCAACCTCTGGGATCTAAAGCCTGATGATCTGAGGTGTAGCTGATGTAATAATAATAATAGAAATAAAGTGCACAGTACATGTAATGCACTTGAAATATCCCCAAGCCATCCCCTACCTCTATCCCAATCGGTGGAAAAATTGTCTTCCATGAAACTGATCCCTGGTGCCAAAAAGTTGGGGACCGCTGGTCTAGAGCACCGTGTGTGTGTGTGTGTGTGTGTGTGTTCTCAGTCGCTCAATTGTGTCCAACTCTTTGCAACCCCATGGAATGTAACTCAATCCCGCCAGGCCCCTCAGTTCATGGGATTCTCCAGGCAAGAATACTGGAGTCGGTTGCCATGCCCTCCTCCGGGGGATCTTCCTGACCCAGGGATCAAACTCACGACCATGTGGGAATTCAAAAGCAGGGGATTCAGGTTTGGGTCCTCACACCATCCTACTCTGTCAAGCTTCCTTACAAGATCCAGGTGAACTGAACAAGCCATTTACCTCTCACAGCACAGTTTTTCCGTCTGAAAGAGAAAGGCATACTGTTAACTCTGGTCAAGGGTCACTGTGAAATAATGAAGTTTCCTAAACTCAACAGCACTAAGCATTCTGCAGAATGTTGGGCCTCTGTTTACTCCCAGGTTATTCTCAGAGTTGTGGGTGGGAGAGGGGAAGGGAGCCTGGGACCAGGGCTGTGGAGGAGGGGTGAGTTGGTGGGTTGGCACAGTTTGTTTACTTCTGGGTCTGCCCCTAGCCTTGCAGCCTTCACCTGCTCAGGTAAAGAGGTAGGGGGAGCCTTGCTCAGCCAATGAACTGCTTTTGTTCTCTTAAAGGCACCCAGCAGCTGGCACGAAAACCAGCCCTGTGACCCGAAGAGATCCCGGGGCGGATGCCAGGAAGCAACTGTGGGGCTGGATGTAGCAAACCCCTCAATGGTGACCCTGTGACCTCATGTCCTGGAGGGTACTTGCTTCAGGGCGGCCTCCTCCGCCTTACCCAGAGCCGGCTTTCCAGGAGGCGCCCACGCCTAGCTGCCCTGGCAGGCGCCCAGGGAGGAAAGACAGCGTGGCCTTGGCAGCTGCCCGCCAGGAAGGAGCCCACAGGTGCCAGGGAGAAGCCATTTCCTTGCCCCCTTCAGCAGCCCTGGTGAGTCCTGATGCTCTGAACTTCTCTATCCTCAGCACAGAAGGGTATAGTAGAAAGACGCCTCTCCCGAGGGGCAGAAACCGTGGGTGCTAGTCCCCGTCCTGCTGGGTAACCTTGAGCGAGTCAGTCCAGCTCTCTGAACCTCACCTGTACCATCTGGGGAAAAGCGCTCCCGCTCCCACGTCAGCTTGCCCCCTTGATTACTTTCGCCTGTCACACGCCTTGTTTTGAAAGATTTTTGTCTGCCAAGCTGCGCCTGTTATATAATAAGTCGTTAATTGGTTTTTCCCCTTGTGTGTTAATTGGGGCCCTATCACAGCCGATCAGTGTTTTCTGGTCAGCAAGACCAAACCCTGGCAGTGCCACTGAGCTGATGTAAGTTGAACTGTGGCAAAGAAATGTGTTGTTTTAGTCTGTCTGTGAGATCTTATCTAGAGCCAATATTTGATTTTCATTTGGCCTCTTGAATTAGGAGAAAGAGGGCGCGGTGAGTAATTCCAGAGAATGGGGACCCTAGGTGGGGAGCCCCTAAATCTAGCCTGCATGGTGTGTGGGGGTACCAGGTAGAAGCACTGCCTTCACACCCCAGGCCCAGCTTTGATCCCTGCTATGCTGCCTCCCACATGGAATGCATTCTTGGAAGTGGGATCCTTTGGCCTGAAAACTTCCGGTGTGGGGTTGGGCTGTTCCCAGGTGTCCCCACACTGGGTTCATTCCCCTGCCCTGACTGAGATTGGACAGCCTTAGGTTAGGGAGCCCAGGTCACACTCAGGCCTCTGATGGGGGATTGCCAGGGGAATGGTGATGGCAGCAAGTTAGCACGAGCACTGGGCCTGGAAGCCAGGACAATATACCATGAGCACAGCTTGTGCTGGGAATCAGGAGACCGGGCTAATCTGCGTTGATTGGCTTTGTGACCTCAGGCTAGTTGCCTAACCTTTTTGAACCTCAGTTTTCCCAGTTGTAAAATGGTGATTGTAATCTTGACAGTGCTCATCTACCAGGATTAGGGCCAAATAATATTGTGTATTTCACAGAAGCTTAGATTCTAGTCCTTAAAATGCATCCAGAATTCAGAGATTAAAAGAATCACAAACATGCTTTTTAGAATTGATACAGCAGAGTTATGGATGTTTTGTAAAATGTGATGATAAAGATAAAGAATTGTTTCTTGATAAACAATTCCATGATAAAGAATTGTTTCAATGATGAGGGAATTGTGATTGCTTGCTATTCAAGTCCTTTTCCTTTTGAAAAGTATCATTTATTGGGACTTTTTGAAAAGTAGTCTCATAAACAGAAAGCAGGGACAAACAGCTCATTGAGTAATGGTATTTTCTAATGATTCCTGGAACTGAGACCCAGGCCTGGAATGTGGCCCTCGTGTGGGAGCCAGTGTGATGCGTGGTTAGAGCATGCACTTTGCATTTAGACAATGACGGGTTCAAATGCAGACCCAGAGACGTACTGATGACCTTGGGTATAAATCGCTATGTGTTTCTGTGCTTCGATCTTT
This sequence comes from Ovis aries, assembly GCF_016772045.2. NCBI lineage: Eukaryota > Metazoa > Chordata > Mammalia > Artiodactyla > Bovidae > Ovis > Ovis aries. Next base: position 63,709,037 of record NC_056058.1, read on the forward strand.
TCTAAATTCTAAAACAGAGTGGGGGGAATGTCACAAGTCCTGGCTGACGTTGTTCTTGAGGGGGGTTTACTGTAGGACAAGGACTCAGCACCCACATACATGTTCCACTAGAGCTGCCCAGATCCAGAGGGCTCCTGATCCTTGGAGATTGAAGCGGACTAGATACACTGATTCAGGGCAAGACACCACAGCCAGCTCCCCACCAGGGGCTCTGATCACCCTTGTCACCTTCTGCAGCAGCAGGAGGCTCTGGAGAGATGCTGGATGAGTAAGTGTGTGGAACCAGTGAATTCCCCCGAATGCATGGGGCTGCTGCTGCTCCTTGCTCTGGGGGTCCAGCCAAGGTCCTTGCCCCTTCCGTTTGGTCACTCTGTTCTCCTTGTCCCGAGACTTCCTGCTAAGCAAATCAGTCACAGAGAGTGAAGTTTAGGGTTCATGACAGTGTCTCCCCTTCCAGCGAGGCTGCGGGAGGGTGAGGTGGAGTGAGTGCTGGAACAGAAGCTCCGCAAGAAAGGGAGGGGCGGCCCTTCTTGTCCAGTTGAGCAGGTGGTGTGTGAGAGTGTGCAAATGTGTGCACACGAGCTAACACAGTTCAAGTAGAGGGGCTTGCCTGGTGGCTCAGTGGTGGAGATTCCACCTGTCAATGCAGGAAACATGGGTTCAATCTCTGATCAGGAGGATCCCACATGCCGTAGAGCAACTGACCCTGTTCGCCACAACTATTGAGCCTGTGCTCTAGAGCCGAGGAGCTGGAACTACTGAGCCCAGTGCCACAACTACTGAAGCCTGGGCACTCTAGAGCCCGTGCTCCACAACAAGAACAACCGCTGCAGTGAGACGCCCGCACACGATGAAGAGTAGCCCCTACTCACCACAACTAGAGAAAAGCCCGCACGGCAATGAAGACCAAGCACAGCCAAACATAAATAAACAAAACTATTTTTAAAAATTCACATTGAAAAATTCTGAGTGTGAAGGCCCCCAAGAGGTCATGTCAGCCAGCCCCCTGCTTGGGGCAAGAGTCTCTTCTAATCAACACAAGAGGTTGCAGCTGCACTCCAGGGAAGCCTCCTAAACACCTCTCCTTGGTAACCAGCCATGGCATCTAAAAATCCTCCCCAGGGTGTGCTCAGGCTGTGTGTGTGCATGTTTAAGGACCTTGGATGTCTGAATCAGAGTATCATAGACACTGAGCACTCAAACCTTGCAGAAAAATAAGCTTGAGGTTGAAGTGACTGAGGTGCAGTGGGGGCTTGATGTTTTCTGCAGTCACCAGGAAGCTTAGAGGCACTTTGGAGGAGCTACATTTGTGGGGTGCCTATTATGATCTAACGATTATGCTAGGTGTGTTATTACCACATTTAATCCTTACAGTAGAGTGTTTTATTATTCCCATTTCACAGATGAGAACACTGAGGCTCAGAGAAGTTACAGATCTTGAGTAAGATTGCTCAGCTAACAAGTGGCAGAACTGTGACTCAGATCTTTGTACTGCTACATCAAGAGCCTGGCCTCTTAGCCGTTCTACCAGTAGTTGCAAATCAGGTCAAATACTGAAGTTCCCAGGTGCATTTTGTTTGGCTTACATAGTGTTTTGTTTTGTTGTAACATTTTAAAAATTTAGATGCCAACATTTGAAAATGCAGCTATTTAACATAAGAATCTAGACTCTGATTTCTCTCTGAAGATCAGAAGGAAGACGTGACACTGTGTGTCCACGTTCTTGTATGCCAGCAATCAACTCTACTTGCTTCTTAGCCTCTGCCTTTAAACAGGGCCTGTGACTTCCTGTTTGCCACCACTCCCAACTCCTTCCACTCAGTCCACTGTCTTGCTTATGACCAGCCTGGCCCTACAGGCCTGTGGAGACCTCGGTTGTGGTCCTAGCACTCGACCTGGCTGTGGCTTTAAGTAAGTAATGGCATCTACCTGGGCTATGGCTGTAATCTGAGTGAGGTAACACTCTGAAATAACATCCTAAGTGGCTTTCTGTGCTGCTTGGGGCAGAGGGGGAAGCCCTAACTCTCTGGCACATCCACATCTTGGTGGTCTGGCTGAGTCTGTGTGCCTTACACCAAGGATGGGGTGTTATTTGCTCTTTGTCACCCTCATTCCACTGTACTATGTCTGATGCTCCTGATAACACAGGACATTTGGAAACAGGTAGGGCCTGGTGGCACCAACCCCAGTGTGATGCCCATTCCTAATACTTTGATCAAAGGGTCTGACTTCCATGTGCTTGTTTCTCTGTTTCAAGAAGCCAGATTGAGATTTCAAAATCTGAATATCTTCTTCTGACCCTATTTTTGCTAGAGGATGTGCAAGAGAATATCTACAGCCCAGCTGATAATGTATTCTCTTTTTCTGTTACAACACACACACATGCACATAAGGGTCAAAAAAAGCCATGATTTGTAGGTCTTTGCATCTATCTAGTGTCTTGTTCAGATTTCTCTTTTTAAAGATATTCATTCACTCATTTGGCTATACCAGGTCTTAGTTGCAGCATGAGAACTCTTAGCTGTGGCATGTGGGATCTAGTTCCCTGACCAAGGATTGAACATGGGCCCCCTGCATTGGGAGTGTGGAGTCTTAGCCACTGGACCACCAGGGAAGTTCCTTGTTTGGATTTCTGAGATCAGGTCTTTAGAGCTATGGAATAGTAGAGATGGAAACGTGCAGACCATCTAGCCCAATAATAGCAAATATATTTTACTTCATTGCAAATTCCTATCAATCAGTAGAGCACTTGAAAAGGTTTCTGAAGCTACATATGAGCATGGAATGATCATACACTGAGATCTGTCAGCAATATCTACTGTGGGCATGGGGAGGGGCTGTAGCAGTACTTATGCCAGAAATTATAGAGATATGAAAACTGGGCTGGGAACAGGAGATCAAAGTGTGAAAGAAAGTGTTAATCACTCAGTCATATCAGACTCTTTGTGACCCCATGGACGGTAGCCCACCAGGCTTCTCTGTCCATGAGATTTTCCAGGCAAGAATGCTGGATGGGTTGCTATTCGCTTCTCCGGGGGATCTTCCGGACCCAGGGATTGAATCCAGTTTCTTGCATTGCAAGCAGATTCTTTACCATCTGAGCCAACAGGGAAACACAGGAAGAGGAGATGACTTGCCCAAAATCACTCAGCAAGACAAGACTCAGGTCCAGAAGCAGGATCTCTCTTGGCCTGGAAGCCACCGTTGCTTCCACTGTATTAGCTCAGAGAAGAAACCTGAGAGGAAGGGAAGATGACAGAAGCAAGCCGAGGACCCTGGAGTCCCAGCTCCCCCAAGAAGTCTGGCTGGGGTTGGGGCTAAGGAATTCAGTCCTGTCCCATTAGACTGAGCCCTGCCTGATGACCTGTTGGCTTCTGCTCCACTTCTCAGAGTCCCCTAGCTCCTGCCCCAGTTTCCTGTCTCATTTTCATCTGGCTCAGAGAGTGCACGTTGTCTCCTGGGATCATAGGTCCTACATGCCCTCTTTTGACAATGAGCTCCCCAGCCCCCTCTGTTCTGGAAGGGAAGTCCTAGGACAGGGGTTCTTAACCTTACTGATTCCATGGATTCCTCTGGCAATCTGGTGAAGCCTACAGATCCCTTCTCAGAATGTTTTGAAATGCATAAAGTAAAATACACAGGACTGTGAAGGAAGCCGATCATACTGGATTAGAGTTATCAAGATATTTTTTAAATTGTTTATGATATAATATGTACTTTATTAATACATTTTAAATGAAATTGAGCATTAGGTATAATAACTATTGTAATTTTAGACTAATGATGAGCAGAAATGAAGTTTTGAATGATCTATAACAACTGTAATGTGATACAAAAATATCTGTGACTTCTCTTGGTGACACAATCACAGGAACCATCAATATTCTTGTGGCCATTGCCTACATTCAAATGGAACAAAGTATTTAACTTGAATTAGAGTTTAGTGAAAATAAAGTTGGAAGTTTTCCCATCCAAGCTCAGAGACATCTGAATTCCATCTGTGCTCCCAGGCTGAGACTCCCTTGCTCTGTTCTAGGGAGTCTGCTAGTCCCATGGTTTGCAAACTGTGGGCCATGGAACCCTGGAGACCCAAGGAATGTCACAGAGGCTGCCACAGCGTGGGGCGCAAGCAGGAGCGTCGGCCAACCGGACAAATAACTCTGGATCCACCACCTCTGCCTTGCCTGATCAGATTTCTTATTTGAATTCGCTTTGGTGGTTCATATGAGATCCTTTTGGAAAAAAGAGTAGGGGGGATTTATCTGATCCTGCCTGCATGTTAAAAACCTTCACTTGGCCCCATCCACCTCTTCTTGTGACAGGAAGCAAAGCCAAGGCCTAGCGCAGTGAAGGGTGCTGGAGGCGCATGTCTGGTGGCAGGGTTGGGGCCATGGAACCTGAAGGGGTGGAGGGAAGCAGCTGGGCGGGGGTGAGCTTCCTGCTACCTCTGCCTGCAAACCACTTCAGAGCAGCAGTAGGCTGTGGCCACGAGTCAGAAGACCTGAATTCAGGGTCCTCTATCTGACACAACCTCAAGTTTCTCGGAGATAATTATACATTCATTTTGAAAGGACAAAATGAGAAAAAAAATGTTTCAATTAAGTATAGTTGCTGTCCAATGTGATAAATGTTACAGGTGTACAAGATAGTGATTCACAGTTTTTAAAGGTTATACTCTGTTTATAGTTATTATAAAGTATTGGCTATATCCCCTGTGTTGTACAGCATAGGCATGCTCAGTCATTCAGTTGTGTCTGACTGTTTGCAACCCCGCCAGGCTCCTCTGTCCATGGGATTTCCCAGGCAAGAATACTAGGGAGGGTTGCCATTTCCTCCTCCAAGGGATCTTCCCAACCCAGGGATCAAACCTACGTCTCCTGAGGTTCCTGCAGTAGCAGGCAGACTCCTTACCACTGAGCCACCTGGGAAGCCCCCTGTGCAGTGTATCTTTGTAGCTTATTTTATACCTAAGAGTTTGTACCTCTTACCCATCTACCCATTTCCCTCTCCCCACTGGTACCCACTGGTTTGTCCTCTAGGTCTGAGAGGCTGCTTCTTTTTTGTTATATTCACTAGTTTGTTGTATTTTTCAGATTCCACATATAAGTGGATATCACATAGCATTTGCAAAATGAGAAAGTTTTCGTTATTAATTTTTATTGTAGTATAGTTGCTTTACAACGTTATTTTCTGCTGTACAGCAAAGTGATTCTGCTATACATACATATATCCCCTCTTTTTTGGATTTCCTCCTCATTCAGGTCACCGCAGAGCACTGAGTAATATGGATGTCAATCCCCAGCTGTTAGTTCATCCCACCCTCTCTTCCCTCCTTGGTATCCACATATTTTTCTCTATGTTTATGTCTCTGTTTCTGATTTGCAAATAAGTTCTTTTGTGTAATTTTTCTAGATTCCACATGTAAGTGATATTATATGATAGCTGTTTTTCTCTTTCTGACTTCATTCTGTATGACAATCTCTAGGTCCATCCATGTCTCTGCAAATAGCACAATTTCATTCCTTTTTATGGCTGAGTAATATTCCAAAAATGAGACCATTTTAAGAAACATAAAGAACTATTAAAGAGATTTTAATATATTTATCTCTAAGCCTGAGACCTTTTTCTCAGCTCTCCCATAGGGTCTTTCTCCCAATTCCAACAAACTCTTTCCCCAGCACAGTACAATCCCAGCCACCCAGTCACCTCGTCTGCCAGTTGACCTCTTCAATTCCTCCCTTTGCTGTCCTGTGTCATGCCCTCTGGCATGCATTTCTGTAACACCCCATACCCCCCTCTCCGCCCCAGTCTCTCTCTCTGTTCCAGCTTGCCTTTCACGGAGCCCAGACACGTTCTGACCGTATGTTCTGACCGTGTCCTTCTGCTTCAAGGCCTGTGATGTCTCTTCACTGCACACAAGGCCAAGTCCTGCCCCCAGAGCATGGCAACCCAGATGCCTCAGGATCTGCCTGCAGCTTCCGTGCATCCTCCCTTTTCCAGCATCCCTACCTCCTCCTGCTGGGGGGCTGCTGCTCTGTTGTTGCGATCTCCCCTGCCATCTGCATGAGCCCAGAGGATAGTGCAGGCCCTGGGAGCTGTAGGAAGATGAAAGAATTCGGGAAACCAGAGGCTCACATGATGGGCAGGTACTGCAGAATGTGCAGTGGACTCTGAGGCATTCTGCTGGTAAGGGTAGGGGCAGGTGTGGCTCTGTCCAGGCAGACAGGTTGTTTTCAGAGAGCAGCCAGCAACGGTGCAGAGTTGAGAGCACACTGCCCAGTCAGGGAGAGTCAACCATTTGCTATGCTTATCTGAACCAGAGGCAAGAACCAGGTCACCAGGAACAGAATACAGCTAAGATTAATAGAGTCTCTGATTCTTAGAAGGTCAGAGCTAGAAGGGACCATGCGGATGTTTCCTCTAGTCTAAGTCCTTTCTGCTTCAAACAGAACAGTTAGCCCTGGAAAAGGGGAGTGGCTTGCCCAGGGTCACAAGAGTTTGAGGCAGAGCCCTGACTGGAGCTGCTGTCTCATTTTCTTCCCAGTCTCCATGTCCTGGGCTCTGGCCTCTGAACTCCTACCAGGAGACTGAATAACTGGTCCAGGACTGATTTTCCAACAGTGGCTTAATGTGTCACTTCTAGGCAGTGCGGTGCTGGCTCTTAGCAGGGGTTGTCAACACTTTAACCCAAAGGTCCCCAGAGATAGGTTACCTTATTATACACATTGGCTCACTTTAATCTTGTCAACAGCACTGTCTTGAGTATCTCCTATTATTATCATTGCCACTTTACTAGATGAGAAGCCTAAAGTTCCAAAAGTTCATGGAACTATTCCAAGGCCACACAGTTGGTAAGTGGCTGAGTGGGATTTAAACTCAGGTCTACCCTGACACCCAAGCCTGTGAGGCTCTTGACCGTTCTATTGTAGTGCAATATGGCAGAGTGGGGAAAACTACATTCTGGTTCTAGATTCAAGCCCCCAGTAGGCCAATGACTTCTTGATGGACCTTAGTCAGGGAACCCTTGGGCAAGTCGTCTCTGGGCCCAATATCTAGATTTATAGAAGGGAAATTCGGTCTACAGTTTTTAAAAATTTATTTTATTATTATTGATTTGTGGCTGCTCCGGGTCTTTGTTGCCGCACACAGGCTTTCTCTAGTCGCGGTGAGCAGAGGCTCCTTTCTGTTACAGTGCACGGGCTTCCCATTGCAGCGGCTTCTCTTGCTATGGAGCACAGGCTTTAGGGAGTGCAGGCTTCAGTCATTGTGGCTCATGGGCTTAGTTGCCCTGTAGCATGTGGAATCTTCCCAGACCAGCGATCAAACCCATGTCCTCTGCCTTGGCAGGCAGATTCTTAACCACTCAACCACCGGGGAAGTTCCTGCCTACAGTTTAAAATTATAATATTGAAAGCAGCTTACAAACTGTTATCCATTAAAGCAAGTGAAGACTTGGCGCTACAGAGAAGAATAAGGCATGCTTCCAACCCACTGAGAACTATAACATAAATGTTGGGTGAACAAGGGTCTTTTATTTCTAATAATTATGGTAGCTTATTGAGGATCCACCCTCCTACTGGGAATCATTAAAATAGCTGAACAAAACAAATGTGTGTATGTATGTGTATTTGAAGGCATTAGAGAACTACCAAAACAAGAATGACCTGAGAGGCAATGATTCCAAAGGTAAGGGAGATGCCACTATTCAGCTGCCACTTTGCCCTTTAGTATGCTGTTTCTCGGAGAAGGCGATGGCACCCCACTCCAGTACTCTTGCCTGGAAAATCCCATGGATGGAGGAATCTGGTGGGCTGCAGTCCATGGGGTCGCTAAGAGTTGGACACGACTGAGAGACTTCACTTTCACTTTTCACTTTCCTGCATTGGAGAAGGAAATGGCAACCCACTCCAGTGTTCTTGCCTGGAGAATCCCAGGGACAGGGGAGCCTGGTTGGGCTGCCATCCATGGGGTTGCACAGAGTCGGACACAACTAAAGCGACTTAGCAGCAGCAGCAGCAGTAGCAGCATGCTCTTTCTCAGGAGATGGCTAAGAATCTGAGCGGAGCATCTGGAATTGTTATCAAGCTGGGGTATATAAACTGGATTTCAGGATCTACCAAGGAGGAATGTCCCTAATAAACACTCCAGGCTTTCAGTTGTAACCCCCAAAGGGCTATGGCCTAGGAGTTGAAGTGAGTTAGAAATTGACCAGCCCCAGAAAAACTGAAGACTAACATCTAATCAATTAAATTCTTTATATGACTTAAGTTTAAATGCCTCCCAGAAACAAAAGTAAAATCTCTCTGAAGGAAGATAATACTATCAAAGACCTCAGATTTTCTGATAATTTTAAAAATATGCAATATTAAGCATTCAATCACAATTTACCTGATGTCCCAGCAGACAAGACCAAGTGGCTAAAAACCAAGAAAAAATAACAGACAATCATAATAGGCCCACAGAAGATCCACATGTTGGCATTATAAGTCATGGACTTTAAAACATGTGATTAATATGTTTAAGTGGAGAAGGCAATGGCACCCCACTCCAGTACTCTTGCTTGGAAAATCCCATGGATGGAGGAGCCTGGTGGGCTGCCATCTATGGGGTCGCACAGAGTCAGACACGACTGAAGTGACTTAGCAGCAGCAGCAGCAGCAGCAATATGTTTAAGACATTATATGACAAGATGGAGAATTTCAGCAGAGAATTAGACTCTATCAAGGAGAATTAAATGGAAATTCTTTTTTTCTTTTTCGCCACACTATGCGTGGGATCTTAGTTCCCTGACCAGGGTTTTAACTTGCACCCCCTGCAGTGGAAGCACACTCTTAATCCCTAGACCACCAGGGAAGTCCTAGAAATGGAAACTCTAAGCCTGAAATACAGTAACTGAAATTAAGACCTTGAAAGATGGATGTGAGCTTACTGTACAGCTAAGTACAGCTAAAGATGAAATTAGTGAACTGAAAAACAGGTCAGTAGAAAATCTCCAAACTATAGCACATGTAATACAAAAAAGAGACGTGGAACGTGGTGAGGATGTCTAAATATGAATAACTGAAGTGCCATAGGAAGGCAGAAGAGGAGGAGGAGAAAGAAGAAAGGGAAGGAAAGAGGAGGGAACTCATCCTCTGAAAGTTGCTGAAAATGTGCTTTCTGTTACCAGAAAATCTATTCATAGAGAAGTGTCTCACTAGAGACACTTTACTACAAAATCACTTGACAAAGATTCCTGGAGAAGCGACTGGCTGCTGTGACCTGCAGGAGCCTGATGCAGGAGAGGCTGTTGTCTAGAGGAGCTGAGCATGGGTGACCCATATGCAGTGAAGGAGCCTAGTGAGCCTTCACCCTGAAATGAGAAAGCAAAAAACCTTTGTTACTTTAATGTCTCTCAAGTTCCCTCTGTTGACAAAATTGAGCACCCTGCCAGCTGGCAAAAGAAAAGGATATTTAAAGGGCCCAGATCCATTTCCCTCGAGCAGACAAAAAGGATGAAAGGTCATTTCAACTCTCCAGTGTCAGTCAGTCTCCATGAGTACAAGTGCATGGGTGAAATTAGATGAGACTAGCAGCACTATTGAACTGAATCCAGCCCGAATTACTAACTCTTAGAATTATGGGCAAAAAAATCTAGTTGTCTTTAAGCCCTAAGTTGTTTTATTTTTACTTTGTTTATTTACTTATGTATTACTTTTGGCTGTGTTGGGTCTTCATTGCTTTGCTTAGGAATGCTCTAGTTGTGGCAAGCGGTAGCGCCCCTTCATTGTAGTTCCCAGTCTTCTCATTGTGCTGGCTTCTCCTGTTGCAGAGCACACGCTCTAAGGCATGTGGGCTTCAGTTGTTGCAGCGCACAGGCTTAGTTGCTCAGTAGCATGTGGAATCTTCCCCAACCAGCAATGGAACCTGTGGCCCCTGCACTGGCAGGCAGATTCTTTTTTTTTTTTCCTTTAGCCACATACTTTATTGTTTGAATATTTGCAGCTATTATTCTATACACAAATGTTAATTTCTTACAAAACTCTATATTCCATATTGCTAGGTCACTTCACTCTCCATTTTATGCCACATTTCCATCAAGAACTATTTCCCTAAATCACAATCTGCCTGATTGTGTTGTTGTTGTTCAGTTGCTAAGCTGTGTCCAACTCTGTGATGCCATAGACGGTAGCCCACCAGGCTCATCTGTCCATGAGATTTCCCAGGCAAGAATACTGGAGTGGGTTGCCATTTCCTTCTCCTGGCAGGCAGATTCTTTTGAGATAGTTTTTTCATGCAAAATACTGCGATTCCACTGTCACAAACAACCTTGATCGTTTTCCAAATCCCACTCTTGAGTCTGTGCTGTTCCCTCTGCCCAAAGTGAAATTCTTGGCCCTGTCTGTCTAATGAATGTGTTTTCCTGCAACTACTTAATTAATGTTTTACTGACTTAAAGCACATATGTAGACAAATACACAAGTATGCAAGTCAGAGATGCACAGTTTGATACATTTTCACCCAGTACTTATACTTTATAAACTGTAATCAGATGCCCCCCCTGTGTTTCCTTCCAATCACGAGCTGTGTAAACACTGTTCTAACATCTTATACCAGGATGAGTATTTCCCTGGTTTTGACTTTATGTCAATAGATCATACAACGTGTTCCCTTTTGTGTCTAACTTTTTTTGCTCAACATTATATTTGTGAGATTCACTCACATTGCTTCATGTAATTATAGTTTCTTTTCATCACTGTATTGTTTTCAATTTTGTGAATATACTACAGTTTATTTATCCGTTCCATTGATGGATATTTGGGTTGTTTCCAGTTTGGCCTATTACAAATATGTACTGCTGGCATTTGCCTTTTGGTGAACATGTGCATGTATGTGCTTCTTATTTATTTATTTATTTTAGCTGGGTGGGGTCTCAGTTGTGGCATGGAGGGTCTTCACTGTGGCATGCAGAGTGTCTGGCAATGCACAGGCTCCTGAGTGCGTGGGCTCAGTGGCAGCGGCACGCCTGGCCGTCTAGTTGATGCGCCACCTTAGTTGCCCCTGGCATAAGAGATCTTAGTTCCTCAACCAGGAATCAAACCCCTGTCCCCTGCATTAGAAGGCAGTTCTTCACCACTGGACCACCAAGGGAGTCTCACATATGTGCTTCTGGTTTGTTATTCTTAAGAGTAGAATTATTGGGTTAGGAAGCATTCTCATACTGTATTAAAACTTAAATAAAATCAAAATATAAAATGGCATGCCGGGCTTCCCTGGTTGGTTCAGTGGTAAAGAATCTGCCTGCCAATGCAAGAGACACAGGTTTTTTTTTTGTTTGTTTGTTTTGTTTCATTTTTGAAAGATAATTCAGATTTTTTAAAATGTTTTTTATTTTTACTTTATTTTACTTTACAATACTGTATTGGTTTTGCCATACATTGACATGAATCCACCACGGGTGTATGCAAGCTCCCAATCCTGAATCCCCCTCCCACCTCCCACCCCATACCATCTCTCTGGATCATCCCCATGCACCAGCTCCAAGCATCCTGTATCCTGTATCGAACATAGACTGGCACTTCGTTTCTTACATGATAGTATACATGTTTCAGTGCCATTCTCCCAAATCATCCCACCCTCTCCCTCTCCCTCAGAGTCCAAAAGTCCGTTCTATACATCTGGAGACACAGGTTTGATCTGTGGTCCAGGAAGATCCCACTTGATACTGAGCAGCTAAGTCTGTGCACCACGACTGCTGAGTCTGTGCACTAGAGCTGCAGCTACTGAGCCCATGTGCCTCAGCTACTGAAATCCCTCACCTGGAGCCCATGCTTCCAAGTGAGAGACGCCACAGCAATGAGAAGCCTGCCCACTGCACCCTGGGTCCACCGGAGCCAGTGTGAGGAATCCCGCCCCACTGCAACTAGAGAGTAGCCCCCGCCCACCCCAACTAGAGAAAAAGTCCATGCAGCAATGAAGACCCAGCACAGCCAAAAATAAATAAAAAAATTTTAAATGGCATGCATAGATTAACAACCATGTGGAAAGAGGAAAAAAGCACCTATGCATAGAGTAAACAGACATTAGAAGAGAAAAATAAAATGTTGACATGGTTTACAAAGGGAATAGGGGTGATTTTTTTTCCTCTTGACATACCGTCCCAGTAATCGTGTAATAACCATGTATTCTTTTATAATCAAAAGAAACATTTAATCATATTCCTCTCCAAAGTCTTGTTCAAATGCCATCTCCTTCTAGGTAGCCTCCCAAGGAGCATAGCCAGCCAATGTCTTGCTTCATGTTTACACTTCTGAGGAAGAACCACACTGCAGCAGGAGCACAGTGCCTTACCTAGAGAAGGTGCTCTCAAAATGTGTGCTCCTTTCTCTAGAGTCATATAAATTTTAGCAGCAGCTCGCATTTCTCAAAAAGAATACCCCAGCTTTCCAGTAAGCAAGGCAGGGATATGAACCCAGATTACTATGTCTGTTTTCACCTTAAAAGCACTTGATGCTGAAAGGGTTAAGCACCAGGTCCATTATCATTCAGCAAATCATTGGCAGAGGCATTCTAAACAGGTCATTCAAGAAAGAGAAGTCTAGTGCAAAACATATAATCCACCAAATATATTTTGAGCAGAGCAAAGAGCAGAGGAGGAGATTAATAAAGCATTTGAAAAACTCAGCTTTGTATTACTGACTGTGTAACTTTGAGCAAGTTAATTTACCTCTCTGAATTTCAGTTCCCTCTCCACCACACTGGAGGGATGATGGTGGACTAATCTACAGGATGACCAAGGGTTCAGCTCTGATCATGGTGGTGGTGGCTGCTGGAATTGCTACGCTGAGAAAGATTCTGAGGACAAAGCCAGGCTTAGTGGGGAAGAGTGTTATAACTGATTAATTACTTCTGCCATGAGCAGGGGATTTGAAATGGGTATTATGAATATTAGAAATTTATCTTTCCTGTACCTATTGCTCTTGAAGATCCTTTCTAGCCCTATGTTTGGAGTCCCCAGGCTTAGATCTATTCATGTGTTTGGTGGGCATAATGTTCATCCCATAGGCAATTCTCTTAATTCCAAAGGGGAAGGAATTTTAATTATCTTCTGAAACTATAGACTTTGTCTCCAGCAATGTATGTGATATATATTTAAATAATCTGTAAGACTCTCAGAGATCCTTAGAGATGAAAATGTCTGAATACAAGGTGTTAATTATATAATCGTAATCATTCTTTTGAGATAAATCATATTTGGCTGCCTCTCCTGTCCACACAGTGCCCTCCCCTCTGGTTGAAATTGGTCCCAGGAAGTGGGCGTGTATCTTGATTGGTCGTAGTGGGCAGTGGCGTCAGTTCATAGGTGAAGAAGGGGAATGTCCTGGGTACGATACCAGAGCCCCAGACCAGAGTCTTGCCATTCATCACTCTGTCTGGCCTTGCCTGGAATGTTACATGCTTGGGATTTCTGCAGGGAGCTTGACCTTTGCTTTATCTTTGAAAGAAATATCCTATAACCATTGGGAAAGGTATTGTTTGAACAATTTAAGTAACACAGAAATTATATGTTTGTGGCTGACAAAGGCACTCATAAACTGGAAGACAGATAAGCACATCCTGAGGGCCTAGCAGAACAGTCAGGCTGTCAATAACACAGGCTTTGAAACCAGACTGCTGTGAGTCTGAATGTAGCTCCTACATTTATAAATGAATTTGCACCAGCCACTTAGCCTCTGTTTTCTCATATGTAGAATGGGCTCCATAATAATACCTACTTCAGAGGGTTATTGTATGACATAATTCATAAAAAGCAGAAGTGTCTGGCACAGATTAAGCCTGCCCTATATAGGAAGTATTACTATTAATATTATGTTTTAAATAATTAGTAGGACTTCTTTGACTATCCAATAGTTAAGACTCTGGCACTTCCAATGTAGAGGGTGTGGGCTTGATTCCTGGTTGGGTAACTAAGATCCCGCATCCTGCATGGTGAAGCAAAAAAAAATTATTAGCAGTGATTTCTAATTACATATGAAATAAAACTCAAAAATGCAAATTTAGCTTCTATAAGCTTTGTAGACATCAAGACAGGGGCTGGAATGGGGTGGAGTTCTTTTATTGTTGTTGTTTTAATACTAACAGAATGCTCATTTAAAAAAGTTAGAAAATTATATGGTTGTCCAAAAGAACAAATCAGTACTCAGAAATAACCGTGATAAATAACCTGTGTGGAATCATAGCGTATCTGTTGTTTTCTGACTGGCTTATTTCATTTAGCATAATGTCCTCAAGTTGCATTCATGTTGTAGCATGTGGCAGAGTTTCCTTCCATTTTAAGGCTTGATAATATTCCACTGTATGTTTGTATGAACCGTATTTGTTTATCCTTTTCTTCACTGATTGATTTTGGGGTTGTTTCTACCTCTTGGCTATTAATAACGCTGCTATGAATATGGGTATGCAAATAGCTCTTCAAGACCCTGCTTTCCATTGCTTTGGATATATACCCAAAAGTGGAATTGCTGGATCATATAATAGATATATTTTTAATTTTTTGAAGACGCTACATACTGTTTTCCATAGTATAATAGCTGCACTACTTAACATTCTCATCCATACATTCTCATCCACAGTGTACAGGGTTCTGATTTCTCCACATCCACTCCAACATTTATTTTCTTTTTCTTTTTCAATAGTAGCCATCCTAAAGGGTACAAGGTGAACATACGTATTCAGTTCAGTTCAGTTCAGTCGCTCAGTCTTGTCCGACTCTCTGCAACCCCATGAATAGCAGCACGCCAGGCTTCCCTGTCCATCACCAACTCCTGGAGTTCACTCAAACTCACGTCCATCGAGTTGGTTGGTTTAACACAGTTCTAGGCAGAATGTTTAAAATTATCAAAAGAACAAGTTTTGATACTGAGAAATGTGGAATCTTCTTTTTTATGTATAAATGACTAACAACCTTTCTGAAACTTATAAACTCTCATCAGACATACTCTGCTTTGTGGATGAGCTTCTTATCACTCCAAATTTTAGGATGTTTACTTATCAAAGGACAATGACTAGTTCTGTAATGTTGCAGCAGGTCAGCCCTTGGTACTTGTTTTCTTCTTCTCAAAAACCAAGCTACTTCCCACTGTCTGTCTCTTTGATCTCCTCCAAGCCTTTAATCTCCTCCTCCTTTTCTGGTTCCCACCCCTGCCCTCTCCTCTTAAATGAGGTGTTCTCCATTGTTCCAACTTCCCAACCTGTTTCAACCCCTTCCCCTCAGCCCTCCCCAGCTAGGCCCTGAAATATCCCCTACTTCACTCTCGCGCTGGTGGGTCCTGGGAACCCTCAGGTCCTTGTCTCTGGCTTTCGACCCTTGGTTAACCTGCTCCAGGAAGCTGCTCAGAGGGGGTCTGCCTGTTTGTGTGTGTGTGTGTGTGTGTGTGTGTCTAAGGTGAGATACTACAAGCTGCCATTCCCTTGGCAGATGTGGTTCCCACATATGCATCTCACCACATTGAATGTCACCCTATTATAGAGACACATTCTTTTTTTTCTCACATCCCAACCCCTACATGCCAGCCAGCATCTAACCTGAACCCTCTGAACAGTCGGTTGTTAAAATGCCCAAAGAAACCGTGCTGACTCCTATGTGCTATTAATACCTTCCTAAGGCTTTTCTTGAGGCTGTTATATTATATATTATTTTTGCCATAAATGCTGACCTTAGACACTGCCCCCCCTCATGAAATGGGACCCTGCCATACCATTTTCTGTCTTTTTAAAATTGTGTTAAATTTACAACAATACGCTGTACAGATTTTTTCTTTTTTTCTTTTTACTGTACGGATTTTAAATGTATGACTCAGTGAGCTTTGACAAACATGAACCCCTGTGAATTACAAGATTCTGATACACAGTCAGCTAATTTAGAGAAATTGCAGGGGTCCACAGAACTGTTGGAAAGAGCGTAGAGTTTGGAGTCAGGAGACCTGGTTACCATGTCAAGCCTTTGGCATTAACCAGCTGTGTGACTTTGGGCTGCTGCCCTCACCTCCCTAGGCCCTGGCTTCTCTCCCTGCAATGAGGAGGCTGTCTCTCAGTCCACGTGACACAGCAGGTATTGGTCAAAGTTCACAGAAGACTCCTGAGAGTATGCAGAGCTACTGTGTCCTGCTGATATTTGCAAAGTGAATGCACCTCATCTGGATCCTGCCAATCAAATTGCTGAAGAAGAGAAAGTGAAGAAATAATAATTATATAATAACAATAAACAAAGATGGCAGAAATCAGCCAAACCAATCCCTGCATCTTGTAGGAATGTACCAAGTGCTTGCAAGTAAACCCTTCTCAAATTTGTTTGCCCTGGTACATTAATAAAAGAAGATTCTGAGGGGATTAGCGTCAAATTCACAACAAGTACCCAAAACACACTGTTTGCCAAATAGGCTGTTTAGCTCTTTTGAAGCTAATGTGCCTTGCTGAAAGAGGAAAGGGCTTCTCTGACAACATAAGAGAAGATAGTACGTTTCACTTTTCAAAACCTCCTTATCTATTTCTCATTTGTTCTATATGGGTTCTGTGACAAGGAAGCAGGACAGAGACTATTCCCTCTCCTTTTTTCAGGTGAGGATCCTGAGGCCCGGAAGGATGATGTGAAATGTTCTCATAGCCACCAGCAAGCACACCCCTCTGATTTCTCAGCCTATGCCTTTGGGCTGTGCCCCACCATCTCTTCTGCAGACAAATCAACCAACCCAGAGAACAGAGTCCAAGAAGAACGAGAAACTCTAATAACAACAAGAACAACATTCATAGGTGGCACTTAACAGTTACAGACAATTTATTGCCTTCCCATTAGATATTAACACTTGTGATTTTCCCAACAGCCCAGTGAGGGTTCTCTCTGTTTAACAGAAGAGGAGGTGGAAGCACAGAGAGGGCCCCTGGTTTGCTGGTGCTCACAACGCAAGGAGGCTGTGGAGCTGAGACTCTGCCCAGGCTTCCTGGCTCAGAGCCCTAGCCCTGGTACCTGTGCTACATTGCCTCCTGCTTCACTGTGCTGCTGAGGAAAAAGCTTTCTAAACAGAGCTGGTCACTGACAAGATGCACAGCTCTGAGAGCAGTGAGGCCCCTATTCTGGGCACTTCGAGTGGAATCAAGGTGATGGTGATCATTACTGAGCAGTGTTTACAGCAGGTAGGGTTGAGGCAGAGGGCTGGTGGTTTGTCCTAGAAGGTCCCTTCCTACCAGAGAGTGTAGGATTTGATGAAATCTCTCACAGATCCCAGTCTTTCAGTTCATGACGTTGACAAGTCCTCCTGGCTCTCGAGCTCTTGGACTGAACATCCTCTCCCAGCCTGTCCTGCCTGCCAACCATCCCCTCCTCGTGGGCACTGGGATCAGTGAGCTGTGAGAACAGGTGGCTATGCGTGGATCATCTTGGAAATCTGACAGCATGGTCTTCAGCCGAGGGACTAGGGAGGAAGGATAGCAGAACAGTAAATTACAGGTTGTCCACCGGCTGATTAAATCAGTGCCTGTGTCCAGCACTGTGGAGATGCTGCATGCCAGGCTCACTCCTGGGCCCAAGGCCCAGACGTCAGTCACAGAACCACAGTCAGAGTGCCAAGCGCTCTCTGCAGTCCCTCATCCAGCCCCTGCATTTCACATGTGGGGATACTGAAGCCCAGAGAGGGGAAGCAACTTGCCAGAGACCACACAGCATTCCTTCAACAAAATACCAAGGGTCTACTGTGCCACACACTGTGCTTGGGAACACTAAGGATGAACAAAATAGCCACAAGCTCCAGGCTCACAGAGTTTACACATTAGTGGAGGAAATGGGAAAAAGCAGGTACACGTATAAAATCAGAGATTGTGATCTGTGTCATCAAGAACATGAAGTACTGCAGCCAAGCTGATCAAAAGCAGTCTCTCTGGGAAGGGCCGTTTCAGCTGAGGCTTGAAGTATACGCATATGCTGTTTGTGTGTCTGTGCTGCGAGGATGTGTTCCAGGCAGTGCCCCTGGGCAGGGATGAGCTCCCCGTGTTGGAGGTGCTGGCACAGGGCAAGGGCAGGGGAGAGGAGCAGAAAGGGAAAATCTGAGGTGGATGGAGTCTGGAACACATGGTGTCTTGTGGGCCGAGATGAGAGGCGAGGAGTTCATTTTCATCGTACTATGAAGCCATGGGAGAGCTTATGCATGACACGCTATAACATTTCCTGCTTTTTCCCAATGCGGGGGCTCCCTGGGAGCCCTGTTACCCTGGAGGCTTGCAGAAAACCCACCAGGCAATCCTATCAGGGCAAAGTTAACCCGGCTATTCCTTGTCTTTAGTGATCACTACACATTCTATCTGTATTAGGTAATTAGGAAGGAAGTGACGTGAAGGAAGGAAGTGAAAGTCACTCAGTAGTGTCTGACTCTTTGCGACCCCATGGACTGTAGTCCATGGAATTCTCCAGGCCAGAATACTGGAGTGGGTAGCCTTTCCCTTCTCCAGAGGATTTTCCCAACCCAGGGATCAAACCCAAGTCTCCTGCATTGCAGGAGGATTCTTTATCAGCTGAGCCACAAAGGAAGCCCAGGTAATTAGGGCACTCACGTTATTTGAAGTTCCCTATTCCGTCCATGTGTCACAGATCCAGAAAGTCCAGTGCTATGGGATGCGGTGGGGATCGGCAGACCTCTCTGAATGCCACTGGGACAGGAAGTCAGGCAGCTTTACTAGTTTACCACAGCCTTTCCCCACCTCATTCCTACAGCTAGCACTCATCTTCTTTGCCATAGAGGTGTGAAATGTTAGAAACTGCTATCAAGACTGCTCAGATGTAAAGATATTTAGTTCCAGATGGCCATGGTTAGACAGGCAGAGTTCCTACTTTGGTAATCACACCTCCTTCCTGTTGCCCTGTGCTGTGTGGAGTCTTTAGGGATGATGACACAGATCAGTAATCCAATCAACAGATGTTGACAGTGTGACCTCCTGAGTCACATGACCTCATCTGAGATAAAAGGGCACTCATTTCTTCACTCTTCTCAACCAAAGAAAAGGCCTGAGGAAGTCTTGGCAGGGAAACTCATAAACCTCCCTGAAGGTCACAAAATGCTATCCTCCCTTTTAATCTAGATATTTCCCAGATTTAAATTTTAAGTCCTAACTCAAGTACAGCCACCTCCAAGAAGTCTTCCCTAACCACCTTTTCCCTGTCCCTCTGGTCTGTGCTCTTCTCTCCCTCCCCTTGGTCTCTTAAACGTGTCTGTACCATGTGTTTAGTGACTGGCATGGCATCAGCCTGTGTAGGGATCTAAATGCAGGTCGTTGGCTGGGAGGACCTAGCACCAGAGGAGGCTGGGGCCTGAGGCCCACCAGTGTGTGTTGGGCCCATCTAATCACAGTTCAACTCAATTAAAAGAAAAAATACTGTGGAGGCCAAACAAAACATGTCTGTGGGCTGAAATTGGCCAGAGGGCTAGCAGCTTCCCACAGCTAGAATATTATCTGGAGGAGAAGGCATTGCATTTAGAATCTTTAGAAGTCCTGGAGCTGCCCCCAACTAGCAGCCTGAGTCCAGATAAATACCTAATCTTTCTGAGCCTCAGTTTCCTTATCTATACATTAGGGTAACACTGTCTCTGCTTTCTTCATGAGATTTGAAGAATGGTTGCCTTGACTCTGTGCCAGTGACCACCCTCCTGTTTCCAACAATAGTAGACATTTATTCAGCAGTTACTGTTCTAAGCACCTTACAAGTGTTAACTCACTTAGTCCCCACAGTAACCCTAAGAGGGGGGTGCTGTTATCATCTCTTATTTTACAGATGAGAAAGTGAGGCAAAAAGAGGTGAAAGAACATGCAGGTGAGTGCAGAGCTGGGACTATAACACCCTTACACAAATACTGGTTCATTTAATGTTCTCTGAATTTTATGAGGCAAGTATTTCACTTTTCACCATTCTATAGCTGGAGACACTGAAGCTCAGAGAAGTGAAGCAACTTGCCTGGTATCACACAGCTTGAAAGTGGGCAAACCTGAGCCTGAATGCAACTCTGACCCCAAACCCTGTGCCCTTTTTTTCTGGGCCAGAGGTGAAGGACAGGCAAGTGATCTGTGAAGAGAGCAGTGTGCTGACACAGTGTTCTGCCCCAGGACAGAAAACATGTATTGCCCTTTCTTGTTTCGACTCCAGTCCCTAGCTCAGGGCCCTTCTGTCCTGGAGCACAGTTATGATCATGTTGCCAGGAAAATTGCTTTCTGCCTTCATTGTGACTGCTGGTTTCCACTTGTCCCCATGAACTTGGATGTTTCTTGACCCTGGAGTGTTTAAACATAGTTACCTTCCTTTGGCTATGGGAGTTTTGCACTTTTGATGTGTACTCTCTCTCTTTCCTGTGGTATGGTGCAAGAGCCTAGAATGGGATGGGAGAGACTGAAGTTCTGATCTTTATTCTGCTGCCCCAGCATCCTAGAGCAAGTCATTGAACTTCTGTGAGGCTCAGGGGACAATCACATCTGTCCTCTCTCCATGAAAGCCCTTTCAGAAATGCAGTGTGGAACAAATAGACGGTGGGCTGCAGAGAGGTAAGGCATACCAAAGGTGCTCAATAGATGACCCCCACTGACTGTGTGAAGTGGATTTGCAATGATGTGCAGACAATGCTGATAATACAGTGTTAAAAAAAATAAAGCTGTGGAATGTGCAGTATAGTCTCAGCTATGTAAAATACAAATAGATAAGAGACTAGAAGAAAATATACCAGCTTGACTGTGATTGCCTCTGGGTTGTGCGCGTGTATGTGGGCTCTGCTTTGCTAGACTTAAATTTTTTTTCTATTTGCAAAACTTAGCCTATTTTGTATTATATTTTATCATTTAAAAGTATATATGTAATTTATATGTTTTATACATAATAAATTTATTATATACATTATAAATTAAAGTATATATATTAAGTAATTTATATATATATTTATGTATAAATAAATGTATAAAATTTAGTACCTGGCCCTGGACAATGTTGCTCTAGTTACCAGAACATTGAAGTGATAAGGTATGACCTTGCATCCATTCATTCATTCATTCCCTTGTCCAGAAAACACATGGAGGGCTTGCTGTGTAAAGGCAGCAGTGATGATTACTATAAACAACACTAAGAAGGATGGGGTATAATCCTTGCCCTCAAGAAATATATTATAATCTAGATAGAGGATAAGGCATATTGATCACTAGCCATAACTGAAGATAGAAAGTACTAAATATTTTATGGAAATTGTCACTAGGAGTTAATAGTGGGGGAGAAATCTACTCCAGCTATGGAGATTAAATTTTTGTAAAGAAGTTGTAATTTTGTGCTGAACCTTGAAGGACCAGTAGAACTCTGGGTATGTGGAAATGGGAAGGCATCATTGGCAGTAATAAAAGTAATGAAAGGTAATATTTACTTAGGACATACTATGTGCCAGGCATTGTACTTTTAAACTACACACATTCTCCCATTTAAGACTCACAGAAGTTCTATGAGGAAAGTAGTATTATCATCCCCAATTGACAGATGGGGAGACTGAGGCTTGAGAGATGAAAGTTATTCTCCTGAAGCCACGAGATGGTCAAGCTGGGATTCATACTCAGGACCTCACTGTGAACAGCTTTGTCACAGAGAAAGTACATGAATTGAGGCAGGAAAGCATGGGGCCCACAGGGAATTAGATAGGAGCTTTTTGAAGACATGGATCTTGTGTGTCTTGCTCACCTTTCCATGTCCAGGGTCTGGACTGTAACTGGCACATTGCAGATGGCTTAGTAAATATTGGTTGAATGAAAGGATAAAAGAAACAGTGAGTAGTCGACTGTTGCTGGCATGTAGGCTGTGTGGCTGAAAGCAGTAGGACAGGCAGGCGTGTGCACGCCAAGATTTTAAGCAAAGGCAGGGCCCATCAATCAAAGAAGCAGAGAACTGGCTCAGGCAGCATGGCAGGCTGCACGGCAGGGAGAACAGTTAGTTGGTGGGGAAGCCCACAGGAGACCACTTGAGAAAGTTCAGGAACACTAGGGAGAGGAGTAGGAATGGAGGAAGAAGCTGTGTAGGTAGGATAGATTAGAAAGAGGCCATGGTATGCTGCCTATCTCTTAACTCAGAGTGGGGAATGCGTTAAAAGAAAATTGATTTTCTATCAGAACTTTACAAATCTATTCTTCATCTTTTACTAACTTCATTGGGTGGCTTGGGCAGCCTCTGAGCCTACTTCCTCATCTGTAAAATGGGGGTAATCATACTTACAGAAACCCTGAGGGTTAGCCATATTATTATGGGAACAGTCGGACTTCCCAGGTGACTCAGTGGCAGAGAATCTGCCTGCAATGCAGGAGATGCGGGTTTGATCCCTAGGTCAGGAAGATCCCTTGGAGGAGGAAATGGGAACCCACTCCAGTATTCTTGCCTGGAGAATTCCATGGTCAGAGGAGCCTGGTGGGCTACAGTTGCAAAGAATCAGACACGACCGAGCGACTGAATACGCAGGCATGGGAACAGTCAGTACTTCTGACTTCTCCTTATCCTCCTTACACTGTAACTATTGCTGTTTCCATCTAGTTGACAAGAGGAGATCTAGGCTGAGCCTCCTCTCATGAACTGAAGTAAATTTCTTGGCTTGTGCCAGAACGTCCAAGAGTCTTCAGGTTTGGGAAAACATTGCCTAGCTAATACTGTCTGGCCAATGCCCCTCCCTTGCTAACCCCACCTACTCTTCCATGTTGGTATAAAGAGGCCTCAAGCCTAGGAGTCCCTGCTATCAGAAGAAGATAGGTGATAAACCCCAAGTTCTTTCAGAAACAAAAGGCTCTCTGGAAAATCAAACTCAAAGAGGAATAAAATGGAATATCCAAGCCCAGATAAAGGAACCACCTCTCTTTTACCTATGTACCCTTCCAAAAAATAGTTTCAGGGAACTTGTATCTTTCTTCCTACCCATGAGCCGGATGCAGGTATTATGCTTCCCATTTTGTGAACAGAGAAATGGAAGCCCAGGAAGGCTCAGGAGGCTGCTCCAATTTATTCAGCAAAGCTGGGGATGGGCCCAGGTTATAAACCAAGTCTGCTGTCTCTAATCCCTGCTCCAGCCTCCAGTCTCTCTTTTAGGAAGCTGTCAGTACCAGGAGGCAAACAAGCATGTAATTATAAATAGGTATTTGGACCCACTTTATTATTTTAATGTTTTAGAGTTTGATTTTCTCTCTGTGTGTGTCTGTGCGTTTTAAGACTATGATGTGTTCAAACCGTGGGCAAAGCACAAGTTAGTCTGATCTTTATTGCTTTCTGCCAAAAGCGTATCTTGTTTAACTTCTTTTTTTTTTTGCCTGAGATCACTTATTGCTTAACTACTTGGTCCCTCCAATTAGAGTTTACCTTTTGGAGAGACAGGGTTCAGCTTTTTTTAGTATCTTCCCCAGTCCAACGTATTTGATGAGTGCTCCACAAATAGCCATCGATATGGCAATGGAGAGAAGAGAGGCAGCCTTACAGTGTAGTGCGGGGGATAAAAACAGGCCTGGGGAATTAGCTGCTGCCTGAGACCCTAGGCAGCCAGCTGACTTTCTTTTTCTGAACTTCAATTGCTTCCATTTGTAAATGAAGATAATAGCTTCAAGATCTAGCGTAGGGCCTGGCACATAGTAGGAACACTAGGTATTTGTGGGAAAAGCTAGTATCTTAACTCATTAGGTTATTGTGAGGATGAAATGAGATAAAGTATGTCAAGTATTAATATTTCTCATAGAACCTAGCATATAGTAGTTACTTAATAAAAGTAGCTACTCTGAACTATTTGATCAATAGTATTTAAAACTGAACACATGCATATAGAATGCCATAGTAGGTCAGGAATCTAAAAAAAACAAAAACTGAATTCAAATTGCAATTCCATCATTTCCAATAGAAAAAGCTACTGCATTTAGGATTAGAAGATTCAGGTATGAGACCTGACTCTGCCATGGGCTAGCTGTGTGACTTTGGTTAAGTAACCTGACTTCTCTGAACTTCAGTTTCTTAAAAAACAAGGGAACTGACTAATCATTAAGATTCCTTTTCCCAATTTAATAGCCTCAGTGTAAGATGTGGTCTCATGCTGGTTACCTTACCTTCCTTTTGTGGTCCCAGTTTGCTCGTCTGAAAAATGGCCTATGGGTGTTAGGAGCCCCTCTCTGGGGCAGAGCAGGCCTAGGGGTGCAGATCTGTGTTGCTCCAGCCTCCACATAGGGCCTGGTGCTGCTTGTTCAGCTCAGACTGATGCTAAGTAACCTGAACAAGTTACTTGTCCACATAGAGCCCTTCTCTCTTCACAAAGCATACCCTCTACCTCCAACTATAGGAATATAGAAAAGAATGACCAACAAGGACCATTATGTCCTCTTTTAAAAAGTTCAGAGATAGTCTAATGTGAATCCGCTTCAGAAAATAATTAAAAAATAAAATAAAAAATAGTGCATGCTAGTGACAGTGTACAATAATTTACCTTCTGATTAAGGTTATATATAATGTAACAACAAAGAATCTGTTTTAATTCATCAAGATCCCTTTAATCATTTAATCATTTTCTTCTTTGTATCTCTTTTGAAGCACTGGCCTCAGTCTCTATAATTTACATAGTACTTTGTTTGACTGAAGTTGTCTCACTTGTCTCCTCACAAAAGCTGAGAGGTTAGAAGCAAGTCAAGCATAATTTATCCTCATTTGTCTACCAGGGAAGGGGCTCCAGTGAAGTGCTGAGAGCTGGCCAAGGTGTGGACACCACGTTATGGAAGAGTTGGGACCACACATCAGATTGTCTGGTTGTCCCCACCAGCACCTCTCCCCAGTGGTCCTGGTTACAACCACCCTACAACTAACCTCACCCCTTGGGGGCAGTTTCAAAAGGCTGATTTTCAATAAGCCTTCTTTGTCCAGCAGGTCATGTGTTCTAATTCTTTTGGAGATGGCTAACACTCTTGGCTGTTATGTCTTGAGCAGGTGATATCATAGCCAGCCAGAGGCCAGGACTCCTCCAAGTGAAGTGTGGGACCACAAGCACCAACAGGGTTCTTGCTAAACATGTAGTTTCTTGGTCCAATCCCAGACATACCTGATTCCAAATACTTTGGAATCTGCATTCAAGGTTTTCCCTCATCATCCAAACTAAAGTAACTGATCTAGTGACCTACTGCGGTAGTAGCTACTGTCTTCATAGATATGAGACAAGCTCTTGTTCATAAGTTTGTTTTACTCTTTCTCCACCTCAGAATGCAAATTCCATGAGGTCCTTGCAAGCCTTGTTTTTTCCAAGCCTTGTCCCTAGAAACCCCCCACAGTAAATATTTAATTGAATGTGCACTAAAATTTGAAACCACTGTCTTCATTTTATAATAGGGAAACTGAGACCCAACTAATGCAGAGTTGGTAAGGGGCAGGACCAGGGTCAGGATAAAATCTCGGATCTCGAGAGTTCCAATTCGGCGTTGGTTCGTCTCTGGCCCAAGCAATTCTTATAAAAACTGAAGTCCATTTGAGGGAGGGGGAAAAAAAAAAAAAGACATTTCTCGCCCATAAATACTAAGTTTCAGGGCTTGGCCGGGTTGGGGGCTGTTGGTAATTTCCTGCTCACTTCCGAGACGCCCGATGCCCCCAAGGGTTAAAGACCCGTCTTCTAGGCCAGGTGTCCGCACAGTGACCTGGCCAGGGCTGCCTGGGAGGAGCCGAGCACAGTCCGCGGAGGTGAGGCCGGCTCACCCAAGGTCACCCAGGCGGGGCCTGGAGGGGCCAGGCCTATGGCACGCAAGTAAGGCGACAGCACCCCCACCCCATCATCCTGTAAGCTTAGGGTGATATTAATGGCTCTTTCCCCAGATTCTGGCGCACCCAGCCTAAAGAGCAGGAGCAGGCCCCGCCAGCCGCGTGGCGCGGTCCCATGTGCTCCACCTGCGGACGCTCTCACGCGCTGGCTCTTTAAGACACTTCCCCCTCTTTATACCACCCGGTCTCTCCTACCCGGCTTGCTGACCGCCCCCCCTTCCGAATTGTATCAGGCACGTGCTCGCCCCGGTCCGGTTTGAGTACCCCTCACCCACCAGCCGGGGAGGTGCACCGAGGAATCGGAGGCCAGGGGCGGGACCAGGGGCGGGGCCGCGAGGCCCTGCGCGCGCGCTCCCGCCGCCTTCGCCCGCCCGTCGCCCAGGGCCAGCCCCGGCGGGCGCGCCCCCGTTGCGCCGTCCCCTCCCCTTGCCCGCTGCGTCGCGAGGCGCGCGCCCGCCCGCCGCCTGCCGCGGATCGCGTGGTCAGCTCGGCTCGCCGCGCCTCTCCCCCGTCCGTCCATATTGCTGCAGCCCCCGTGCCGGGAAGCCCGGGCCGCCCCGGGGGCGGGGGGGAGGGAGGGACGGGACGAGAAGCCTGCCAGGCTCCGGGTGGGGGCTCCTTGCGAGGAACGGGCGGGGGGGGACGCGCGCCGAGGAGGCCTGGACCGCAGAGTGGGGGGCCTTCCTCCCCCCCCCCCCCCGCCCCGCCAGCGGGCCTTGGATCTACGGCGGCTGCATCCGACCGGGAGGGGGGGCCGTGCCTAGCGTGAACCCCGACCCTTCTCCGCCGGGACTGGGGCCCAGCGCCCCGGAGGAAGGCGTCGCGGGCTCTCTGAGAGCCAAGTTCGAGGCGGGGGAGGCAGCCTCGGGCGCGCCCGGCTTCTCCGGGGGGGCGGGCGCGCAGATGGCCACTCAGGTGGAGCCGCTGCTGCCGGGGGGCGCCCCGCTCTTGCAGGCCGAAGATCACGGGGGTCTGGTGAGGAAGAAGCCGCTGCCGCCGCCCGAGGGCAAGGGCGAGCCGGGGGCGAACGACGTCGGAGGCGGGGAGCCGGACGGCGGCACCCGAAGACCTCGGCCGCCCTGCGCCAAGCAGCACAGGGAAGGCACCGGGCAGCTGGAGCGCGAGAGCCCGCGGCCGCCGCAGCCGCCCGGCGCCGAGGGCCTGGCCGTCAGCGACGGGGAGGAGGGCGGCGGCGGCGAGCCGGGCGCTGGCGGAGGAGCTGCTGGAGCCGCGGGCGCCGGGCGCCGAGACTTCGTGGAGGCCCCTCCGCCCAAGGTGAACCCGTGGACTAAGAACGCGCTGCCACCGGTCCTGGCCACCGTGAACGGACAGTCTCCTCCAGGTGGGTCTCCGTTTGGTATTCCGGGACCGGGGGCCTCTTCCGGGGACATAGGCGTCCCCTCCCCCAGCGGCCTCCAGGGCCCGGGGGTCCGCCGCAGTGGGTCGTGGTGACTCGGGTTTTTTTTTTTTTTTTCCATTATCCTGGCTAATTCAGGTCGCCGTGCCCTGCCCCCCCCCCCCCCCCCCCCCCCCCCACCCCAGCACACTCGGGAACCTGCCCCTGCCGCAGGGCCCGGCCTCCAGGAGGCTACGGCCACCGCCTGGGCCGCAGCGGTTAGTGGGCAACGGCGTGGTCCCGGCCTATCTCGCGGGGAGAGGGGCGGGCGCTGGTTTCGGTGAAAGGGGCCCTCCCCCCCGCCCCCACCGCGTGTCTGTGTGAGAGACGGTTTCTTGCCTGAACCTTCCTCGGGAAGCCCCCTCCGCCCCCCCGCCCCGTGTTCCTCGTTTTGGTAGCGTTGCTATCGTCCCCGTGTTGTAAATGTTTAATGAGTATATGTCATAGGCAGCAAAACGCCCGGCGATGAGTGCATACCGACCACACAGATTCGGGATTTAAAAGTTAACAAGTTTGTTCTCGAGTAGATGGTGTTAGGCGGTAGAATGGCCGTGGGCGACGGCTCGAGGGGTCGGTTACGGGGAGAATGGGGAGAAGAGGAAACCCAACGTGTCATTGAATTCGGTGCTTTCCCTCGCCTGATCCTGGGGACCTTCCGCCTTGTGAGGGAGCCGGATGGCGAGTGTGCGGGGCGTCCAGTGAGGGGAAATGTGAGGCGAGTAAGGGGGCATGCAGCGACTCGAGGGGCGTGTGGCGGCGGGGGAGGGAGTGGCCGGGCCAGGCCGGACGGGCGGGTGACAGTTGGGCGCCATGCGCCGCGCCGCCGGCCCGCGGGCTGCTCGCGGCCGCTCGGCCTGGGCGTTCGGCGGTCGCCGCGGCGCTCGGGGCGGAAGGCGGGTGCGGGCGGCGCGGTCGGGAGTGTGCGTGTGCGCGGGTGTGAGTGCGCGTCCCCCCTTCCCGGCATTCCTCCGCAGCCGGGACAACGTGGTGCCTCCCCGCGCGGCTGGCGGCATGTGACCGCCGAGCGGCGCGCCCTCCCTCTCCCTCCTCGACTTCTTTGGGTCCTTTCGGACCCGGCCTCTCGGGGGAGGTGGGTGTGCGGGAAGTCCCCGCAGAGCCTTGTTGGTGGGGGAAGGAGGGTAAGGAATATGGAGTCTCCGCCAGGCCTTCCTTTGCCGAAAATAGATCTTCGCCTTTGGTGGGGGGCGCGCCCGCCCTGCTCCCTTTGCCGGCCCGTAGAGACACCCTGGGGCTGGATTCTTGGGTTCAGGATCTTCTTGCAGTGAGCCGGTATTAAAACCCAATTGGAGCTACTACGATGGCCTGTGGCCATAGCCCTACGGCTTTTTCAGAACTCCTCCCCTTCTGCTTGAGACTGACTGGTTTAAACCATCAAAATGAAAAAAAAAAAAAAAAACCATCAAAATGGGGAAAGTTGAAAGGGCAGCTTAATGCTTTCACATTCAAGGGAATAGAATCCCTCGTAGTCCCAGGGAAACCAGAACACCGAATTCTGAAAATGGCATGTTGTAATTTTTATTTCTTTATAAGATTGCTTCATTTGGGGGAGGGGACCTTTGGCTTTTACTAATAGTACCTCAAACCGTGTTCTCTTCCTTTTGCCCTCCTCCCCTTCCCCCCCTTTTCCTTCCAGAACCCTCTTATGCAAAGGGCAGTGCTGAAATCTCCATTTTCTTGCAAATCTCTCCTGATCCACCCACGGAGGGAGGAAAAGCAATTTGAAGATACTCTTTGGTCCTTCCCCCCTCTTTAAACTCAGGGTATAATCATCCGGAGGAGAGAGCACTCCTCAGAAGTTTAAATGGGGCTACTCACTCTGGCTGCTGCTGCTCTGCTAATGGTGAACCTGCCTTGTGGGTTTTAAATCAGCCATGACATCAGGTGGTGTTGGATGTCTGAGCTGGCATTTTGTGCAAGTCTAGGGGCCCTTGGTAGGGTGCGTCACCGGGGTTATTGATCGTGGGAAGAAGACAGCTTGGCTGGCATCTCGCCTTTACGTCTGAATAGAAAAGCCAACTTGCTTTAAGTGCCCAAAGCAAAATTCTAAGTCCAGTAGACTTACTCTGTTCTTGTTAGGCGAGGAAGTGTCTGGTCTGCTCATTAGTATTGAACCTTCAGAATAGTCTTCGACAGACAAATCTGAATTAATCCAGTAGCTTCTCTGTTTAAGCCTGTTGTTAGGGCTTGAATGTGTTTTGAAGGAGAATTTTGTGTTCAGGGTAGATAGTGGCCCTTTCTTTGAAATTTACATGGATCACTAAGGCCCTTTTCCAGCCCTGATTTTATTTGGACAAGTTTAAATGTGACACCAGTGGAGTGGCAGTGTGGTCTTGGGGAAATTTTGTGTTCTGTGATGCATATGTTTTTGGTGCCTCCTAAGTAAGCCAAAAGCTTTCCAAAGCTTTCTGCAAATGCCTATTTTTAGCTCTCCTTTTGGCTCAGATGCTAGTATTTTAGTTCTTTAAGAGACACACTCAGTAACTAGTAATAAAAAATGTTTTGTGATATCCCCCCTTTCTTGCAGGGCTCTCTGTTCTGGTTTAAGTGTCTGTCTTAGTGGTTTTAAGTCTTGGGATTTGCATTTTGGCTTTTTGTATTTCTCTCCCTTAGAATGTTTTGAAAACATTAAAATTTCTTTTCCTTATTCTAGCCACAACTCTTTAAGTATGAGAGAGGCAGGATGTCTCATTTACAAGAAGAAATGAGGGACTTCCGTGATGATTAAGACTCCCCACTCTCAGTGGAGGGGGCCCAGGTTCAATTCCTGGTCAGGGAACTAGATCCCATGTGCCGCAGCAAAGATCCTGTGTGTGGCAACGATGACCTAGGACAGCCGAATTTTTTTTTTTTAATGAAGAAGATAGCAAAGGTTCTGATGTCAAAACTTGCATTCTAATGCCAGTTGCTTAGCTGTGCTTCATTGGACAAGATAATTTAACCATTCTGTGCCTCAGCTTCCTCATTATATTCTAGAAATAAAGTTATTTATCTGCCTCGAGCATTGTGAGCATTCACTGTGATGGTACGTTTCAAGTATTTAGTCTGGTGCCTGGCATGTGTTTGCTGTTGTACTATGGAAGACTAAAACTTTGGGATTTCCTGGGCCTTGTTCTGGGTTTCCGTTTTCTCCACCTGTAAAATTGAGGGGGTTGGAGAATGGTGTATTTTCCTTTTCTGGTATTTTATCAGTACTCCCTGAAATATATGGGATCTGTCTCCTTAAAAGTAGACCTTTGCTTCTCCACAGACATGAAGGACATAGTATGGATAATCTTAAAATTTGATGATTCAAACAATTGCCTACTTTTACTTTGGAATGTGTTGCAACAAATGTTTTTAAAATAAGTTTTAATTTATCTGCCTTTCCTAAAAATTAGCTTTTGGTAGAGTGTGCATGTGCTTTTTAGGGCTGTGGGCAAAGCCGAGTCTAACTGAACTAAACGTTTGCTGTGTTAAAAGCTTTTTAAAAGTTGCTGTGGCTGGTATACATGTAGTAGGTAGAGATTTGAGAGTTCATTATCCCCACAAACTTCCAGCACCCCTAGCAGGGAATAAGTGGGTGGATTGTGTGACACTTCTGTGATCTTTTTCTTCATTTCTCTTTAAAGGAAAGTTGGCGTCAGGGTCTGAGACTTGCACATTTATTATATTCTGGGTATCATTTTTTTTTTTTTTTCCTGTGTCCCTTTGAAGTACAGCTAACTGGTGGCATGAAACCAAAAAGGATTATAATCCCAGCTAACCCATGGCAACCCCAGGAATCTTGTGCCACACTGAACTGGCCCCAAATAAACCTCCACTCGAAGTCTCCATTTCCTTCCTGCGTTTGGGCCCTTTCCCATCTTCCTTCACCCACCAGTCTCACAGCTGGTGTACTAGGTGGGGCACTGGCAGGGATCTAGGGTATCAGTCAGTCTTCACTGCATGAAGACCTCATGGTGTCAGAGCTACTTCAGACCCTGGCTCCTTGGAGTTACACAGTCTGTAATTTTGAGTCCCAACTTTGTTCCTAACTTCCTGTTCAGTCTTGGGTAAATAACTCAGCCTCTCTAAGCCATTGTTCCTTCATCCTCAAAACGGGAATAGTGATAGTAACTGATTCATAAATATTTAGTGTGATACTTAGCTTAATGTCAAGTATAGAGCATCTGATAAGTGCTAGCTGTAATAAATCATAAGCATTATTAGAGGTGTTCATTTTGCGTGTAATTCTGCTTGTGTCCAACTTTGTGGGCATTAGCAACCCTCATACTCTCTCTGAGCTTGTATTTCTTCATCTGTAAAATAAGGGAATTGGAATAGGTCTAAATGTCTTTAGTGTTTTTACTATCAAAAGCACTTTTTCTCTGATAAACCCCTTCCCCACAAAAGAAACCAAAGTAGAGCTTTTTGATTTGTTTTTAATTGAGATATACTTGGTTTATAATGTTTATGTAATTTTCGGATATATAGCAGTGATTCACAATTTTTACAAAGCAGAGCTTTTTATATGTGTATGTTTGTATCTGCAATTGTGGTTAAAAAGTTCAGTTTTGAATCCAAGTTCTGTGAAGGCTGGAGAGACACTTTTGTGGCTTTAGGAACCTAAGCCAGTTGCTTGGAGTGTATATCAGAGCAGCCTGTGTAGCAGCCAGGCATTAGGTGCCTTACAGTGAATGTGATAATAGAAAGTACACAGTGCTGTCTGTAAAAATTGTGTCTGCCAAATAAAAATTGAACCCACGTCTAACAGAATCATAGATCTGTGAGGATAGAAGAATACATTGATGGACCATGAGGTAGCAGTTATTCAGTCTTTGAACGTGAGAAACTACAGGACAGATTATTTTGTTAGCAAATAAGTGGCGTTAAAAAAATACAGCAAGAACTTCCCTGGTGGCACAGTGGATAAGACTCCCATCTACCAGTGCAGGGGCCACGGGTTCAGTCACTGGTCCAGGAAGAGTCCATGCACCATGGAGCAGCTGAGCCCGAGTGCTGCAACTCCTGAAGCCTGCGCGCCGTGGAGCCTGGGCTCTGCAAGAGACACCGGTGCACCGCAGCTAGGGAGCAGTCGCTGCTCGCCGAAGCAAGAGAAAGGCCACTTGGAGCAACGGAGGCGTAGCACAGCGTAGATAAATAAGTGAATAGAGCAAGACTAGTGAGTGTAACAGAAACGGACTCACAGAGAACAAACTGGTGGTTCCCAGTGGGGAGAGGGGAGGAGGGAAGGGCAGCGTTGAGATGGGGGGTTAAGAGGTACAAGGTTAAGAGGTACAAACTATTACATACAAAATAAGGCTACAAGGATGTCTTGTACAAACGGGGTATAGCCAGTATTTTATAATAAGCATTATGGAGTTGTTCAGTCGTATTGGAGAAGGAAATGGCAACCCACTCCAGTATTCTTACCTGGAGAATCCCAGGGACAGAGGAGCCTAGTGGGCTGCTGTCTATGGGGTCGCACAGAGTCGGACACAACTGATGCGATTTAGCAGCAGCAGTCGCTAAGTAGTGTATGACTCCTTGCGACCCCATGGACTGTGGTCCACAAGACTCCTCCTGGCCATAGGGTTTCCCAGGCAAGAATACTAGAGTGGGTTGCAGTTTCCTTCTCCAGGCGATTTTCCTGAACCAGGGACTAAACCCACATCTCCTCCATTGGGAAGTGGGTTCTTTACTACTGAGCCATCAAGGAAGTCATAAATGGAGTGTAACTTAAAACTCATGACTCACTATATTTCACCTGCAACTTATTATATTATTGTACATCCACTTCAATTAAAAAGTAAATAAGCATTTTTAAAAGAGGGAACTGTTATGGTTGAAGAGTTGAGACATCAGTCAAATGCCTTGTGTGGAACATGTTTGAATCCTGATTTAAACAAACAGGTTATATAAGAAGAAATTTTAAAAGTGTAGATATTAGGAAATTATCTGTCAAGTGTAATAATGGCATTATGGTTATTTTTATTTGTTTTAAACTCCATAGCTTGTTATATTGTACACCTTTTGGTGAAGAACTGTTATGTTGGCCTTTATAAAGGAGGGCTTAAAGCTCTTTTCCTGTAGTTGAGACCACTTTCTGTTCTTGTAAAGAAAGCACACAATCGGGACACCCTCTGAAGGGG
Organism: Ovis aries; assembly: GCF_016772045.2. NCBI lineage: Eukaryota > Metazoa > Chordata > Mammalia > Artiodactyla > Bovidae > Ovis > Ovis aries. The sequence continues at coordinate 63,742,359 of NC_056058.1, forward strand.
AGAAGGGAAGGAGGCCTTCCCCGGGAACCTGTCCCTTGATCTGGGCAGGGTGTTTGAGTTTTACACTCACTGGGAGATAACGCCTGCTGGGGAGGGAGAGGTGCTTTGGAGGTGGTCTGGGGCCCTGGGCAGGTAGGGGGTGGTCTCTGTAGATCTGAACTCTGAACCTCCCTGCGGGGCGGAGTCTCTTGGCTGACCCACTGCCTCTGCAGTGGGACCTAGGTGAGAGTAAGCATTTTAGAGCTGTTACTCAGCACTCTTTCCCTCCCAAAGGGAGGGAGAGGAGGCGGAGCAGTGGACCTGAAACCACAAAAACCTCTCTAACATGGAGAGCTTGGAGGATGGGTCTGCCCCTGTTTGCAAAATCCAAGACAACCTCGAAGTGGGTAATTAGGGTGTTGGGGCCTCCAAAGGGCTCCCAAACTTCCCTGGCTGGTCTGGAGTGATCTAAGGCAGTGGCCAGGAGAGGACAGCCTTACTTGCTAGAGGTTCATAAAAGAAAATGAATTTTGATACCTGGCTAGTAAAAGGACGGGAAACAGGGTGAAGGGGCAGAGGGGTGGGTGATGGGATTTCAGTCAGAACACGACGGGACTAACCCTGTGCTGAGGCTGCCTGAGGGTCAGCTTGATACCTCGTTCTGGGGTGGCCCAGTTCATGACTTGAAATGTCCCTCACGGATGTAAGTGGTTTAGATGCCGGAAGATGCGTTCCAAAGCCAGGTTCAGCTGACCCTTGAACAATATGGGTTCATGCTGCATGGATCCACTTATGTAGATTTTTCTCAGTAAGTACTCTAGTCCTACCCTCTCTGCTGTCACAGAACCGCAGATGAGAGCAGCAGCAGATGCCTGGCACAGCCTATAAACTTATAAGTGGGTTTTTCACTGAGCTCGAGGTTGGTGCCCTGACCCCTGCGTTGTTTGGGGATCGACTGTGTGTGTGTCAATAGTTTGTGGTAATTACCCATTCTGAGGGGTTATCCATGCCTTTGCTAAGTGAAGATTGATAATTTGGAGTTAGCCTAGGGTGTCTCCGGAGAAGGCAATGGCACCCCACTCCAGTACTCTTGCCTGGAAAATCCCATGGACAGAGGAGCCTGGTAGGCTGCAGTCCATGGGGTCACTAAGAGCTGGACATGAGGAAAAACAGCATGTTCTGATTGATATCCCATCACCCACCCCTTCGCCCCTTCACCGTTTCCCGTCCTTTTATTAGCCAGGTATCTAAAATTTATTTTCTTTCATGAACCTCTAGCAAGTAAAGCTGTCCTCTCCTGGCCACTGCCTTAGATCACTCCGGACCAGTGAAGTCGCTACTTCACTTTCACTTTTCACTTTCATGCATTGGAGAAGGAAATGGCAACCCACTCCAGTGTTCTTGCCTGGAGAATCCCAGGGACTGGGGGGCCTGGTGGGCTGCTGTCTATGGGGTCGCACAGAGTCGGACATGACTGAAGCGAGTTAGCAGCAGCAGCAGGGTGTCTCCATGAGGAATTTTCCCAGAATCAGAGGGACAGTCTTGATGAGCTCTTTTCCTCTGGCTGCGTCTTTGGACTGACAAAGCCTTAAGTGTGAAAGGTAAGGAATGTGGGCTTTTATGATGAACTTTGTAAAACTGTCCATATAAATCTGACATAGAATGAGAAACTTCACCCACTTTAGTTTGAGGTGTTACTGGTAAACCCAGATGGAGCCTCTGTGTTCAGGGAACTTGGTATAACCCTCCATATTTGATGTGGTAACCACCTTCCCCTCTGGACATACATTCCAGCAACTCCAGATAGCCTTTTCTTTGCCTTGCCTTTAAATGAAGTCCCAAGGAACTGAATTCAATCCCATAGTTGCCGGGAGCCATCTCGACACATGGTCCACCGGAACCCTGTATGGTTTTAGTCTCCCTTTGACATACACTAGCTTATTGAAACTCTTGATAACCCCAAGATAAGTAATAGTGATATTGCAGTTATCCTTTGTAATCTTCTCAGCAGGCACTCTTTTTTAACCCTGCTTCACATATGAGCAACGTGAGCCTCAGGAGAGGTTAATAAGCAACTGTCCTCATTGCTCAGACTAAAAACCTTGGGGTCATTCTTGCTACCTCTTTCTCTGTCACTTTATATCTAATTTACCAGGACATCCTTTTGGCTTCTAAAAACTGACCAAAGGTAAACAGGTAACTGAAGTGGGGCTAAAAAGAGCACCTGCTGAGCAGATTACAGAGGATAATTGCAATATCACTATTACTTTGGGGTTATCAGGAGTTTCAGTGAGCTAGTGTATGTGGAGAGGAGACCAGAACAGGTCAACTGTGACCAAAGGTGAATGTTTTTACCACCTCCTTGGCCACCAGTCTGGTCCATATACCATTGCTTCTCACCTGGAAGGTTGCAGGAGCCTCTAACTGGTGTCCTGTCACTCCTGCTTTAAGTCCTCTCACAGCTTCTATAGTGGAGTAAAAATTCAGAGTCCTTAGAGTGTCTTCTTAAGCTGACTCCCTAGACTTGCCCTTGCCCTGACCTGAGCTCTGACTCCATCTTCACCACTTTCCCCCTCCAACAACGTGACTCTTTTGCTTTTCCTGGAGCATGTTGTGCTCCAGGGCTTTTATTCTTCAGTGCTGTTCCCCCAGATAGCCACGTGGACCATGCCCTCACATTCTTCCGGTTCCTGTTCTCTTCCCTGGGATGGAGAGGCCTGCCCCCACCACTCTGTATTAACCTGCAGACTGCATGCACCTTATGCTGTATCTCATCCCTCTTACCTGCTTCAGGTTTCTTTTTAGTTTTTATCACTGTTGGATAAGGGTCTTTGGTATTTGACCGCTGCTTATTTCCAGCACCTAAACATGCCTGGCACAGAGTAGGCAGCTCAGTGAAGGTTTAATTAGTGAATGAATGGATGAATATCATACTTTAAGCAGCATCATTCATATTTTGAGTCTGGCGCAGAGAATACCGTAGTGAATAATAAAAATTTGTGTAGACAGAGAGCACACACATTCTCGATGCAGTATGGAAGATGCTGTATAAGAAGACTGTGGGATTCTTTGGGAGTGCAGCAGGGGGCACCCCGCTCAGTCCAGGTCAGAGTAATTTTTCTGGAGGAAGCAGTGGCTAAACTGAAATGGGAACGATAGGTAAGAGTTATCTGAGAAAAGACCTGAAAAGAGGACTCATTCTTGGTTGAGGAAAGGCCGAGAGGTTCAGGGAACTGAGTAGTTCTTGTGGCTGTGGTATAAATTCTGATTTTAACTGGAAGGCAGTGGAGAGCTTTAGAAGATTTTAAGTGAGGGTCAGATTTTTGTTTTTGAAAGTTTGCTTTGGCCACGTGGGAGAACCTCTTGGGTTAAGAATAGGAGATTTGGGGTTTCCTGTCTCATCCTGTGGGGCAAGGTTCCCAGATTAGAAGAGAGCAGACTTCTATGACATTTCTGAAGTGTAGGTGTAGGACAGTTACTGGTTGTCATCCTTCAAGGATGGGGAGCAACTCCAGTGTATGGGATTTCTCTGACCTTTTAGAAGGCCAGCTTAGTTGGAATGCAGTTGCTGGTGACTGGCCTAGGCTGAGTCCACACTTGAGCCAAGAGCCCCATCTTACTTGCACTACTGCAGCTGTTTAGGCGGGAAGAGGAGGCAGTGGCCCTGGAAGTAGTGGCGGGGGGACAGGCTTCCATATAGGAGTCCCCACCTCCACCTGGGAAAAAACCCATGTAGGGGACTTCCTGGGTCTGCATCTAGACTGTCTGCCACCAGCCTCTGGGCAGCTTGGCTTGGTGGGCTTTGCCACACTTAGCTACGGGCACAAGGTTTTCTTCCCATCAGAGCCACCTCCTTTCAGCTGAATTCGAGCCATTGTTACATCTGAGCTAACAGTGGGTTTGCATCTGCCCATAGGCAGTCTTAGTTTCTGAGAAGAGTGGGATTTTGAGAGCCAGGCTTACCCTGACTTGTGGCCAGTTATCAACTCTGTCCTTAATGCTCTGCACAAAGAGGCTTAGATGTCCTTATCTCCCTTTCAGAGGAGGAGTATTTACAGCTGGAAGGGACCCCAGAGGTCCTTGAACCTAAACCATTCGTTTACAGGGTAGGTACTTCCGGCCCAGAAAGGAAATAGAGTTACTCAAGGTCACAGTCAGTTCAGAGTACGGCTGAGACTTGAACGCACGTCTCTTTGCTTCTATTCCGGTTTTGTTTTCACTCCTCTGGAGGAAGAAGTAGAGCGTTGACTTTGTAGTTATCCAGTTTGAGTTAAGCCCAATCACCTACTGAGTGAGTGCCCTCAGATAGATCGGTAACTTCTGGCTTCAGTAAGTGGAGTTATAACTGGAGTACCCGTGTCCTAGGATCACAGTGAGTGTGCACTGGGTGAAGGTGAGTGCTTAGCTGAAGCTTGGCAAATAACAAGTGATGATCGCTCTGGGAGTGTTGACGGTACCTCTTTTGAGGTCTTGAATTTGATCCAGGTCTTCACTTTGCTAACAGAAATCAAATGCAGAAGTCTTCTGTCTTCCTGGGTCCTCTCTCCCCCTTTACCCTGCTGCTTGGTGCTGGGGATACACAGGAAGGCAGCCCATATCACTTAGAGCCAGCTCCTCCTACCTGCCCTAGGCTGGTACACAACTTCATAGTGGAGGGGAATTTGAGGAGTCCCTGGGGGCTATAATCCTGCCACGAGAAGCCCACATTGCGGCACTTGAGAGTGCCCTAGTGGTAGAATGTTGGTGAGAGGACAGCTCAGGTGCTTTGCAGTGAAACCCTCCCGCTCCATCTTCGGAATCTTTCTGCAGCTTTGGATTTGTTTGAGGGAGTGGAGGTCTCCTTGCTTTTCCTGTTCTTTATATATCTTTACAGTGATAGTGGCTCAGACGGTAAAGCATCTGTCTACAATGCGGGAGACCCAGGTTCCATCCCTGGGTCAGGAAGATCTGCTGGAGAGGGAAATGTCAATCCACTCCAGTACTATTGCTTGGAAAATCCCATGGACAGAGGAGCCTGGTAGGCTACAGTCCATGGGGTCGCAAAGAGTCAGACACGACTGAGTGACTTACTTACTTACTTACTTAAAGTGATACGAGGAAGAGAGGCCAATTATGTGGATGGAATAACCTAGTTTGGGTTTTGTCCGCAGTGGAGCCGAGTGTAGGGGGCGGAGTTTGGCCATGGTGAGAGCCCCCTGGATGCTACTTCTGGGGAGTGGGAGAGAGACAGGAAATTAGGAACACAGGGAGGCAGCTGCTCACTGTGACGCATGCCTCTTACTGTGAGGAGGGGATGGTTGAGAAACTAGGATAATTTTTCCCAGACCATCAAAGCTTGGGGTGGGTGGCAGTGCGGTTGTTCTGATGTACAGCATTTGAACAGACCTGCTTCAGGTCTGTTCCTCCTTCAAGTCTGGCCCTACAGGTAAAGCGCTGATGGCAGGTGGGAGGTGGAGGATCAGTAGGTTTTGACTCTGGGCAAGTAGTAACTTTTAGCAGTGCTCTCAATGGATTTGGCTGCCACTGTAGGTCCTGGGTTCCCTGTCGTGGTGATAGTACTTACAGAGTTTGGATGGCAGTTTGCTGTAGGGTTCTGCAGCTGTAAATTGGCAAAGTACTTTTCTAGATTGATTCATTCTGAAAATTTTTGAGAACTTGTTAGGTATCAGGCTCCAGAATTCAGGGGTAAACAAGACACAAAAGCCATGATGGGACTTTTGTCTTAAAAGGTAGAAGTTACAAATGTTTATTCACTCTGCTTACCACCTCAGATCCAGTTCAGCCTCCTGACAGAGTTTGATCACCCTTCCATTTAAAAACAACTTAAGCATCTATCTGTGTTTTAAAATCAAGAAAATGTATATGGGAACCTAGAGATTTTTTGGTTTAATCTTTTAAAACTTAAACTCTGAATATTAAAAAAAAATGAATTGTCTACTTTAAATGAGTCAATAGCATGGAATGTGAATTATATCAATAAAATTGTTACGGAAAAAAATGAGAAGACCTGGCCACACTGAACCTCTGTTCCTTCCTTTATGACGCACACATCTAGCGGTGGGATCTAGCTTCCTTTAGTCTAGGACACCTGTGTGAGGCCTGTGGGCTCAGACTCCTGTGTATTTTATCATACAAAGGAGAGGGGCAGCAGTCTGTCCAACCCACAAGCTGAGGCATGTCCTTATTGGAGAATCAGAGAGGAGAGGGTGGGGAGGAGTTCATGGGCAGGAATTGCAGTCCTGGAGGGGGTCTCCTTATCCATCTTTCTGAGGAAGAGTGGATATGATGGGAGACAGGACACTCTGGGCATTTTGGCCTGAGGGCCCAGGGCAGTAAGGGAAAGCTTTCTGAATGCTGAAGAGTTGGCTTGTCAAGGAAACACGGTTATGTTAGGCCCTGGTGAGACTTCACTCCCTTTCCAGCATCTGTGCTAACATTCTCCAAGGCCCCTTCTAGCTCAGATAACCTTTGGGTATGAGAGCAGCTAAAGCAGATGTTACTGCCTTAAGGGGAATGGGGAGGATGCTGGCTAGAGGCCTTGTGCCTGCCTGTTCTTGATCCTACTCTTCAGGCAGTGGAACTAAAGCTCACGGGAGCACTAAATTCACTCTGGGGCAGCCGACATTGAAAAGAAGCTTCTCTGTGGCACTGGTGGGTGTGAGCCCTGTAGGATAGGGCAGGAGAATTAGGGACCAGCTTTCTAGTCCCAGAGATTTGACTCATGTGCTGAGACACCTTGGGTGGCTGACTGAACCTCTTTGGACTTCCTTTCTCTTTTCTGTAAATGAAAGTGGTCAAGCCAAAAGACTTTTCAAGGTCCTTTCCCACGGGATTAAGTTCTGTATATCAAACTGGAGGTTAGGTCTCTGGTTTGAGGAAGATTTTATCTGATGGGGATTGCTCTCCCCCTACATGATTGGACCAGCTTTAGAGTGTCATCCCCAAGATCTTGCCCAAGGCTGTGGGATTCTTCTGCTTAGGCATTCATCCTGCCCTAGGCTTTTGGGGAGTTCTGGATCAAGGTGAGTGCCCCCATCAGTGTGCACACAGTGGTGGCTCATGCAGGAATGTTGTTGAGAAGATCCTGACGTCCTGAACCTGGTTAGAAGGGGCAGTTGCTAAGACTCCCCTTCTGGCCCTGAGACTGAGCCTAGGCCTGGTGGAGGCCACAGTGCAAGTATCAACCAGTTCAGTGAAACAGTAAACCAGCCCATCTCCAGAGATTGTCTTTTTTTATTTAGTGTGTATGTGTGCGTGTGTGACACAATTAGCAGATATTTTACAGTAAGCAGGTGTGATTTTGAGAATCACATTAGACTGTGATTTCCTGCCATAGATATTTGGGAAGTTTTCACTCTCAGATCGTATGTGTCTTCCCGACATATAGTGCCGTTTCACTGTCATATGCCTATCCATAACCTTTACTCTGGGATTATGTCCTGGCAGATCAGATAAGCATCACATGCTGCTCATTTGCCACAGAGGGCTTCAAATATCCCCTTTTAATTCGTTCGTGACCCACCCTGGCGGCCTCTGGGCTTTCCTCAGAATATGAGCTCCTGCTCCACTTTGGCCTTGTTGCTCAGCACTGGGGCACCGCTGGCCCCTGAAAAGGGCGGGGGGAGTCCTGGAAAGGACACCTGGGAAGGGAGGCCTGAACTCTCTTCCCCCTTTAATTTGGGGCAGTCGGGGGGGCCTGCCAAGGTGCATGGGCTAGAGGGGTGGGTAGGGAAAGAGCTTGTCTCTTTTTAAAAGAATTTTAAAGAGCCCAAATTGACACTGCAGCCTGGAACTATTAACTCTTTTAGGGGAGGGAGGTTTTGGCCACTTGGCATGCAGGATCTTAGTTCCCTGACCAGGGATTGAACCCGTGCCTTCTGCAGTGAAAGCACAGAGACCTAACCACTAGACCACCCGGAAAGTCCCCTCAGGAGAGTCTCTTGAGTATTCAGAGTATTCACGCTTGTCTAGAGAAGCGCTGGGACTTGAGCCTAACCTTTGTTTGTCTGGAAAGAACTAATTTGGCTGCCACCAAAGTGAAAATCGCTTATTTAAAAAATTTATTTCAGTAACCCAAGTGTTAGTTAGACCTTGGCAATATTGGCGGAAATAAGACAGAAGAGGCCTGCACTCGTAGTTTACATGCTAGTGGAGTGACACTGTAAGCCAGCAGGGTAGTTCTAGTTATCTGTTAATGCCTCACAAATCACCCCAAAGCTTGGTAGCTTAAAAAAACAGCCCTGGAGAGACTTCCTTGGTGGTCCAGTGACTCGGCACTCCCATTTTGGGGGACCCAGGTTCAATCCCTGGTCAGGAAACTAGATCTCATATGCTGCAACTGAGAGTTTGCATGCTGCAACTAAAGGTTCCACGTGCTGCAAGGAAAATGAAGAGATCCCGCGTGCTGCAACCAAGACCGGGCACACCCAAATAAATAGAAAACAAAACAAAAACCAGCCCTGGATGCTGGTGCGCGTGTGACCTTGTGTGCCTCCTCTAAGAATGGAGATTCTCTTTCCCCCAGCCTTGTGGAATTTCTGAGATCAAACCCTGCTGGCTTTCAAAGCTGGATTCTCTGTGGGCTCTTTCTGTCATTGCTGGACTCCCAGGCTGTGAAACCTGATGTGTGGCTCAGAACTTTCGCTCTTGTGATAGAGCTTCTGTGGTATAATAGTTATCCAGTTTGTGGGTCACCCACCCAGCAGGTATGGGATTTGATTTTATCTCGATCGCACCCTTCCTGCTATCTCCTTGTGGCTTCTTTGTCTTTGGATGTAGAGTATCTTGTTTTGGTAGGTTCTACCAGTGACATTGTACAGGAGACAGGATCAAGACCATCCCCATGGAAAAGAAGTGCAAAAAAAGGCAAGATAGCTGTCTGAGGAGACCTTACAAATAGCTGTGAAAAGAAGAGAAGCGAAAAGCAAAGGCGAAAAGGAAAGATATAAGCATCTGAATGCAGAGTTCCAGAGAATAGCAAGGAGAGATAAGAAAGCCTTCCTCAGTGATCAATGCAAGGAAATACAGGGAAACAACAGAATGGGAAAGACTAGAGATCTCTTCAAGAAAATTAGAGATACCAAGGGAACATTTCATGCAAAGATGGGCTCGATAAAGGACAGAAATGGTCTGGACCTAACAGAAGCAGAAGATATTAAGAAGAGGTGGCAAGAATACACAGAAGAACTGTACAAAAACGATCTTCACAACCCAGATAATCACGATGGTGTGATCACTCACCTAGAGCCAGACATCCTGGAATGTGAAGTCAAGTGGGCCTTAGAAAGCATCACAATGAACAAAGCTAGTGGAGGTGATGGAATTCCAGTTGAGCTATTTCGAATCCTGAAAGATGATGCTGTGAAATTGCTGCACTCAGTATGTCAGCAAATTTGGAAAACTCAGCAGTGGCCACAGGACTGAAAAGGTCAGTTTTCATTTCCAATCCGAAAGAAAGGCAATGCCAAAGAATGCTCAAACTACCATACAACTGCAGTCATCTCCCACGCTAGTAAAGTAATGCTCAAATTTCTCCAAGCCAGGCTTCAGTAATACGTGAACTGTGAACTTCCAGATGTTCAAGCTGGTTTTAGAAAAGGCAGAGGAACCAGAGATTAAATTGCCAACATCCGCTGGATCATGGAAAAAGCAAGAGAGTTCCAGAAAGAAATCTATTTTTGCGTTATTGACTATGCCAAAGCCTTTGACTGTGTGGATCACAATAAACTGTGGAAAATTCTGAAAGAGATGGGAACACCAGACCACCTGATCTGCCTCTTGAGAAACCTGTATGCAGGTCAGGAAGCAACAGTTAGAACTGGACATGGAACAACAGACTGGTTCCAAATAGGAAAAGGAGTACGTCAAGGCTGCATATTGTCACCCTGCTTATTTAACCTCTATGCAGAGTACATCATGAGAAACGCTGGGCTGGAAGAAACACAAGCTGGAATCAAGACTGCCGGGAGAAATATCAATAACCTCAGATATGCAGATGACACCACCCTTGTGGCAGAAAGTGAAAAGGAACTAAAGAGCCTCTTGGTGAAAGTGAAAGAGAGTGAAAAAGTTGGCTTAAAGCTCAACATTCAGAAAACGAAGATCATGGCATCTGGTCTCATCACTTCATGGGAAATAGATGGGGAAACAGTGGAAACAGTGTCAGACTTGATTGTTCTTGGCTCCAAAATCACTGCAGATGGTGACTGCAACCGGGAAATTAAAAGACTCTTACTCCTTGGAAGGAAAGTTATGACCAACCTAGATAGCATATTCAAAAGCGGAGACATTACCTTGCCAACAAAGGTCTGTCTAGTCAAGGCTATGGTTCCAGTAGTCATGTATGGATGTGAGAGTTGGACTGTGGAGAAAGCTGAGTGCCAAAGAATTGATGCTTTTGAACTGTGGTGTTGGAGAAGACTCTTGAGAGTCCCTTGGACTGTAAGGGGATCCAACCAGTCCATCCTAAAGGAGATCAGTCCTGGGTGTTCATTGGAAGGAATGATGCTAAAGCTGAAACTCCAATACTTTGGCCACCTCATGCAAAGAGTTGACTCATTGGAAAAGCCCCTGATGCTGGGAGGGATTGGGGGCAGGAGGAGAAGGGGACGACAGAGGATGAGATGGCTGGATGGCATCACCGACTCGATGGACATGAGTTTGAGTGAACTCCGGGAGTTGGTGATGGACAGGGAGGCCTGGCTTGCCTTGATTCATGGGGTCACAAAGAGTCGGACACGACTCAGTGACCAAACTGAACTGAACTGAGCAGGTTTTTTGTGTTGGTGGTGGTGGTTAAGCATTTGGTTGTGATTTTGGTGTTTGGAGACCAAGACGAGGTTTCCACTGAGGATTAACTAACCTGTCACACTATGTATTTCTTTGATAGTGGTTGGACTGCACCTCACAGGCCTGCAGGGCCTCTGTTGCCCAGCTTCAAGACCTAAGAAAGAGCCTGGAGTCAGCAACAGTAGTCGGTGGTTTAATGGATGGAGGGAGCGTTCATGTTTGAAGCAAGATCCTGGAGCTACACCTCACCATGTGGTGGATGACATGGCAGGGCACATGTCCATCTTTCCTGGGGTGTTGGGAGGAATAGGGAAGCTACTAGTTGTATCAAGAACAGCCCTTTTATTCTGTGATTTCATGGGATAGGAGTTGAAAATGGCTTGCCCAAGCGATTCTTCTTTTCTACATGACAGTGATAGAGGTGGCAGGTCCTGGTCTGCAGGGCCCACCAGAGCTTCATTCAACATGTTTGCAACCTTGACAGGGTGATTAGAAGGCTGGGTTCATCTGGAACTGGAGTGCCTTCAGGTGTCCTCTCCACCACTGTGATTTTCCAAGTAGTAGGACTTGGTATCCATACACAGTGGCTTGGGGCTGTCAGAGTGTTCCAAGAGACAGGAAGTAGATGCGGTCAGTATTCTCAGGTCCTGGGCCCGAGCGCTGATACAGTGTCACTTTTGTCACACTGTGTTGGTAGAAGTCACAGATCCCTCTGTAAAGGAAGGGGAGGGGACATGGGTCCTGCTTTTCAGTGGGAGGAATGTCAGTTTGCTGCCATCTCTAGTACTACTTGGCAGTTTCTGATAGTGGTGAACGCTGTTAAAGAAACAGTAACTAAGAGAGAAGGATTTGGGATTGTGTGGGTGAGGGTAGCTTCAATCAAGGTGTCAGCAAATACCTCTAAGGGTGGGCCAAGATGGGATTGTTAAGGAGCCTGCTGATGAGGAATATCAGGTGCTAGGTGGGGAATGAGTTTAGTGTTCTCTAAGGAACTGACCTGAGAGGCTTTTGGAGGCCAGCTTAGGAAGTTTGGGTGCTGTTCCGAAAGCAAGGAAGGAGGTGGCAAGAGCTGATTTCTCCATTCTGTGCAGAGTGGATTGAGGTGGGGCAGAAGGGCCAAGTTAGAAGCAGGGAAACCCCTGGAGAAACTGCTGCAGTCATCCAGAAAAGAGATGGAAAGGAAGAGATGATGGCATAGTGCCTTGGGCCATTTGACTAACTTAATGTCCTGTCCTTGCCTCCTCCAGACTAGGTCACTTTAAGAGGAAGTTTTCTGATTGCTATTTCTTATTTCCTCCTCTTTTCTCATACTGTCCAGGAGTCTCTTGGCCCCAGAGCCAGGAGGAGTGTGAGTGTTTTCCGACTTCCCTGCCCTGTCCCAGGCCCCATCCTCGAGGGGTAGGGGGAGTTGCATGGGCTCAGGCATGGTAAGGCCTGGAGATGGGGAATGGGCTCTGTGTGGGCTCTCTTTGTCACAGTTTTCTGTTCCTGATTTGTTGGAAACTAGAGTGGCTTTTTTATTTGAGGTAAGGACTTCAGTCAGGGTGGGGTCAGAGCGAACTGCCAGAGCTGAAAGTCTGGAGATCCCTGTTCTGATTTCAGCCCAGCTCTCACATTTCTCCTGGCTGGACCTTCAGCTCTCACACCTTGTATGGAGGGATTGGATCCCGTGGTCATGAATGCATTGTCCATCCTTTGCTGATGTGCCTTTATCTTGCCCTTGGGCTTAGCTGGGGGTCCTCAAACCTACCTTAGGGGTAGCTTGCCTTGTTGAAGACACATGCCCCAGGGAACCAGGCCAGATTGTCCAGAGCTTCCACTTCTCTCGTGATGAACAAAGACGTCACACACATCTTGTTCATTATCTTGGTTAATATTCACATTCCTGTGGGATCTTCCTACAGTCCCGATCCTGCTTTACAGACCAGAAAACCGTGGTTCAGAGAGGTTCAGTAATTTGCTCAAGGCTGCATAGTAGTTTGTTAGTAGCTGGGATTCCAGCCCATGGCAGACTGAATCCAGACTTCTGCCTTACTTACAATCTGGTTTTGCATTCTCCTGGACCACAGAAGTATACATACTTCACCTGAAAAACACTTTCTGGGAGAGAGAGGGCCCACACAGATCTTCAGAGATCTGCGGGCTCTGGTGGCCCAGCCTGGAGGTTCCAGCTTTGCCCACTGTGGCTACCATCAGTGGGTATGAGCCAGGCCCTGGAACTTCTGATTCTGCTGGGGAGCCCTGGCCCCTCTTCCCTGAAGAGATGTTCCTCTTCAGCTCTGTCAGGCCACGTGCAGCCTGCTGGAAAGAGCCCTGCTGACCTTGTGGTTTCTTGGGCATGGCCTCCCAGCCAGTGGGAGGGGTTGGGGACCACTCTCTGCGGGCATTGGGAAGCTCTCAGGGTCTGGGTTATCAAAAGGGATGGGAAATACTATTATGTGTTGAGTCTTTTAACTTCTTTTGAAAGGGAAGTCTTTTCAGCTTATTCAAGCAGCACCAGTTCATTGTAGGAAGATGTCCAAGTATGTTTCAGTGAAAATAAATCCCTTCATAATCTGTTCCACCAACCGCCATAAATACTACTAAGCAACTATACCTTTTTAGATCAGTTGCTGCCTAATAGAAATACAGTGCAAGCCATATATATAACTATAAACTATTTAGTAACCATATTTTTAAAAAGAAAGGTGAAACCAACTTAATATAACCCAGCCAAGATAATCACAATATTTTTATTGCAGCATTTAATCAGTATAAAAATTATTCTTATACTGTCTTGGAAATCTGGTATATCTTTTATACTTTTACTTAATGTGCTTGCTTCTCAGTTCAGACTGGCTACATGTATTCAGTGTCCACATGTGGCTAGTGACTACTGTATTTGACAGCATATTTCTAGATTTTTTTTTCTTGAGTCACACACATGTATATCTTGTATGTATTATACATGCACACACCTTTTAAAAAAATAGGGCTATAATATTTTGTGAGCCAAAATTTTTCCCCGACTTAGAGGCTTTCAAAGGCACTTAGAACCCTCAAAGCAGCCTTGGTAAGGAGGGTCACGTCTTTCTGGTGAGGAAGGTTAGGGAGCTGGCCAGTACTTCATTACTGCCCGTGCAGATGCACGTGCTCTGGTTCTCTGCTGGAGCCCCTGCTCTTCCACTGCCCCTGCAGGCACCTAGAGTTAGCTGTACCCTGTGTGTGAGCGCACGCACACCACTCTTTTGCTGAGGAAAGCAGGCCCACACAGGAGAAGCTACTGACCAAGGCTGTTGTACAGGGTGCAGCATTTAAAACCCAGCACTCCAGTGCCCGGTTCAGTGCTCTTTCAGTCACACTCAGCTTACTTCCAACAGCTTATTGCTTGGGTTTGCAACTAGCCAGAGCACAAAGGAAACCAGTAAGAGCTGGGCAGAGCTCTCCACTTGGGTTTGTCCTGGGATGCCCACGAAGCCCACAGCACATCCCCAGTGGAGGCTAACCAGCAATGGGACAAAAACCAACAGGGCCAGAGTGAGTGCAGAAGGGAACATGTGTGGAATGGCCTGGGTGAGGTCAGGACTTAGAAATCTCTAAATAATTGGTCAGTTTGTTGAACAGCGCTATTGCCCTAGTGCAGGGCCAGTTTCACACGAGACCACTTTTGTGGCAAGAACCTCATTTCTTAGCAGGTCTGAGGTTTGTAGGAGCTTGGTTTCTTTTTTTTTTGTTTTTTTTCCCTTTCTTTCCCGAAACCCAAATCTTTGCCTCAGATTTTCAGCCTGTAAAAAGGGGCTGCGTTCTAGGCATATCACTAGCCTGCTTCTGCCTCTTTATAGGAGGGCTGGGATGAGGAGCAGCCCCTGGGTTGGGTTTCAGATAAAGGTGGTCAGATTTTTGATGATTGGGGTTTTGAAGGCTAGGTGGATTCAGGATATCCAGTCTTCCTGTCGCGTTACTGTAGCACCTAGCAGACCTGAGCCAGGCCTCCAAAGGCTGGGAGGGATCTGCTTCAGGTACCAGGAGTTGGCAGGTTTGTACTCCTCTGGGAGCTCTGAGGAGCTGAGGTGGGACACTGTCCAAGGTGGACTGCCAGAGCTGAGGATTCTAAGCCACCATCCTTGGTTACTCCTGGGGTGTAGTCTTACTCATCAAGTCCTTGGTTGGAACAGTTGGTATTGCGTTTGGTTAGACCTTAAAACTTTACGAAACACTTCTTTATTCTTATCTCACAGTGCCCTTGAGGTGGGTAGTAATTGGCCCCCTTTTATGGAGAAATTCCTTCTCTATAGGGTCATGGAGATGAAGGGAATTGCCCAGGGTCAGAATTAAAAACTGGCAGAGCTAGTCCTCCCACCCGTTTAAAGCACAACAAATAAGGAAAAAATCCAGGAGAGTAAAAAGAAGATAAGCGTCAGTCTATTATTAAGTGAGATATTGCAAGGGAGACATTTAGTACAGTGACAGTCATACTTAAGGGCTTGATAGTATTATAGCTCCATAACCATTTGTAGAAGGATACTTGACTTTATCGAACTGCCCTGGGCATAGCAGTTTGCCTGCTGAGCAGGAGAAAGGAGTGTGAGGGCAGTCTGGAAATGCTAGACTTCTGGCTGGGAGTGGAGAGGCTGCTGAAGTTCTCTGTTGGCTGCAGCTGGGCTTCCAGTTGCTCTGGGATGCTCTCTGCCATTCCAGGTCTTCCCCGTTCCAGCCCCTGACTTGTTTCATCACTGCCTTTGCCTCTCTGAGGTGGCAGCTCGTTGGAGATCCTAAGCTTGAGGAAGGTCAGAGTGCAGTTTGGCTTTGGAAACCATCTGATCACTTCTCATTTTGCAGAAAGCTGAGGTCATCTGTTAACCAAAGTCTCCTGGGTGGCACCAAAGGAATCAGGATGCTTGTGCTTGTTCTGTCTTCTGCCTTGTTTATTCAAGGGTAGAGACATGCCCTTCAAGTGGTTGGTGCTGTCAGAGTGGAGGTTAGAAGAGGACTACACCTGGAAGCATGTGCCCCAAGGTGACCTAGTACAGATGCTCTGACTTGGTCCTCCAGACACAAGCCTTTAGCTTTCTTCCCTACACTGGGCTAGCTGTTGATACACCCTGAGCCCTGAAAAGGCCAGGGAAAACCTGCTCAAATGGAGGAGGTATTGCTTAGAAATGCTCTCAATTTCCTAAAAACAGCCCCCCACCCCCACCCCCCGCATGGAAGCCCCACCTTACTCTTCAAGACAGAGCTTAAAACATGGTTCTTGGAAGGATGCGGGGGCGGGGGGGATGCTAAGAAACATCTGGGATTAAGTACCTAATAGGCTCACCAGTGGAGAAGGCAGTGGCACCCCACTCCGGTACTCTTGCCTGGAAGATCCCACGGAAGGAGGAGCCTGGTGGGCTTGCGGTCCATGGGGTCGCTAGGAGTCGGACATGACTGAGCAACTTCACTTTCATGCATTGGAGAAGGAAACGGCAACCCACTCCAGTGTTCTTGCCTGGAGAATCCTAGGGCCAGGGGAGCCTGGTGGACTGCCGTCTATGGGGTCGCACAGAGTCGGACACGATTGAAGTGATTTAGCAGTAGCAGGCTCACCAGTGAGTGAGATGGGGTAGAAAAATTTGTCAGTAGTCTTACCAGAGATACCTAAACTTCCAAATAATAGCTAACACATAACAAAGACTTACGTGCTTCCCCAAGTACTTAAAAAATAGCAACTCATTTAATTCTCAGAATCCCAGTAGGTTAGAAACTGTTTCCATTTACAGAAATCCAGAGTCACTGAGATGGGAGTGGCAGAGCTAACTGGAGCCCAGGCTCATTCTTAACCATTGCACTGTTCGGTTACTGGTGGTGGTGGTTACTGGTGGTGGTGGTGAAGCGGAGTGGGGGATGTGGGCTGACCATGGGGATGGAGCAGCCCAGTGAGCTTTCCCCAGAGGTATCCATTCTGTAATTCTCACTTGTGTTTCTGCAGTTTGTTTTCCCTGGGCCTTGCCTTAATCTCTGAAAGAGACCAGATCTAAGGGTTGCAGGTCTTAACCTGGGATGAGGACAGAGTGGTCCCTGAAGGGAAAGTGCATTGAATCCGCCACCACCCATGTCAGCTCTCATGTCATGCATCGGTTTCTTGGGCTGGATCCTTGTCAGTCTCACCCACTTCTATATCCACAGTACGTAGTATGGGCTGAATGGTTGTTGAGATGAAGAGCATTTTTCAGTGGTTACCAAACTGGAATTATAAATACGTTTGTGACTGCTATCCCTTCTCCTGTTCACAACAGACATTGCTAATTGATCACAGGCTTTTCCTGAGTCTGTCTACTGAGGTTCCTCAGTACAGCATCCCAAGCAGTTTAGATCAAGCAGTTGCAGGTAGAGTTCAGATTAAAGCTTTATATAAACTGAGCCCTCAGAGGATAGGGACTGTCTTGTTTACCGTTACTTCTCTAGTGCCTGGCACACAAAACCCCTCATGTCAGTGGTCATGTTTCATAATAGAGTGGCAGGAGCCCAGGGCCGACATCTTTAAAAACAAATTGATGTTCTTGGAACAAACCAGGAAGCTCACTGAGTCTCAGTTCTGTCTTATTGTGTCATCTGGGGAGAACCATGTCCACCCTTCCTACCTCAAACTGATATTGTGAGACTTAGATGCAGTGATGGATGAGGGAGACCTTATGAACCGATTAGTCACGAAGGATACAGAAAGGGTAATTTACCTGAATGGGTAGCTTATGCTTTCTTCAGCTCTCCCTTGTGCCCTGAAGCAGAGCCTACACAAAACCTCTGCTTTTCTACTTCCCTTTCTCTCTCTCTAGTCTGTTTTTTGTCCTGTGGGATCTCTGCAGTTTCCTCCATCTTCCCCTTTCTCATCTGCTGGAGGAGTTAGAATTCTCCTGGGCTTGGTGTAGCCAGAGCCCAGGCCTTTGGGTTACAGGCCACCCTAGAGCCTTCACAATAAAGAGTGCTCTGATTCTTGGCTGTGCTTTGCCCCTGTCCCCTGTCCTAAATGGCATTGTCCTTGCCTGGCAGATGAGCTAATAGGTTCAGAGAAGTGGATTCTGGTACTGATAGCTTCAGTCCCTTGTAGGGTCTGCTTGAGCTGGAGCCCTTTGGGATTTCAACCAAGTATCTGTCTCTGGCAGTACTGAGAGACCTAGGGTAGCCTGGGCTTTCAATTTCAGATCCTTGGTGTCAGCTCCCTTCTCACTGTGTGACCTTGGCTAGCGACCCAGCCTCCAATAAAACTGGAATAGCTTCACCCTTGGGAGGATTAGAAAATACACAAAAGGCCTACAGCAGGAGGCCTGAGGTAAATGCTTAGGAAGGTATAAGGATCCAAACCTCGGGGCACTGGGTGAGCAAAAAGCAAGGTTTAGAGGGAGAGTGGAAGCTGTAAGAAAGAGGCAGACAGGTCCTTTCAGAGCCTGCCTTCTCCTTGTAGCACAGCCATAGGTAGGAGCTGATTGTGAAACTGAGCCTTGAGCTCAACCAAGACTGACTTTTGTGAATTCAAGTCTGTCAAGACACTTGGCTCACTTGTGGCTTCTTGGCTTGACCAGTCTTGGTTCCTGACGCTAGAGGTTGGATGGTGGTAAAGAGTGGAGGAGCTCCTTGGTGCGTCTCTCTTGTGACTGCTCTCTGTGTGTAATTAAAACTTGCTCCCTCCTGCTCTTCTGAGCTAGTTAGTTCCTGTCTGCACTCCAGTGCATAAGTGTGAGACCCTGGATTGACATGTGGAGAACAGAGGTCCCTTCCTGCCAGTCTCATTCACTGGCGGCTCAGTTCTCAAATACTAATTGGCATCAGCATTGCACAGGAAACTTGTTAAAAATGCAGATGCCCATGCTTTGCCTCTCTCTGCAAACTGCTTTTTGGAGCTTGGGGGAAGTCAGGAATCTGCATTTAACCCAGGTCCCCCACATTCTCAGGTGTTCTTAGCTTATGGACGTGGTGTTGCAGTCCTGCTAGCTCAGGGTCCCTGTTTCCACAGTCATGAGGGTGAGGGGCTTATACACAGCCTTCTGCTCAGGGACTCCAGAAGAGTGGAAGCCAGAATAGTTCTGCAATGTATTTTTCTTTTTTAGACATTATTCAATATCTAATACAATATAAAAAGAAAAACATTGAACAAGAACCCATGTACCCACCACTGTTTCTTAAGAAGCACACCCTGATTCTAAAATGGTGTGGTTTAGTTACTCAGTCGTATTTGACTCTTTGTGACCCCATGGACTTCATCCTGCCAGGCTTCTCTGTCTACAGGATTTTCTAGACAAGAATACTGGAGTAGCTTGCCATTTCCTTCTCCAGGGGGTCTTTCCGACCCAGGGATCGAACCCATGTCTTCTGCATTGCAGGCAGTCTCCTACATTGCAGGCAGATTCTTTACCAACTGAGCCACCAGGGAAGCCCAATCAGTTCTAAAATACTAATACTAGAAAATCTCCCAGGCCTCCAAAGCAAAAATAAACAAATGGGGCCTGATCAAACTTAACAGCTTTTGCCCAAGAGGAAATCATAAACAAGACAACCTGTGGAATGGGAGAAAATATTTGTAAACAGTGCAGCTTGCAAGGGGTTAATTTCCAAAATATTCAGACAGCTCATACAGCTTAATATCAAAAAAGAAACAACCCAGTCAAAAAAGGGGGCACAAGACCTGAATAGGCACTTGTTCAGAGAAGATACACAGATGGCTAATCGGCACATGAAGAGATGCTCAGCATCACTAACTGTTAGAGAAATGCCAATCAAAACTACAATGAGATATCACGTCACGCCAGTTAGAATGGCCATCTTCAAAAAGTCTACAAGCAAGAAATGCTAGAGACGGTACGGAGGAAAGGGAAACCCTCCTATACTATTGGTGGGAATGTAAACTGGTACAGCCACCACAGGAAAACAATATGAAGGTTCAGAAACTAAAAACAGAGCTACCATATAATACAATTATCTCACTCTGGGGCACAGAGCTGGACAAACTATAATTCGAAAAGATACACATAACCCCCACCCCACCCCCCGCCCAGTGTTCATAGCAGCACTATTTATAATAACCAAGAAGCAACCTAAAGTGTCCATTGACAGATGAATGGATAAAGATGGTACATATGTACAGTGAAAGATTAATCAGCCATAAAACATGAAATACTGCCTTTTGCAGCAGCATAGATGGACCCGAGATTACCATATAAAGTAAGACAGAAAGACTAGTATTCTATCACTTTTGTAGAATCTAAATGAAGACAAATGAATTTGCTTACAAAACGGAAGCAGCCTCACAGATACCGAAAGCAAACTTGGGGGAAGGAGAGAGAGAAAGGAGTATAAGATGAACACACTGCTATACATAAAATGTGATTCCCAAGGTGGCTCAGACGGTGGTTAAGAATCTGCTTGCAATGCAGGAGATCCAGGTTTGATCCCTGGGTCTTGGGTCAGGAAGATCCCCTGGAGTAGGGAATGGCAAACCCACTACAGTATTCTTACCTGGAGAATCCCATGGACAGAGAAGCCTGGTGAGCTACAGTCCATGGGGTCACAAAGAGTTGGACATGACTGAAGTGACTTAGCATGTATGAAATAGGTAAGCAAATAAGAATTATTGTATTGTATATATATATAGGGAATTATGTTTGATATCTTGTAATGTGGAAAATTCTGAGAGAGATGGGAATACAGACCACCTGACCTGCCTCTTGAGAAATCTGTATGCAGGTCAGGAAGCAACAGTTAGAACTGGACATGGAACAACAGACTGGTTCCAAATAGGAAAAGGAGTACGTCAAGGCTGTATATTGTCACCCTGCTTATTTAACTTGTATGCAGAGTACATCATGAGAAAGGCTGGAGTGGAAGAAACACAAGCTGGAATCAGGATTGCCGGGAGAAATATCAATAACCTCAGATATGCAGATGACACCACCCTTATAGCAGAAAGTGAAGAGGAACTAAAAATCCCCTTGATGAAAGTGAAAGAGGAGAGCGAAAAAGTTGGCTTAAAGCTCAACATTCAGAAAACGAAGATCATGGCATCTGGTCCCATCACTCCATGGGAAATAGATAGGGAAACAGTGGAAACAGTGTCAGACTTTATTGTTTTGGGCTCCAAAAATCACTGCAGATGGTGACTGCAGCCAGGAAATTAAAAGATGCTTATTCCTTGGAAGAAAAGTTATGAGCAACCTAGACAGCATATTTAAAAGCAGAGACATTACTTTGCCGACTAAGGACCGTCTAGTCAAGGCTATGGTTTTTCCTGTGGTCATGTATGGATGTGAGAGTTGGACTGTGAAGAAGGCTGAGTGCCGAAGAATTGATTCTTTTGAACTGTGGTGTTGGAGAAGACTCTTGAGAGTCCCTTGGACTGCAAGGAGATCCAGCCAGTCCATTCTGAAGGAGATCAGCCCTGGGATTTCTTTGGAAGGAATGATGCCAAAGCTGAAGCTCCAGTACTTCGGCCACCTCATGCTAAGAGTTGACTCGTTGGAAAAGCCCCTGATGCTGTGAGGGATTGGGGGCAGGAGGAGAAGGGACAACCGAGGATGAGATGGCTGGATGGCATCACGGACTCGATGGACGTGAATCTGAGTGAACTCCAGGAGTTGGTGATGGACAGGGAGTCCTGGCGTGCTGTGATTCATGGGGTTCCAAGAGTCGGACACGACTGAGCGACTGAACAGAACTGAACTGAATAACCTATAATGGAAAATAATCTGAAAAAAGATATATATAACTGAATCACTTTGCTGTACACGTGAAACTTTAACATAGTATCGTAAATCAACTATGCTTTGTAAAAAAATTTTAAAAATACTAAATGCAGTGTAGTGGTTCTGAGTAAGCCCTGTCAGAATTAGCAGGTGAAACTTATTTGGTCTATAACTTCAGCTATGTCCAGAGAAAACCTAACTTAGAATTACTAAGCAGATTCCTGGTTCCACTGTTCCTGAGCAAGAATCTCTGGAGCGTGGGACCCAGGATTCTGTATTTTGACAAGCTCCTCAGTAGATAATTTTTTTGCATCCTGAAATCTTAGGGCTCAAGTCATTTGTAGCAGTGGTGTCAGAGGTAGATTGTACCCTTGGAAAACTGGCTTCATCTAAGGTTGGGGGCAGGAGAAGAAGGGGACGACAGAGGATGGGATGGCTGGATGGCATCACTGACTCGATGGACGCGAATCTGAGTGAACTCGGGGAGTTGGTCATCAACAGGGAGGCCTGGTGTGCTGCGACTCATGGGGTCACAGAGTCAGACACGACTGAGCGACTGAACTGAAGGTTGTGGTTAGAGTGATCACTGAGTGTGAGGATAGAATTCAAAGATGTCAGGAGTGCAGATGACTGGATCTTCATACCCCAAGCATAGTCCTTAGTAGAGAAGGTGAAGCCACCCAGAGGGGAATTCTTCCATGCCCCAAGAACAAGGGCTGTAGCGCCGGTGCCGGGGCTGGTCAGTCTCCCGACCACCAGGCCCATGCCCCGGACACTTGGCTCACTGTCGTGGAGCATGGGCAGTGGTTCTTTCCTACTGTGGCCAGATTTTGCTATTAAAAATACACGATCTCTAATTAAATTTGATTTTCAGATAAGCAGCAAATAAGTTTTTTAGTATGCTGCTACTAAGTCGCTTCAGTCATGTCTGATTCTGCAACCCCATAGAAGGCAGCCCACCAGGCTCCCCTGTCCCTGGGATTCTCCAGGCAAGAACACTGGAGTGGGTTGCCATTTCTTTCTCCAATGCAGGAAAGTGAAAAGTGAAAGTGAAGTCGCTCAGTCGTGTCCGACTCCCAGCGACCCCATGGACTACAGCCTTCCAGGCTCCTCCGTCCATGGGATTTTCCAGGCAAGAGTACTGGAGTGGGGTGCCATTGCCTTCTCTGTGTCTCAAATATTGCATGGGACACAATTAATTTAAAAATTTACTATTATTTACCTGAAATTTGCTAAATCTGGCAAATTGTTATCTTTTTTAAAAGATTTTTATTAAAGCACCAGATTCAGTAATTGACTCATTTTTTAAAAATAATTATTTTTAATAATTAAAAAATGCATTTAAAGATACATATTAATTTTCTGTTTACCTTTGCCCTTAATTTAAGCTGTTAAACAATCCTGTGAGCTGGCAGCCACCGTGAACCCCTTGCATAGTTTCAGAAAGTGAGAGGTTAAGTCTTGTTCTAGGATCTTCCATGCAAGGTGCTTTTCTGCTTCCTGATGAACCTGCTTGCTTGGCTTTCATTCCTCTGTGGCCCTGTTAATGCCTATCAAGTTACAAGCCACATGAGAAATTGGTCAGATAAGACCATCTCCCCTGGCTTTAAGAGTTCCTTATTTTGATGGCAGCTGGTGGTTAGAGCATTCTTACACTTATGTGAACTCCCAAGTCCGGGATAGCTGCTCTGTCCTTCCTCTTAGCCCAGGGGCCTACTTGGTTGGGTAGATGGGTAATATAGGGGTCACGTCTCCTCTATATTTGCTGAAGTGGGGAGGGAGTGGAATAGGTCACCAGTGAGCAAGGGTGTGGAGTCTGCTGGTAGGGCAGCCTGTCTCCTTATCCACAGTGTCCAAGTTGGGGTTTCTTATGTATGAAGAGACCTCCAAGGCTGGCCCAGGCTCAGCAGCAGAAACAGATCAACTACTTTTGTGGGGAGCAAGGCCAATCTGGCTAAATTGGGTTAGGGGAATTAGTCTTTATCCAAGCACTTCAGTTCCCCTTGTGCTTCTGGAACTATTGGCAAGTCTCTACCATTTCTGCTGAAGTTTTCTGTTACCAAATGTCCCCAACCTGCAGGGCTGGAGCTGTTAGGATCTGAGCATTGCAGAGAGCAGGAATCTGAGGATCAGTGAGGATGCCCAGCCTGCCTCACTGGATAGATGGCTGGTCAGGCCCTTTGGGGCCTGCCTGGTGCACATCTTCCAGAGGGGCTGAGAGCCTCCCCTGGAGAAGTCAGGTCGCTGGTGAAAGTGGGGTCCTACGCTCCCAGGTCCATTTCAGCCAGAGCACCCCTCCTTTTCTGTCATGTAGTCCAGTTCCATGTGAGAAGCCGTTCTTAAAAACAGGGACTTCTGGGTCTCTATTATAGGCATCATCAGTGGGTGTGCAGAGCAGTACCTGCAATGTTTGGGTCCCTGAGGCCCTGCCCCCCAGTCTGTGAATTAATGTAGTTGTGTTGTTGAGTGGCTTCCTGACCTGTGGGAAAAACTCTGAATCACAAGGCAGAAACTGGATGTCCAGTGCTAGCTTCACAACAATTCACCGGGCACTGGGCACAGCCTGGTCCCTCCTGAGCTTCAGTTTTCCTGTCCATACAATGGCATGAGTTGTCAAGTCCCTTCCAGCCTTTCTCTCCAGTAACAGGGATAATCCAGAGTAGTTTCTTAGGGATTCAGAAGCCTCTTGCAGCAAAGAATGCCTTAGACTTAGGACAGTTAAAATGAGTTTGTGTTAGGTGGTAGGTAACCACAGGCACAAGGAAAAAGGAGCTTTGATGTCAGCAGCCTCCTGCATAAGGACAATGGTGTCAGTGGGGCAGCAGAGCATTGCAGCCTGCCTGAGGATTGGCTCTGAAATCCAGGGCCTGCCCCTCAGGGCTTAGGAGAGCCATGCAGGAGCCCACAGGCTGGATATGGCTTGGAAAAGTTTTGTTTCTTAATGTGAATTCATTAATAGTATTTAGAAAGCAGAAAATTACTCTTCCACACCAAGTTTATTTTTCTGTATTTCTTGAAAGCTCAGATGCTCTGGCAACATAAGCTTGCATTCCTGTGTGGTGTGGCGACTGCCCTTGAGTGGGTGCTGCCCTCTGAGCTGGTGTCCGTTCTTACCATCTTGGTGGTTTGTGATGTAGCCCGGGGCCTGGGGGCTTGTGCCTGAAGTCTGAGGCCTCCGGGGAGTTTCAATGCTGTTTTCTTTGCTGCATACATTCTCTGTTCTGTTTTCCACAGCTGATGTCTGGTGTTTGGGTGGAAGCACACTGCTTCCAACTTGAAGGAGAACAGGGCTAGGTCTAGACTCCAAAAGGAGTGCAGCTGCCAGACTGCACAGCTGTGCTGTTCAGACATAATGCAAAGGGGTAATTAATTAACCTCTTTACCCAGAAAAGAATGCTCTGGAAGTTCTTTGAGAGGCACCCATACCAATGTAAAATTCTTCATTCAGCAAATACTTCCTATGGGCCAGCCATGAACAGGCTGCAGTCCTGGGTTCCAGGGGCCAGTGAGCAATGCAGAAAGATTCCCTACCCTTGTGGAAATCCCAGGCATTGCCTATATAGGGCATGTTGCTGGCTGGTGAAGCCCAAGGTAGAGTCAAGCTGTTACCTAGGTTTTAGGCTACCTAAGGCAGGTGGCCTCTCTGAGCCTCAGTTTCCTCATCTATAAACTGGGAGTCATCATCACCTTACCTGTCTCCTAGCGTGGTTGTGAAAAGTAAATGAGCCACTGCATGTGAGCAATTTGTGTGGATAGTGTATGGACTTAGTAATTGATTAGTCTGGTGTGGTTGAGATGCACACAAATGCAAACATTTCAGGGGCTCATGAGTGCTCTGAAGACCCCACATGATAGACTGAATTAGAACTTGATCCAGAGTTGCTAGTTGGGCAATTAAGAAAGGCCTTGAGAAGAATTTACGCTGAGAATAATGTCACACAGTATATATACTCTATGACCCTGGGCAAGTCTCTTCCCTCAGTTTCATTTTCCAAGCAACTGGAATGTCTTTTTCAGGCAGTTACATGAAATAGCACAGAGCAACTTAGAGCAGTTATTGGCGCCTACTCAGCACTCAGTAAAAGGTAGTTGTTAGAATCACTGTTGTAACTAGAACCAGATGTGCTCTTCAGAAAGGCTGGGTCAGGGAGCTGGCACTTGAAGGCCAGAGGCTTCGCTGGCTGCTGGTATGCTGCAGCTGTGATGATTGTTAATTAGCTTTGGGGCAGGACTTCAGGGACTGGTACCGGTAGTGGGCGTGACCACACCCACCCCAGGGAGGCTTACTTGGGCAGAGAGAGTCACCGCAGGCTAAAGGGTCACCGCCAGCTAAAGATAGTTGACTGGGCCTGGGCCGGACCAGGCAGTGTCATGTGACCAGAGCCTGCCACCCGCGCTCCTCCTCCCAGGCCCAAGGGGCGCAGACTCTTCAGGAGCTTGCTTTGAGCGGAGTCCCATGAGCTGGACTTCTGAAGATTTCCTCTCTCCTCTCATTCTTTTCCATAACGGCACCCTTCAGCCCCCTCCTGTGTTTCCTCTGAACGTCTGGGGGAAATCAGGGTGGGAAAGCCGGTCAGAGAGAGCTGTCTGAAAAGTGGTGGCAACAGTAGGAATCAGTGAACAAGGTGAGGATGGTTAACAAAGCTTTTTTTTTTTTTTTAAACTCTTTAGATGAGTGTTCATGCCGGGGGTAGGGTTGGTGTTGGGATCAGTGGGGATGGGATGAAAAGTCGGTGGTCCCCAAACTCCTCCTCTATGACCCCACCGCACCCCCAGGCTGGATGACAGCTGAGAATACACCAGACTTTTCTGACTGTGCCCCAAAGCTGGCCTGGGAGGGATGGGCACAGGTGGGTGATATAATCTAGACTCCTGTGGCATTGCACTCTCCCTTAATGGTTTCTCTGCCTTCTGCAGTGAGAGTCCTGGGCTCCAGCTCAGGCAGTGGTTGGGGCAGAATCTATGTCAGCTGGATGCCTGTCCCTGCCCCCCACCCTCATTGGGGCAGAGGTAGAAATGGGGGAACTAGGGGGTGGGCCTAGAGGCAACGCCTCTTCCCTCACAGGACTGTGGGGGTGCCAGATAGGTGTGTTAGGGGGCAGTTTCCCTTGCTTCTCTCTGGGTGGGGAAGAAGGGGATTGTCAAGTTGCCAGTGTTCAGTCCTAGGAATGTCGCTTGCCTTGCTCCATGATCTTAGATTTCCCTGTAGTGGGCCTTGGTTTTCTCCAGTGTGTAGGGTGATTTGAGGGCCTGCCCTGTTGACCACAATGAGGAGGTAAATTGGACCCTCCTGCTAGTGGTTGAAAGCACAGGATTTAGAGTCAGATTGCTTGACTTCAAATCCTGTTCTGTTGCTTGCAGGCTGTGATCTTGGTAAATAACCTTTCCACCGTGTTCCTTCGTTTCTTCATTTGTGAAATGAGACCAGTTAGAGGAGCTAACTCCGTGTTGGAACAGTGCGTGGCATCTCATAAGTGCTCACTGTTAACATTAGTACCACCTCAGCTTGGTGCTAGCATCTCTTCTGCTCTGATGAGAAGTCTCATTGCTTGTGATCTTACCTTCTCTTCCCTCTCCCTCTAGATAGGAATATTCTGTGTTCAGTTGAGGAAGGTGAGGGAGGCCCAGGGAAGGTGGCTGGTAGGGAGTGTCTCTAAGATTATACGGTTGATGAGTATTGGAGTCTAGACTAGGTTCCGCTGGGACCCAGCAGTGCCTGTGACACTTGTTTCTCTGCCTGGGGGAAGGCTCCAGCTAAAGGCTGAGGATTGCGGCCATAGACTCAGGAACTAGCACTTGAAACCGCAAAGCTCAGCTGTATTGCCAGGTCCTGAGCTAGATGCCAGAATCTCTGCTATGAAAGCGGCCTGGTACCTGCTGTCAAGGAGGGTGGGGTGGGGTTGAGAGTAGATAAGTAACCAGGCAGCTAACACAGTACAGTGAGAGCATAGAGCCGGGGTAGTTCACCTGGGATCTGGTTGTCACTTCAAGAAGTTGACCTAACGGCCATAGGAATAGGTCAGCAGACGGATACAAACGCCGCTAATGCAGCCCCTAACAAATGACCTTGTTCCCCAAGGCAGAAGTTCTTTACACTCAGGGTAAATTCAGCCTTTTTAGATACTTCGCTAATCTCCAGGAGATGATGCCAGCCCCAAAATAAATGTTTGGCCTTCCCCTGTCCTCCTGGCAATAAGGCATGAAATCTAGTAGTTCCTCTGGCCAGCCCCACCCTTCAGGCCTTCTCCCATCTAGCTCGGCCCCATCTCACTTTTCACCCACACGCATCCCTCAGTTTCATTTCCAGCTTTTCCCTTCCTGTTACCAGTCTTTATTTACTTAGCTGTACCAGATCTTAGTTGTGGCACTCAGAGTCTTCAGTCTTCTTTGGAGAGTGGGAATCTAGTTCCCTGACCAGGGATCGAACCCAGGATCAAACCCTGGATTAAGAGTGCAGAGTTTCAGTCACTGGACTCCAGGGAAGTCCCCTTCTTATCAGTTCTTTTTTCTCTAACCTGATGAGTTTGACTCATATCTGCATACCTTCCCTAGTTTCTTGCTAGTTCACCAAGTCCTTGCACCTACATCTGGCCCTTCTAGGTAGCTTGCCCCTGTGCCCTCCCCAAAAGGGTCAGCAGCTTTAGGATCTTTCTGGAAGCAAGCAGTGTAGAAAATACAGTTGGGACCTCCTTGATTGTGCAGTGGATAAGAATCCACCTACCAAATGCAGGGGGAAGGGATTTGATCCCTGATCCAGGAGGATCCCACAGGTGGCAGAGCAACAGAGCCTGTGAACCAGAACTATTGAGTCCATGCTCAAGGGCCCGAGAGCCGCAGCTGAGGCCCACACACCTTAGAGCCTGTGCTCCACAGCAAGAGAAGCTGCTTCAGCGCAACTGGAGAGGAGTCCCTGCTCGCCGCACACAGCAGTGAAGGTCCAGTGCAACCAAAAGTAAACAAATGAAAAATACTTGTTAAAAAATGGACTTGACCTTTGAACAATACAGGTTTGAACTGTGTGGATCCATTAATATGTGGTTATTCTCAATGTAAAAGCAATACTGCGTGATGTTAAGTTGGATTTTTCTAGCCTGTTGGGGCTGAGTGCTCCCAACCCCTGTGTAGTTCAAGGGTCACCCATACTTTGTGCTTTTACTTGGGTTTATACCAGGTGTGTTTGGGCTTAGGCCTATTTGTAGGCTGACAGAGACTCCTTGAGGCCAGGCTCTCTTCCTCTTCTGTGCTGAGAAAAAGGTAGAGTGGCTGAATTTCTTCAGCTGAAAGGAACTTCAGGCCTTCCCTCTGCTCTTCCTTCCTGGTGTGGCAGGGGTTTATACCACAGCCTCCCTGGGGACTGAGGCAAATCCCCCCCCTCCCTCTCCTGGGGAGACCTGCCCTGGAGCCTTTCTTGGGGGGAGGGGGGGCTCAGTGTGTGGGAAAAGAGCCAGGCACCGGGAGAGGAGGGTATTGGTTTAGCTCCCCTTCTCTTCACCACTCACAGTCTTAAGTGAAAATAGTGAGTTTGCTGATCAGATAGAGCTTCATGAAATATCTCCTGGTCTCCCTGTTCCCTCCCCCACCCAACCTTGACTGCACAGAGAGATTCTGGTGTGCTTCATTTAATACATGAATGAGTGTGTGTTTGTAGAAAGCCCTTTGACCCCCTCGGAACAACATTCAGTACTGGCTCCTAGCAGACTCCATTTTTGCCTCTTGCATATCCCGGCTAACCCCTGCTTGCCTTGATGGAGAAGGGAGACACTCAGAGAGCCTCTGCCTGCCGTCCTCCTCCCCCTGAGTGCTGGGTTCACCTCGGCCCACCTCAGCACACCTCTCTCTGCCTGGGAACCTCTCCCCAACACCAGTGGCTCTTCACCAGGAGATGGCAGGACGATGCTCTGAGATCACACCAGGGAGGCTTTTTGACCCATTTTCCCACCAGTGGACACATGGAATCTCTGGTGAGCGGGAAGGAGCACTGGACAGAGGGAGCTGAGGCTTCTAGTGCCCATCCCGGCTCTTCCCAAGGGAAGCCCCTTATTACCCTCAGTTGCCTATCTGAACGGAAGAAATCAGAACCACGGGCCTTTTTTGCTGCTCTCATGTCCTACAACTGTATTCTTGGGCACGTGCGAGGTGGTGAGTGTAGTGCGTCCCCAGCTGGGCTTGGGGCAGTGGTGCTGGACATAAGGACTGGCCTCTTGCACAAAAGATTGGTGTTCATTGGGAGCCGTTTTAGACGCTAGGCCCTGTATATTGTGGAGCTGCACTGTGTGTGCCCACGTGTGTACACACGTGCGTGCGCCTGGTGAAGGTGGATGGTTGGGACGGGACCCAGAAGGGTGTGTCATTGAAGTCTTTTTTTCCAGCCTACCCCCAGGGCCTGACAGTAGCTCATCGGAGCCTTCCTGTGTTTCCCTGGGCCCTGTGGGATTTTAATAGAGCTAGGGATTTTGCTTCAAGGTAGCGGTGGTTCTCTCTCCCTAAAGTGTTTCTCTGTCTCTCCGGGGAATTTTCTTCCTTAGAGCAGGGGCAGCCTGAGGCCCTACGTGAGAGCAGAGCAGGAACAGGGTACTGAGGGTCCTTGGGACAGAGGGAGCCTAACTAGGGATGGGGCCTTTCAGCAAACTTTTAAAAGGGCTGACTGATTGGTTTTCCTGGGTGTGCCCAGAGAAGCCACATTCCCCTGGTCAGCTTGGGATTGGTGGAGGAGTAGGGAATCAGTGGGGCCTTTTAGTGGAAGCAGGGCACTCCCATTAAGGAGAGCCTGAATTTACAGCAGAACTTTACCATTTGTGATCTTGAGCAAGATGTGAGGCAGGGTAGTTACAGGATCTGATTCTTCCCAATTTTGAAGCAGTTTTTGTTCAAGGAAATAAGACAATGACCCAAAAGAACTTTGCCTTGAACCTTTTTGGTAGTCTTCAAGAGCACTTTGCCCTCTGAATCTGATTTCCCATTCCACTTTCATGATAATGACGTTGATGGTGCCGGCCTTTTGGCCTGCTCTTGTCCTGGTAGCATGCAGGGAGTGTTTTTGGGGTCTATAGGCTGGGTCCCTGGAGAAGTAATTACTGCCATAGCTCATGTGTAATCAAGGGAGTTGATCTTCTAACAGCTGCCTCTGCTGGTCCTAGTAGGGAGCTGCGTGGTATGAGGCTGCTCTGGGCCAAACTGGAGTTAGCAGGAGAATCAGTGTGGAGTAAGGAGTTCCCGTGCCCTACGGGCTCCATTGTCTTGGAACTGAAGAGATTTTCTGGTTCTCCACTGCCCAGCACTGGGAATAGGGGATGCTGTTGGGTTGGGTTATAGAGCCCCAGCTCTCCTTTGCCATGTGGAATGTCTTGAGGCAGTGGCTCCAGTATGGGGTAGAAGCCAAGAATTCAGTGGCCTCACAATTAGGAATCAGGCAAGGACTCCCTTCTCATTAAGGGAACATGCGTCTGATCAAGAATTGGAACATTCCTTTTGAGACCAGCTGGACAAATTTCTCTGCTCGGGGACTGGGGGCAGCTCTTGTCCTGGCATGGCTGGCCAACAGTGGAGGCAAAGGGATGGGTGAGCAGAGTCCCGGGTTGTGTCTTATCCTGTGGGTCTCTGGGAAGGAAGGGTTCAGAAACTCCTGGTCTTCAGAACCAACTTGGAAAAACAAGTGTAAATGTAGAAAGGACCAGACTTATTAGAGCCACTTCCTTATAACAATTTTTCCCCCCCCTTTTAAAAAGCCCCTGGATTTTCCTGGCTTGCCAGTGGTTAAGACTCTGCACTTCTATTGCAGGGGCTGCAGGTGCGGTTCCTGCTCAGGGAGCTGTGACCCTGCATGATGCCGGGTATAGCCAAAAAATAAAAATTAAAAATGATAAAAATAGGAAGCTCTTTTCTGCCCTGGTTGAAACTACTGGAGAATCCCAAACAAAATTAAATCACTTTAAACATACTACTTAAGTGAAAGTGAAGTCGCTCAGTCGTGTCCAACTCTTTGCAACCCCATGGACAGTAACCTACCAGGCTCCACAGTCCATGGGATTTTCCAAGCAAGAATACTGGAGTGGGCTGCCATTTCGTTCTCCAGGGGATCTTCCCAACCCAGGGATCAAACCCAGGTCTCCTGCATTCCAGACAGACGCTTTACCGTCTGAGCCACTAGGGAAGCCCAAACATACTACTTAAGTCCTGGTAATATTTGGTTATATGTCTTCCAGATTCCTACTATGTGTATTTGTATGTATACCTTTTCAATTTATTTTACAAAAATAGGATTATAATTTTTTTTTTCATTTACTGTGTTTATGTTTTCATATCAGTAGAGATCATTATCATTTAAGAACACTCTGGAAGTTACTCAACTTTTATTTAGCCAGTTCCCTACTGTTATAAATTATTGTCAGTTTTTTTGAAATCATGAATAGCTCTTTCAACATCTTTGCACATAAGCCTAAACACTTGTTTAATTTGTATCATTAGGATAAATTCCTAAAGGTGGAACCATTGAGTCAAATGTTGGGGGGTGATGGTCTCGCTTTTCCTCTGGAAACTTGGAAGGCAGGCACGTCTTCCGTCGGTGGCTACAGATCACTGAGGACAGAGCTGCCTCTGATGCACATGCCTTAGAAGAGGGCTTGGACTTCTTGGTTGCCCACTTAGGGTTTTTGTCTTGCCTTCCTAAGTCTACTCACACGAAGGCTTCTAGAATGTTTGAGCCAGAGAGAGTCTTTCAGATTCCTTTATGGGATCTGCTGTGATGCAGGAGCCCTGAATTACAGAGCAAATCCCACCATGGACATAGAGTCTCCAGGCCTCAGTCCCCCTTACACAAGAGGGTAAGAGCTGTGAGAGACCAGTGTTGAATTCTGGGGTTTGGGCTGCCTGCTCTTCCATGATCTCACTTTCCATGCTTTCTTCAGAAAGCGGAGTTTGAGCATGTGTCCCTCTTCTGTCCACCACGTCTTCTGTCTGGGAACCTACAGGTTGCTTGGTGGCATGGAGCAGTGATGAGGGTGAGGAGCTGGTCGGGGCCCTCTCTGAGGGGCGCTGTATAACCACCTCTCCTTTCTTGCTTCCACAGAACATTCTGCCCCGGCCAAGGTGGTGAGGGCAGCAGTTCCTAAACAGCGTAAAGGTGGCAAGGTAAGAAATATGAGTTGGCAACCCAGGGGTGGGGGTGGGCTTCCTGGATGGAGGTGGTAGACTCTTTTCTGTTGTAGTGAGTGCTTCTGGGCTGCAGGGGATTTCTGAATAGCAGAGGCACTTTTTCTGGGTCTTTGTTGTGGATGGTTCTCGTGGACAGACTGGTTTTGGTTTATGATCTCTTGGTGGAGCTATATTTTGGATGAGGGCCTGAATGGTGAAGGCAGGGTTACCCTGGAACCCTCACAGAATGTGCCTTGCAGGTTGGTGACTTTGGAGATGCAATCAACTGGCCAACACCTGGAGAGATAGCCCATAAGAGTGTGCAGGTGAGTCTGTGGGGAGGGATGGGCAGGTTTGAACTCCGTCTGCATGTTCACATTTGGCCTCAAGCTTTCAGAGTCTCGGCTGTTAATTTTCTGTTTTTTTAAAGGAGTGGTTGGAAAATGTGGGCAACATTGAAATAGCTAAGAATCATCCTTTGAGTCCTTGCTGTGTGACAGAGACTTCCAAGTCCCGTTTATCCATTATTTCACCTAATCCTCAGTGATTCCTAGATAGGCCCTTCGGTAATTCCCATTTTACAGATGAGGCCGGGGGGTGGGGGGGTGGGAGGTTAATCACTAGTCCTTGATGGCCAGGTGGGAATTGAAAGTCAGTGTGTCATGTTCTAAAACCTGTGTTCTCCACTTGGATTGCCTGTGAGTGCAGCAGAATGGTCATTAGGGCAAGTACCCACCTCCAGACCACAGGTTATGGAGAAGCTTACATAGCTTTCCTAAGCCCCAGCAGAAAGTGGACCCCTGGTCAGTCCTTTCCTCCCCACCATCTTTTTTTCTGGGCTGACGGCAAGGTCTTTCATCGGCTTTGTTCACAGACAGGGTTAGTGTGGACAGACCAGAGGCCAGTGTCTCCTCCATCCCACAGATGATTCAAACCACATGGTCCTGTTGTAGGGAGTAAACAGCTGGCCTTTGCAGGCCACAGCCCGTGTCGAGGGGTTGTCTCTCTCATTTAGACTTAAGGGACCTGAAGAGGTGGGTTGTCTTCTGCCTCTCGCCTGTTTGGCCAGTCTTCCCTGCAAAGGCATGTCAGGCGTGAAAACAGGGCTATAGGATACATCCACCCCAACCTGCATCACGTGCTCCGGTGACAGGGAGCTCCCTTCCTTCCCATCCTGAGTGGCTTGCAGATGCATGTCACCTCCCTGTTCCTCTGCTTCCTGCTGCAGCCACAGGCCCACAAGTCTCAGCCTGCCCGCAAGCTACCACCCAAAAAGGACATGAAGGAACAGGAGAAAGGAGAGGGGAGCGATAGTAAGGAGAGCCCGAAAACCAAATCCGATGAATCGGGGGAGGAGAAGAATGGGGACGAGGACTGCCAGCGAGGGGGACAGAAGAAGAAAGGTGAGTGACTTGGAGCAGGACTTGGGAGAAGGTAGCAGGCAGAATCAGGAAATGTGAGAACTCAAGGGCTGCTGGAGCAATTTCAGGAGCCCCCAGAAGTGCTTGAGAGTCTGATGGGTGTAGGCTGCTAGGCCAGCAAGCTTCCTTCCAACTATCTATCCATCAGTTCTTTTGCTGTAACCAGCATCTGGAAAGCCCTGTCCTCAGCACTGAGGCTCAAGCTGTGCAGAAGACAGGGGGTCCCTCCCTCAGTGTGTTCTTGGTGTCTGTTGATGTATTGCTGCCTTGTGTTAGATTTCATTTAAATACAGGAGATCCCATTGCTCTGGCTGAAATGGCTAGGATACAGGTTTGGCTGCTGTCATACGTATCTGGAGGAACAGTGGTTTAACCAATATGGAAGGTTGTTTCTTTCACTTGAGAGCTTGGTAGAAGTAGGCCAGGCCTATAATGGCAGCTCTTTGATTCCTTTGTCCTGCTGTGTGTTGGCTCTTCTCATCTCAGGTGACTCACTCTACTTAGGGTGGGGAAAGGGGGGAATAGCTCCTTGCTTTTTAGGGACGCACCCTAGAATTGAGTGCTTGCATTCAGCTCTCCTTGGCATGTATCTAGGGGAGCCTGGAGGTGCGGTCTTGATTCCAGGCTGCCATGTGTCTGGCTGTAAATGGCATGCTCGGGAGAAATCAGTGTTGGGAGTCAACCAGGAGTGTCCATCACACTGAAGTCCACCACTTTCTTATTTCAGGGATGAAAATGAGCTCCAGTGAGGGAAAGGCATTTGCCCGAGGTGAACGGGCAGTAAAAGCCCTTCCAGGGACAGAGGATTGGGGGTAGAGGTGGGCGGGAGGGGCCTCTCCTTCAAGCCTTTCTCGTGCCCACGCTATCCTCCAGGGAACAAACACAAGTGGGTTCCGTTGCAAATAGACATGAAGCCTGAAGTGCCCAGAGAGAAACTGGTCTCACGCCCTACTCGTCCTCCAGAGCCACGACACACCCCCACCAGCCGCGGGGAGATCAAAGGTATGCGCTCCCACTATGGAGGGCCTGGGCCTGGGGGTCACCCCCAGGCCTGACCTGATGCCCCCTCTCCCCATAGGGTCTGAGCCTGTCACCTACGTGCCCGTGGCCCCCCCCACTCCAGCCTGGCAACCAGAGACCAAATCGGAGCCTGCCTGGCATGACCAGGATGAGACATCGAGTGTGAAGAGTGATGGGGCTGGTGGGGCGCGGGCTTCCTTCCGTGGCCGTGGACGGGGGCGTGGTCGCGGACGGGGACGCGGACGGGGTGGCACTCGAAGTACGTGAGGCCCCTTTGGGCTCCGGGATGTCTGAGGGAGTTCAGCGGGGGCGGCAGGCGGGGATCTCCTCTCCCTCATGATGCTCGTTCCTCCCATAGCCCATTTTGACTACCAGTTCGGCTACCGAAAGTTTGATGGTGTGGAGGGGCCTCGCACCCCCAAGTACATGAACAACATCACCTACTATTTTGACAATGTCAGCAGCACTGAGATTTACAGCGTGGACCAGGAGTTGCTTAAAGACTACATCAAACGCCAGATGTGAGTGGACAGGCGTCTTCCTTCTGGAGACATGGGTGGGGTTGAGGGGTGCCTGAGGACGGAGTAGGGCTGTACAGGCTCTTCTGGGGATCACAGTGGTTGCTGCCTCTGGCTGGAGATGAAAAAGATAACTTGAGAGAACTGTACTTCTGTTTTAAAAATGAATCAGTTAATGTTTTTAAAAGGAAAGAAAATGTCTAGATTTTGTTCCCTTTGGGCCTCTATTTGTAATGGCAGCATTGTCAGAATGCTAATAGACACTCATGGAGTCCTCATTGATGAGGCCAGTGCTCAGCTTTATAGGCATTCTCTTACCTAGTTATGGAGTTACCTATTTAATTTTTATGAGCTGGGTTTTATCCCCTTTTTATTGATAAGCAAACAGGCCCAGTAACTTGCCCAACTAATAAGTGACAAGGCACAGATTTCAGTCTGTTTCTGTCTGACTTGCAAAACCTTAACTCCTAACCTCTAGTGGACTGTCTCAGTCCAGTGGGGGGAGCCATACAAGAGAAGAGATGACTGCAGTAGAGTGTGATAAGCTCTTTAGGAGCGGAGGAGAAGGTGACCAACAGTATTGGGACTGGGTTTTAAAGGATGAGGGGCTTGTCAGGTGTACCCAGAGGCTGAAGGGCAGAGAGAGTTTGACCCAAGGTTAGGGAGCCATGAGAGGATAACATCATCTCTTTCCAGCCTTTAAGATTGTAAATACAGAGGGACAGGGTTGGTCAGAGGCTGTATGAGGTTCCTGGAATGTACAGAACAAAGAAGGCACGTTCACACATGATGGAGCAATCACACTTCTCCCCTCCACCCAGTGAATACTACTTCAGCGTGGACAATTTAGAGCGAGACTTCTTCCTGCGGCGAAAAATGGATGCTGATGGCTTCCTTCCCATGACACTTATTGCGTCCTTCCACCGAGTGCAGGCCCTTACCACTGACATTTCACTCATCTTTGCGGTATGTCTCCCTCCCTGGGGCTGGGGTGGAGGGGAAAGAAAGATCCTTACTTAAGGAGCTGGGGTTGGGTCAAGCTGAAGAACCCCAGAAGAGTCCTCATCTCATTACTTGTGCTAAGGTTTCAAGGCTTGGCCAGCCTCTCTCCCTCTCCTCGTTCCCTTCCCTTCTCTATCTTACCTTCCTCCCCCCGGACCTCTTTATCATGGAAGACAGCAGACATGGAAATTTTACAGAAGTCAACACAGTGGTGTAACGAGCCCATTACCCATGCTCAGCAGCTGTCAATTCATGGCCAGTCTTATTCCATCTGTCTCCTCATCTGTTTCCTTTCCCAGATTACTTTGAAGAAAATCTCCAGTAATCTGACATTTTATCCATGTTTCAGTTAATCTATCTCTAAAAGATAAGTGAAAGTGAGGAAAGTGAAGTCACTCAGTCGTGTCTGACTCTTTGTGACCCTGTGGACTGTAGCACGCCAGGCTCCTCTCTCCAAGGCAAGAATACTGGAGTGGGTTGCCATTTCCTTCTCCAGGGGATCTTCCCAACCCAGGGATCGAACCTGGGTCTCCTGCATTGCAGGCAGATGCTTTATCCTCTGAGCCACCAGGGAATCCTCCTGTTAAAGAAAAGTACTCACTGTATCATTATTACCTATAAAAGTACTAAGAATTTTTTAATATCACCAAATATTTGTTCAGTTGCCAATTCACCCCCGTTTCAGAAGTTTTCTTTTAGTAGTTTGTGAATCAGGATCCAGATAAGATCAATACATTGTCTTATGATATCTCCTCCTCTCTCTCTTCCCTTGCAGTTTTTTGTTGGAATGCTAGATTATACAGTTTGTAGAATTTTCCATAGGACACAGTAGTACCATTTTACATGTTTCGTACTCCAGATTTTTTGTAAATTAGTGATTGAGAGGCCTGATCAGATTCAGGTTTTTTTCTTCCTTTCTCCCTCCTTGTTGAGAATACTTTATAGATAGTGATATTGATATATTCTCTCAGGTGGCACTTAATGAATGCTTCATCTGGTTCTCTTTTTTGTCATATAAGCTGTAAATTACCTGTTAATTCATTAGAAACTATAAAATGTTTATGTTCTGTCTGTGTCTGTATTTGTTTGCTGGAATAACTCTTTAAGGAGGTACTTTGCCTTATCAGCTGTTTGGTTACCAAGAAGCATGTAGTTTGTACAGGAAGGGCAGTTAAGTGCTTGATCTTTTCCTTTGTTAACCAGTTCTCAGAATTATGAGCTGATCCCTAATAACCTTCAAAAGTAACTGGTAAGGTCTCAGTTTGGTTTTTGTTTGTTTTTGTATCATTACAGACTAGTAGATTCAAGCATTTTGTTTCATTTATTGTAGTTATTATGCTAAATCAAATCATTACCAGTGGGACCCTGGCTCATCTTGTACTTTTGTTGCCTCAGATCTCGAAAGGCCTTTTTTATTCTTTAGGACACTCTAGGTCCTTTATTTGGGGGAAATGGTAGTTCTAATATTTAGATATCACAGCCTGAGTTGTAGGGTGTTTATTGCTACGCTTGGTCGTTGTCTTTTTTTTTTTTAATACATCATGAGATTACACTGATATTTTCTGTTAATATTTCTCCACCGTCTTTACTTAACCCAAGGATCTTTTATGTTTGTCACTATTACTTTCTCCCATGGCAAAAATGCTGATTCCAAACAACATCGGAGTAACTATTCATTTGTTTTGCTGTACACATTATGCTTACAGTACCTCTCCTACTCCTAAATTTTTTTCCCCATTTATGCGGTCAGTGACTATTTTCTGAAGTTGAAATGATTTTTGTGTGGTTGTGTACACACTAGTTTTAGTAATTTTGCTTTGCTCTCACATTTTTGGGAATGCTTTCTTACCCCTAATTTCTTACTTGTTTTACATAAAATATTTCTGTAGCTCCAAAGGCAAATGGTATGTTGAAAGTCCAACTTAAAAGATTTTCTTAACACTTTTTTCTCTTTTACTATAAACAAACTTTTTTGAATCCTTTCATTAAAAAAATAAGTAAATGCCTTTCTGTGTATTATATACTCACCCTTTCTTAGATGAATCGTAACATAGCACATGTATTTCTTCACCATTTTTTGCTTTCACTTAATGTATCTGGGAGCTGACCACTTAGTAGTAGTGGTGGTGGTAATAGAAAGATACTCCTCGTTCTTATTTACAGGTGTCTGTGTGTGTGTGTGTGTGTGTATAATCTTTTCATGGCTTAGCCAGTGTGTCTTTTGTGTAGGAGTGGGATGGTTGCACTGAAAGGCAATGTGTGTATAATTTTGCTAGCTGTTACCTGATTCCCTTTCTAGTGTGTGTGCTTTCCGCAATCTCACCAGCAGTGTATGAGAATGCCTCTTTCCCGAGCCTCACCAACAGAGTATGTTGTCACGTGTTGAAATGTTTTTCTTTTCCTTTTAAAAGATTTTAAAAAGGAAATTCTTCCCTGCTCTCCATTACTTCACCCGCTTCCCCCGAGGTAGACGCCTGCAGCCCTGTCCCTGTGAACCCTGGAAAAATCTGTGTGCATTTGCATGTTTTTACTTAAGAGTTCCAACCCCAGTGGGGTCTTAAACTCATTGACCTAGACCTGTTTTTTGAGACTGTTAGCCACCTCAACACATTTGAAGCTGATTTTTAAGCCTGAGTGGTGCTGGGTTGAATGGCTGTGCCATAATTGGTTTGAATTGCCTATGTACTGGCAAGTTTAGGTAGTTCCCAGTTTTTCCTTTTACAGGCAGTGTTGATGTGAATGGCCTTTTGTCCATATCTTATACATGTTGTCACCTGTCGGTACAAGTATTTCCCGGATTGATTCCTGGAAGTAGAATGGCGGGGTCAAAGGGCAAGTGTGATTTGCATGTTGGTACCTCTTACAAGTTTGAACATCTTACTCATCTGCTGGTTGTGGAAGATGGGGCCAGTTTTCTCATACTCTGCCAACTCTGGACTTGCGCTAAGCTCATGGGGCTCAGTCATGCCCCAGCTTCCAAGATCTCGGTCTGTCCGCGTCTTCCCTCTGCATCTTCTCCCTCCTTCTCCCCTGCAGGCCCTAAAGGACAGCAAAGTGGTAGAGATCGTTGAGGAAAAAGTACGCAGGAGGGAGGAACCTGAGAAATGGCCTCTTCCTGGTCCCCCAATAGTGGATTATTCCCAGACCGATTTCTCCCAGCTTCTCAACTGCCCAGAGTTTGTGCCCCGCCAGCACTACCAGAAAGAGACAGGTAGGTACCCTGCTGGCATGTGGATGCCTCCCTGTTGCACTTGTCTTCTGGCCAGCAGTCCTGCTTGGGGTTGGCATCAAGAGGAGGGCTGGAGGGATGAGGACCTCCCCTTTCTACCCTTCAGAGTCAGCACCTGGCTCTCCCCGTGCGGTCACCCCAGTGCCAACCAAAACAGAGGAGGTCAGCAACCTAAAGACGCTGCCCAAGGGCCTGTCCGCCAGCCTCCCTGACCTGGATTCTGAGACCTGGATTGAAGTGAAGAAAAGGCCTCGGCCCTCTCCAGCACGACCCAAGGTGGGTGAGGCCTGTCCCCTGTCCTGGATTCTAGGGCCTTGGGCTGGAGAGTGCGGAACGGGTATCACATAGGCATAGAGCTCTGTGTTCTAAGGGGATAGAAGTCAGGTCAGGTAGTTCAGGGTTATGATGTAAGCTGCAGGTGACCAGTGAGTACAGGAAGGCTGATATGGCCTGTTTCCATTTCCAGTGTATCACCCCTCAGGACAGCCCTAGTTCTGTAGTTCCTGAGTGGCATTTTTCACAGGAGGAGATCATGCAGGCTCTGGTAGCAGTCTCATTGAAAGTTAAGTGTTTCTTAATACTTGGGTGGGTTTTTTTGTTTGATTTTTTTGATTTGTTTGGGGGCTTATTTGGCCAATCTGTATGGCATGTGGGCTGTTAGGTCCCTGACCAGGGATCAGACTTGGGCCCCCTACAGCGGAAACACAGTCTTAGCTACTGGGCC
Source organism: Ovis aries (assembly GCF_016772045.2). Lineage (NCBI taxonomy): Eukaryota > Metazoa > Chordata > Mammalia > Artiodactyla > Bovidae > Ovis > Ovis aries. The sequence continues at coordinate 63,782,858 of NC_056058.1, forward strand.
ACCAGGGAAGCCACTTGGCTGTTCTTTTTGCCTCATCTAAGTCCTTGTGGCTGCATTATTTAGCGCCGTCCCCCTGAATTTGTCCTCACTGTCTCATCTATAACTCCATCAAATCCTTTGAAAAGGGAAGGAAGAAGGAGCGGACCCGTGGCCTGGAGAGTGAGAGTCTAGACTGGAACACAGGTCTTCTGCCATTGCTGACTGGTGACCTTGGGAAACTTCTTTAGTATCTGAAGGCCTCAGTTTCTCTTAGGTTGAAAGGAAGGAGGGGTTAGATTGCTCTAGAAATAGTAGACCAATATATGAGCAGCTCACACATAGTCTTCTGTTAGAGAAGTATTTCAATCTGAAACTAAGATTTGAGGAGCAAGCTTCTCCATTCACCTGCCCATTGCCATCCCGTCTTTGGATGCCTTGGTCTAGGCCTTGAGAGGAGACCTGACAGATGACCTTGTATGGAATTCTGTGCCCCTTTTTCCATTGTACCACTGTGATCGACTCCCTCATCTCCTTCCTGCCCCCGCACCCCCGACCCTGTCTGTTCTGATTATTCAAGAAGTACCAGGTAGGCTAGAATCATGAGGAGAAGGTAGTAAGCGACAAGGACCTGACAAGGTTCAGTTCAGTCTTTAAGACTGCGGAGGCTTTGGAAAGGCCTTTCCAAAGACACCTAGCTTCCAGTCCAGAGTTAGAGCCCTCCACTTCTACCTAGCCTACCCTGACCCTTGCAGAAGAGAATAGTTTAAGATTTATAGAGAAAGCTTTATTTTTGGCACAACAGGGAATTAATGTTTAAAGATGTTCTGTGAGGTAAACAGATGTTTTACCTCCAAAAACTTTGAGATAATTCAGCTTATCAATACTCTGAAATTGTTTTGGCTGAAAGGAGTCTTGTTTTTTCTCTTGCCTTGGGGACATGCCATGTTTTTGGTTTTTTGTCTGTTTTACCTCTTACAGTCTTTGTCCCTGCCTTCATCTGGCTTACCTAAACAGGTCCTTTCATAATCACTTCTTCACAGAAGCCTTCCCTGAGTGTCCCCAGCCCCGCCCCCAGTTGCTTAAGTGCCCCTCCCTAAGTACTCCACAAGGCCTATTTATAGTCTTTACCATCACATTGCAGTTGGTTGGTTGGCTGACTTTTTCTCCCGCTGAACTGTGAGCTCCATAATTTCAAGGACCTGGTCGCAGGGCCTGGTACCAGTGGTTCTTACCCATTCAGCAAATAGTTGAGCATGGGCTGTTGTTCGGTCCCAGTCTAAGTTCTGAGGGTGCAGTGGAAGGCAAGGCAGCTGTGGTTCTTGGCTGGTGAAGCTTCCAGCTTATTGGGCGGAGTTGGGGATGGGGAAAAGGATGAAGCAGCCTGTTGAACTTCTTCATGTGCCCGCTCGGAGGCCAGGTGCTATGGAGGGGCATGTGTTTAGGTAAATGAGAGTGCAGTCTGTACATACAGGGAGCTTGTCATCTCAGTGTTTGTGAAGGACTGATGTGAACTGTGAGTGGAGAAACCCAGAGTCCTATGGGACATCCTTTTTTCGTGAGTGACTCCGGTGCTGACAGCTGTGACTTGGTGTCGTTATCAGGGCTGCAGATGTGACAGTCCCATGTTCAGGGGTCAGGGCTTCTCTCCGGGGACAGTGTTAGCCTGGCCTAAGGACTTCCTGGTGATTTTCTCTCTCTTTGGTCTCCCCCCATTTTAGAAGTCGGAGGAACCCAGGTTTGTTCACTCGACCACTCTGCCTCAGCATCTACCCTCTCAGCAGCTGATGTCCAAGGATCAAGATGAGCAAGAGGAACTGGATTTCCTGTTTGATGAGGAAATGGAGCAGATGGATGGACGAAAGAATACCTTCACCGCCTGGTCTGATGAGGACTCTGACTATGAGATTGATGACCGGGATGTCAACAAAATCCTCATTGTCACTCAGACACCACCTTACATGCGCCGGCACCCAGGGGGCGACCGCACTGGCAACCACACCTCGCGTGCCAAGATGAGTGCTGAGCTGGCCAAGGTCATTAATGATGGGCTCTTCTACTATGAGCAGGACCTGTGGACTGAGAAGTTCGAACCTGAATATTCCCAGATCAAGGTGAGCCTTGGGCATAGTGGTGGTGGGGGCCTAGGGTGCCTGTGACGTGAGGCACAGGAAAGCTGACAAGTGCATGACCTTGGGCACAGAACCTCAGCACCCTCATCTAATAAAAGGGGGTGATGATTGACAGTGCTTGAGGGGGGCATTAAGAATGAGAAGAGGTGTATAAACACTGTAAACTGCCCATGTGAGAGGTGATCATCCTGCTTCTTGATCGTCTGTGTTTAATTTCAGAGGTTGGCTAGACACTTTTGTGAAGAATAAGATTGGATTTTCATTTCTGTTAAATATTTAGGCATGTATTAAAGTTTAAAGGCCTTTTAAGGAACTTGCTTTTGAGTGTGGAATATGGAGAAAAGATAGGTCTTTTAAAAACTCACTGCTGCTTAGAAACAGTCAAAACTGGTGGTGTAGGCATTTTATAGAGTGTACGGAGTGGATGTGTATGGTGGTCAGTCTGCTTCTGGTGAGCCTCTGTAGTGAGTGGTAGTTGTAATGTGTTTTGAAATGAGAGAATTGCAGGAAGAGAGTTGGGGAGGGGAGGCTATAGCAGGTTCCTGGGGGGCTGGAGTTCTGACCTCAGTGCTGCTGCAGGGAGGGCTGGGCAAGTCTTCAGCCCTGCTGGGTGAGCACACTCAACCCCTGGGCACCTGGGGTTGAGGCATGATGATGAGCAGCTGAGAGCCCAGGGACCAGAATTCCACATATGTGGACGTGGCAACTGCCCTCTTCAACTTCCTGTCTGTCTTGATTCCTAAAACAGGCTAGGGCAGTCCTCTTACCAGCCTCTTTTCCCCACCCATCTTGTGTCCTCTGTAGCAAGAAGTCGAGAACTTCAAGAAAGTCAATATGATCAGTCGGGAGCAGTTTGACACACTAACCCCTGAGCCCCCTGTGGACCCCAACCAGGAGGTCCCTCCTGGACCCCCTCGCTTCCAGCAAGGTGAGAGATGACCCCTGCCACCCTGGCCTGAGTGGGAGAGTCTGGAGCTGTCTGGTGGGGCTTCTGGGGGCAGGCAGGCACCGGCCTACCTCTGCTCACTGTCACCACTCTTGATTCTGCAGTTCCCACTGATGCCCTGGCCAACAAGCTGTTTGGTGCTCCCGAGCCTTCCGCTATCGCCCGCTCTCTACCAACCACTGTCCCAGAGTCGCCAAACTACCGCAATGCCAGGACCCCCCGCACACCCCGGACACCGCAGCTCAAAGATTCAAGCCAGACGTCACGGTTTTATCCAGTGGTGAAGGAAGGTCGAACCCTGGATGCTAAGGTGAGGTGTTGATGCTAAGCCGCTAAGTCTTGGGCTCACTTGACGGCCTTCCAGGGCTCCGCTTCTTCCCTTGTCTTGAGCTAAGAAAGTACCGCATCCCCCCGCCCTACCCCTCCCTGCTCCGGATTAGGCTAGTGGGCCCACTGGGATTGAGTGGCTCCATCTGCAGTGTGGAATGGGGTCTGGGAGTGGTGGCCCAAGCAGCCATGATAAGATCTAAGGAGAACTGACAGGTCCTTGAGCAGATCACATCACCCACAAGCCTCAGTTTTGTCACCTGTCAAGTAGGTGTGCCAGCTCCTCCTTACAGCTGTGGACAGCGCATGAGACTAGATATGAAAATGCTTTGTAAATTGTGAGATAACTCAGACTTTGGGAGGGTATCGTAATCTTACAAATACTTGATGCTTCTCAGAGTCATATGAGTATGACTGTATATTAACAAATCCCATACTGACCTTTGCAGACGCCTCGGAAAAGGAAGACAAGACACAGCTCGAACCCACCTTTGGAGAGTCACGTGGGCTGGGTGATGGATTCCCGCGAGCATAGGCCCCGGACTGCTTCCATCAGGTGTGGGCTGTGGGAAAGGGGGTCAGGCTGACTGCAGGGAGGGCAGCAGAGCTGTGACAGTGATGAGACCAAGACCTCTGGGGCCCTCATCCAAATCCAAAAAACCGGTAGTCTAGAGAGCTTAATCCAGATCCTGGGAAGAGGAAGGCTGCTTTCTGAAGTATGGTGGCTGCATGGCATTCTCATGGGAGGTTTGCTCAGTTGATTTCAGACATGCATATTTGCTGCCTCCCTCTGGATAGCTCGGGAGTTAAATAAAAGTACAGCTGTGTCTGCTGGATACAGCTTCTGGGGGTAGGGCCTGGATTCCTTTTTATTCTCAGGAAAATGACCCCAGTGTTCTGAATTCCAGAGCAGGTTTGGGAGCCATTGACCTATGCACTCTTATTTATTCCCTGCAAAGATAGATGGTGGTTTTGCAAAAAATATGGATGGGTTAACCCATTTCAGCTTGTTAAGGAAAGTTAAATGTTAACATGGGATAAATAAATAGCTAAAAGCTCAGGTTTGGTCATTGTACAGATCTGAGATGTTAAATATTAGCTCTGTGACAGGGCAAGACTCCCAGTCTCTGTAAGCCCCAATGTCCTCACTGTTAAAAAAACATCCAAAGGTTGGTTGAGTAAGTGAGACCCATGGATATAATAAGTGAGATCCATGCATATAGTTAATGAAGGGTCTAGTACAGTAGCTGGGCCTGTCTGTTACACTGAGAGGCTGGATGTTGAAGGCTGGAAGGCACCAGAGGGACCCCTGCTGTCTGATGGTTGGCTGCTCTAGGGAACCTGGTGACACTCTGTTTCATGGTCTCTGCAGCTCCAGCCCCTCAGAAGGCACGCCTGCAGTTGGCAGCTATGGCTGTACCCCTCAGTCGCTGCCCAAGTTCCAACATCCTTCCCACGAGCTGCTCAAGGAAAACGGCTTCACACAACACGTCTACCACAAGTATCGTAGGCGCTGCCTTAATGGTAAGAAGCACAGAGGGAGAGGGTGGAGCTTCCTGGGCCACTACTGAGATCCAGAGTAAGGGCTAGTGGAGCAGGTGACTGTTCTCTCTAGCCTCAGAGCAAGAAGTGACATAACATTATAGCAGGAAGGACTGAAGTTAGTTTTAGAATATAGGAGGCAAAGAGGATCTGGTGCTTAGAATATTCCTGTTCCTTGATTTTTCTCTATTGATCTTAAAAAAAAAAAAAATCCAGGAGTTTTCTTTCCTGTTTCTGATGAAACCATCAATGTTACAAACAAATATGCATGAGACAGCATATATTCTCCAGAAAGATGATGACCTGTGGACCAAATCCAGCCAGCAACCTGTCTTTGTACTGCCCTAGAGCTAAGAACAGTTTTTGTTTTAACATTTTTAAGTAGGGGTGGGGAGGGTGAGACTTTATGACAGAGACCGTATGTGACCTGCAAAGCCTAAAATATTTACTCTCTAGCCCCTTACAGAAAAAAAGATGGCTAACCCCTACTCTAGATGAGAATGTAAGGAGAGAACCTCTCTAGACACTCACATGTTTCCTTTTATCACAAAAGGAGATAACCTTTTAACTGTAGGCTTTTCTTAGGTTGTCTCTAAAGATGCTCATAGCCATGCGCACTTAGAGTTACTGGTCACTCAGCCTCCTTTTATTCAACAAAACATGGCTGCTCAATGCTTGATTCGTTAACCTTCCGTCTTCATGTTGTATGTGTGTGTAATAACAGCTTTAGTGTAAATACAGTTCACACTATATGATTCACCTGTTTGAAGTGTACAAACTCACTGGCTTTTAATATATTTGAGTTGTGCATCCATCACCAGAATCCATTTTAGAACATTTTGGTTACCTTAGAAGTAAGCCCTGTGCCCCTTACTAGTCATTCCCCCTCCCTCCACCTCCCCAACTCTTCCCAGACCTACACAACCACCAATCTGCTCGCTCTCTATGGATTTGACTTCATAAACATGGACTCATGACACGTGATCCTTTGTGACTGGCTTCTTTCCTTTAGTGTATAATTTCAAGGTTCATTTATGTTGTACCATGTATCAGTACTTAATGCCTTTTTATTATCAAACAACATTCCACTTTGTTTATCCATTCATCAGTTGGTGGACAAAATTTCTGCTTTGTCTTTTCATGAGTAGTGCTACTTTGAACATTCCTGTACATGTTTTTGTGTGGACATAGGTTTTCATTTATCTTGAGTGGAACCGTGTAATTCCCGGGTCATATAATAGGGTAGTTTTTGTAACCTTTTGAGGAATTGCTGCAAGACTGTTTTCCTAAGTAGCGGCATCATTTTATATTACTCACAGCAGTGTATGAGGGTTCTGATTGCTCCATATCCTCCTGACACTTACTAAGGTCTTCCTTTTGAGTATAGCCATCCTAGTGGGTGTGTAATGATATTCTGTAATGGTTTTGATTTTATTTGATATGGTTTTGATAGCTAATATTGTTGAGCATTTTTTCATATGCTTAATGGCCATTTGTATATCTTCTTTGGAGAAATGTCCATTCATATCCTTTGTCTGTTTTTTAACAATTATTTGTCTTTGTTATTAAGTTGTAATTAGTTTTTATTCTAAATATAAGTCCCTTATCAGATAATATAATTTGCAAATATTTTTCCCATCTTGTGGATTGCCTTTCCACCTTGTTTGTTGATCATGTCCTTTGAAATACAAAGGTTCTTAATTTTTAAATGATACCAGATTTTTAAAATTTTATCTGTTTGTTCTTTGGTGTTGTGTGTGTGTGTATATATATTTTAAAATTTTTAATTGGAAGATAATTGCTTTACAATATTGTGTTGGTTTCTGCCATACATCAACATGAATCAGCCATAAGTATGTATGTGTCTCTTCCCTCTTGAACTGCCCTCGCACGTATGATTTTTAGTTAATATTGTAGGACTCCTAAAATAATCGGTAACAATGATATGATGAATATAATTTGTTGAGTGCATGGATTGCTTATTTGTGCTTTTCCTGGCTCTAACTACACTGAGAGCAGTGATACTTGAGGTGGAGAGGTAGACCAGGATGTCCGCTTCAGTGGCAGATGCCACCTACTTTTGGGGGTGCTCAGGCCCCGTGCCCAGCAGCAGGGCCTGCTGCAGAGTAGTTAGTCCTCAGTGGATACTTCCCCGGAGACTTAACAGTGATGAGCAAAGGAACTGGGAGGAGAAAGGACTGATGTCTTTGAGCCACAGGATCATTTGTCCCCCACAGCACAGGCAGCCTGGCTCTAAATCATATCTTTCCTCCCCAATCAGAGCGAAAACGCTTGGGCATTGGCCAGTCTCAGGAGATGAACACTCTCTTCCGCTTCTGGTCCTTCTTCCTCCGAGATCACTTCAACAAAAAGATGTATGAGGAATTCAAGCAGTTGGCTCTGGAGGATGCCAAAGAAGGCTACAGGTGAGTAAGATTGGGGTGAAGACTCTGGTGTTTGAGAGATGGTGAGAGGGTATCTTTGTTGGATCTGCTTCCAGAACGGTGATAGGAAATCCATTGTGTATATATTTTGTGTACTTTATTTTAAAAAATTAGTACTTTTAAATAATATATTCAAAATTCAAAGAAGTCGTAAGGTTATATATAGCGAGAAGTCTTCCTCATCCTAGTTTTTTGGCCGTCTAGTTCCTTTCCCCACAGGCAGCCAGTATTGTTAGAATCTTGTGAGTTCTCTCTAAAAATACTTGGCTTATGTAAGCAAGGACAGACCTGTGTAGTCTTCCCCCCCACACACACACTTCCTTTGTTTATAGAAAAGATGGCCTCTATTGGGTAATATTTTGCACCTTGCTTTTTTAATTAATGTTGTATTTTAGAGATCATTCCATATCCATATATAAATAACTTTGTTGTTGTTGTTGTTGTTTTTTTATGGCTTATGTGGTCTTACTGTATAGATGTACCATAATTTAGTCTCCTATTAATAGATACTTCAGTTACTTTTAATATTTTGCTATTAAAAAAAAACAAACTAGAGGGACACTTTTCCCAAGTAAAATCTTTTCTCTGTGAACAATTTGAAAAGGACAAATGTTTAAAGAAGCTGGGGGAAAACATTCTTCAGTCCAGAGACAACCAGTGTTAATGTTCTGCCATATTTATGAATTCAGGTCATAAAAGAGTGCTTTTTTTAATACGTTCTTCATCATTTATAAGCATGAGCATTTAAGTATCCATCAGTGTATACTTAAATTATAATTTTAAATAGATTGTATTATTCTGTTGTACAGTTATCATGATTTTTCTTAATCACTCTTCTAAGACTTAAGTTTTTCAAAAGAATGCTGCTATGAACAATTTTGGTACATCTATAAAATCTAAATCTACATTTCTGGTCATTTCCCTGTATACGTTGCTAGAATTGAAATTTCTGATTCCGGTGAGTGAATAGATGATCTAATTGCCATGGTCAAATGGCTTTGCAGAGAGCTCATGCTGGCGATTGACAAAATTTGCTTAGGGGACAGACAACAAATAGCTTAGGTTTGTGGAACATAAAGTCTCTTGTTACAACTCCTGTCTGCTCTAGCAGCAGAAAGTAACCAGTGATAACTTCATAGGCAGATGGGTGTAGGCAGAAGGCTGTTGTTCATTTGGCCCAAGTTTGCTGACCCTTGGTGAACGTTTAATGCTGGACTCATTTAGACTAGCATTAAATGCCAGCCTTCCCAGAGAACACTTAGCATTTTCTCAGTAATCCATGTATTTTAAATGGTTTCATAGATCTGTCATCCAGATACATTTCCTATTTACAGACAAAGAAACTGTCCTGATTTCACTGACTTGTGTTCTCCTACAGATATGGTTTGGAGTGCCTTTTTCGATACTACAGTTATGGCCTGGAAAAGAAGTTCCGGCTGGACATATTTAAGGACTTTCAGGAGGAAACCGTGAAGGACTACGAAGCAGGTAAGAGTCGGAGTTGGGACTCTGTGAGCCCTGGTCATCTATCTGTCTTCTTGGCCCCTGGGCTTGTCTGTATCACATCACATCCCCTTCTCCTGAGCCTCTCTATTCTTAACTTCTCAGCGGCCAAGCTTCTTTCTACCTCTCTATTTCCCTGCAGGTCAGCTATATGGGCTAGAAAAGTTCTGGGCCTTCTTGAAATATTCCAAAGCCAAAAATTTGGACATTGACCCCAAACTTCAAGAATACCTCGGCAAATTCCGACGTCTCGAAGACTTCCGAGTGGATGTGAGTGGATGTCTCTCATCTTTCCCACCCTGATTGTCTTAGAAGGAAAACTGAACCAGAGATCTGGATACCTGGGTTTTGATCCCAGCTGGGCCACTAGCCCAGGGACCCTTCTTGTCCCTTTTGGGCCTTAAGTTTCTTAAAGAGAAGGTATGAGAAGTGGGCAGTGGAGGCTCATTGGGGGGTTTGTGATCACTCCCCACTCCCTTTCCCATAGTGGATGTGGCTGAACCATTGTAATGCCCCTTCTGTCTTACCTCCATCCCTCTTGGCTGCTGTGCCCTATTTAGAGGTGATCAGGACGAGTACCCTAGGTAAATGTTCTTATTCTTTCTGGGAGAGGTCAGTTCCAGCCCTAAAACTTGATAAAGTATGTCTAGTTCTTCCCTGCTCCTCCCACTTCTTCTTGGCACAGTGACTCAACAGTGACATCCAGTGGTGGTCAAAGTTATGACTACTGGTTCCTCTTCTGTCCTGAGTGTATCAGGGATTCCAGAGATAAGTAAAACTTTTTCCTTCAAAGTGTTTATAGTGTAGTAGGGATATGCCAGTCGTGTTACTCCCTTGAAACCTTTTAGCAAAAGGGCAAATAGAAGTAAGTAATAGTCCTCACATACATTAAAAAATTTGACTTTATTGTGTGTCAGACACTATGCTTTAACCTTTTTAAACCTTTATAAAGTGAAGCAGGCAGGGTTCTTGTTGTCATGCCTATAGCAGTGGATGATCAGGAGCCCATGGCCAGCCAGTGAGATAGTGGCAGTACTGCTTAGGTGTCCTGACGAAAAGTTAGGCCCGTTTTCTTCCATCCTTAAGGACTTCCTCCTTTGGGGGCTGGAGCGGGGGGAGGGTGCAGAGGGTGCATGTGCAGAGAATAGGGAGACCTGTTGGGAGCAGAGCAGAAAGGGCTCAGCTTTGGCTCCCAGAAAGGGGAGAGGTGACCTTGGGGTTACAGGACCTCTGGCAGTGGTGAGGCTAGACTGGATCCCAGTCTGACTCTTAATCAGTGTCCTTTTTAGGGCCATGAGGCAGTCCCCAGGGCCTTCTGAATGGAGGCATGTCAGTGGATTGCATGCCACATTCCATGTACTGTCTCCTGAGCAGCCGCCACTTCCCAGAAGGGGAGCAGAAAGATGTATGGATAAGGCCTGGGCTTCAGTGCTGAATAGGCCTGTTTCAGATTTTGTCTTTACCCATTAAAAGTTCTGGACCCCTTGGCAGCAAATTATTTTTCTGTGCTTCGCTGTCCTCATCTATGAAATTAGATGGTCATGTCTACATCAAAGGGTGGTGTAGACCCCATGAGTAAATGTGCATAAATCAGCACAAGGTTTGGCATCTTGGCGTGGAGATGTGCTTAATAAAACTAGTGACTAGTTTTTAGGGTTAAAAACCTATTTATTATCTACACTGGGAGGTAGGAAGTAGGGGGTTTCTGAATAGCCCTGGCAAGGGCGGGGTTGTGGGTAGTGCTCCCTAATCACTGTGACTCCCGCCTTGTTACAGCCCCCCATGGGTGAGGAGGGCAACCACAAGCGACACCCAGTGGCGGCAGGAGGTGGCAGCGGCGAGGGCAGGAAACGGTGCCCCTCCCAGTCTTCCAGCAGACCCACCAGCCAGCCCCCCACACCACCCACTGGCCAGCCCGTCCGGGAAGATGCCAAATGGACAAGCCAGCACTCGGATGCACAGACTTTGGGAAAGTGAAAAGCCCTTTAGCCCTGGGGTTTTGGGGGGAGAAGGGATGGAGAGGGTAGGTGAGCGTCTGTTGGGGTGCCCAGTCCCAGGAGAGGGGACAGAGAAGGGACAGGCCTGTAGTCATTAAGATGGGCCTTCGTGCTGAGTAGCAATGTGTATACCATTTGGGCTATCAGAGGTACCCCTGGGCAGGAGCCTCCACACACCCCCTTCCCTCTTCTCTTTCCATGACTCTTCTTCACATCCTAGCTTCTTCTAAGGGGGGGAGGGCAAGGGGGGAAATTTTTATATATATATATATATATATATATATCAAGTTTTAAATTATTGATAGTTCGTCTGGATTACCAAAATCACTCTGCAGCCCTGCCCGCGGCTGGTAGGCCGCAACCCTGGTCCCCATCCACAGCTGCCTCCTGCTCCCCCTCAAGCCAACTATGCAGCCCACAAAAAGGCCCTGTGGGCCCCATTGCCCAGCACTGTTTCATAAAAGGCTCTGGCAGCGTCCCTGGGCCCTACAAGCACCAGCCCCTTGATCATCTGGGGCTTGCCATCGCCATGTTCTCTCCCTGCTGTCCCCATTACACCCTTCTGCCATCTTCTGGGAGGAGGAAACCAAAGGATCTAGAAGTGGGGGTGAGGGAAGGTTTCAGCCTCTCTACATCCCCCTCTCCCCATGCCCCTTACTCCAGCCCAGAGAGACGCTGCTCATACCAGAAAAGACTATTGAAAGATGATTTATTTTATTTTTCTCTGACCTTTCCATCCTTGGGGAAATGAAAAGAAAAAAAAAAAAAAAAAAGACAAAATCGACCATAAAAGACCAAAAAAAAACCATCAGAAAACCCCCACCTAATCCACAGAAAGTGATGTCTTTCCCCTACTCTTGGGATTTTTTTTGTTTTGTTCTTGGAAATAGTATTTTTTTAAAAGTTGCCTTATTGTGGAGTGGGAATCTGAAATACCCAAATGCCTGTTTTCCTCCGTGGAGTCAACTTGAAGAGCTCGCACCTTCTCTGGATGTGCCTGGGCTGGATTGGTTAGAATCTGTCTCTTGACTGAGTTGCATGTACAGCACCTCCTGCCTGTAGGCAAGAGAGTTGGGAGTGGCTCAGATGAGAGCCGTGCCCAAATATTCCCGCTGTCGCGTCATTTGAGGCTGACACCCTGTGTCCACACGCTGCTGCCACCGTCGTGTCCTCGCTCTGCTTGCTGTTCCTTTCGCCAGGCTCCGTCCTGCCGTGACGCCCTTCATCCTGCCTTCGGAACCCCAAGGCCAAGTTTGCTTCAGATTGTTGGAGGACAGCACTGGCCTGGATCTGGGGCACACTTGTCCTCAGCCTGACCGTCTTCCCCCACCTCAGAGGGGAAGGGTGAACACTTGGCAGCTGAGGCTTGGAAACATTGCTTGCGTTCCCTCGATCGATCTCTGAGACCTCTAGGAGGCTTTGTCTCTTAAAAGGTGGAGAAGGATGCTGTTCTCCTCCCGTGGGCCGGGTGGGTTTGTCCATCTTGCATCACCCCTCTGCAAGCCATCTCTGCCCACCTTCCAGTTGACCCTGCCTAGGAACCAAGTGATGAGGAGGCTTTGAGGGTATGGGTAATCCTGCCAGTTGGAGAAGCCCCATGGCCGGAAGGTATATGTGGACATAGAGTATGCCTATCTTCACTTCTCCAGCCACTGACTGACTGTCTCGGGCTGTGGATGATTAGTGCAATGGCCGGTCTCCTGGCAGCTGCAGCTAGGGACGGTGACCCATGACTGGCCTTCATAGACTGGACTGGGGGCTGGGCGTGGGCATGATGACACACTCACCCCGAGGTGGTGGTGGTCATGCGCTCTCACTCTCAGCTCTCTTCAACTGCTTCCTCTGTTGGGCCCCAAATTTGGGAGTAGAGGCCAGCATCTCAGGCTGGCAAGGGCTTGTCTTCTGTCTTGGGCACCTCACTGCTGTGCCACCCCGCCCACCCCAGCCTCCACCCTCCCATTATGGGGAAGCCTATCTCCATCCCTCTGAGCTGGTTGCTTAGAAGGCCAAGATGAGTGTCTGCTCTGTGCTCTGACAGTGGAGTCTGGGCCTCTCCCTTCCCAGCCCGGTGCCTGCCCCATGATGTACCACACACCGGACACCTGGACCCCCTCCTTCCCTTAATTGCCCCTTTTCCTTCGGGTTGCTCGGCCCTGTACTGCTTCCAGCACCATAGTAACCTCAGTGTGTGTTCTCTGCTGGGTTTGGGGTCACAAGGAAGCCTTGAGAGTGTGGGCTGTTGTCTAGAGTTTACTCCCAGGCCAGGGGCCTGCCATCCTCTCCCTGACCCTCCCCACAGACACCCCAGAAAGAAGAAGCCCCTTTGGGGTAGGGAGGTGAGGACTTCATCTCAATACAGGCTGGGGAGGAGGGGGGGGGGTGCTTTTTTTCTTCCTTTTTTTTTTGTGTGACATGTTTGGAGTTAATGTTGCAAAGAGTAGTTTACATCTTCACTTTCTGAAGACACTTGAATTTAGGACCGATGTATCTGTGACAAGCATGCAAGAAGTGGCAAAGGACATCAGGGCTTGCCACTTCACACCCACCATCCTCCATGGGGATCCAAGATCTGAGACAGAAGCGACAGCCTGCCCCAATCCTTCCATTCATCCGGTACCTTTCCAAGATGGGTCCACGCCAACATGACCTTTGGGCCTCAGACATCAGAAGGTCTGTGTACCTCAGCTCTGCTCAGGGGCAGGTTTCTCCCACTGTCTCCTGAACCTGGGAGGAAAAGCACTCTAGGTAGTGCCTGACGCTGCCGCAGCCTGGACCCCTTGGGCTCAGAGCCCAGCGAGGAGCCCCCATGTCAAAGTTGTTATGTTTTTGTTCTGTTCTATTGTAGTTCTTTCCCCTTTCCTGGTGATTGATTTTACAAAAGAAAGCTGCTCAGAAAGCCCTGGCAGTGGGAGGAGGGGCAAAGAAGACAACTAATTAGGGAGGGTGGGCTGGTTTTTTGCCAAAAGCCTGGGTAGAGTGGTCTGGATCACCCTCCCGAATGGGACCCCCCAAGTATCTCGTGTGTGAGGGTCCCAGGATTTGTCCCAGCCCCACCCTCTCCTTCAGCCACATTGATGGCAGAGGCAGAGAAGATCAGAACATGCAGCCCATTCTGACTGGAGAGGAAAACTTGTCATCTGGCTTTGCGGAGAAGGTTCCACCTTATGCTCATAGTACATTATCTTTACCATGTGCTAGGATATCACATTTACAAGGAAAAAAATGTAAAATACTTGAATGAGCTTGTATTATAACATTAATATTATTGAGAGTATCTGCTTTTCAGGCTGAAGTGATTCATTCATTATTCTAGTCCTGCTTTAGTCGTTTGTAATTTGTGGTAATTATGCTTTTCTTTTTAATACAAAAAAAATGTATAAAAATAAAAACTTGAAAAGGCAAAAAAAAGCAGCCTGGCTGGTCTCCCATGAAGGGGTACGGCTATTGGGTGTGTTGGGTGGAGCCTGGTTCACGTTCTGACCTCAAATCCGTGGGAACCTGCCCTCACATGAGCACATGGAACCTCTCCAGGGCCCTTTCCTGACAGTGTCTGAGGCTCCTGGCGCGCTCAGGTCCTTCCTCAGGGGTCTGCAGAACTGTGTGTCTTGAGCTCCTGTCTCTGCCTTGTGTCTGAGGGCGGGGGAGCTACAGCCAGTGCCATAGACAAGAGTACTCCCCAGGCCAGTAGCTGGAATTCCAGGATTTCGTGCACTGGCTGTGGCTTGGTGTTGTATCAGGACACAGCCAGGAACATAGAAGCTGCTGTGGTTCCTTGCTGAGCACACTTCCCTATGGGCTGGAGAGGAGGAGCAGCGCTCTGGCCCGACGGAATCCAGAGCAGCCCCGGATACGCCTGGGAAGGAAGGACGAGCATCCCCACCAGGACTGGCCTCCAGGCTGCTGATGGCTTTTGTCTGACCCATGAGGCCGGGCACCAGCAGTAGTGACCGAATGCCAGTCTGGCTGTAGTGTGTACTGACGAAACTAAAACTGGGCCTTATTCACTAGCTGTTAAGTGTCCTGGGCCTGGCACGTCAGCATCCCTTCACAAATGGTTTTCCAGATAGCTCGCCTTGTGTCGGGAGAGCAGGGACTTTAACACCACCGATGGCCTGCAGGGGGCAGAGGTGAGTCCAGGAGACACCAGCCAGGGCTTCTGCAGGCCTCTCTGGAAGAGGGACCGCACTTCTGTTGCCTGCTGGGAACACTGAACGAGGCTGGGGGGCTGGGAGGGCGGGGTGTTCCTTGTGCTGCTGTGACTCCCACAGGCCACGAGGTCATGATGCCAGAACAACTCAGAAGTATCCACTGTAGGTCAAAGGAGACCAGTTTATTTCTCATGCTTTCTGCTTTCACATTTTCTGGTGGGAAGGTTGAGACTTCAGCCTTTGCTGGAACCTATTTGGTAACCGGTCTGAGGGCCAGCCCAACCACCTGCCCAAGAAACAGGGTGAGACCTGAGGCCCTTCATCCCTCTGCAGCCTGACACTACCTTCAGGCTACAGACCTGAAAGGGAGGAAGACCTCCATTCTTCCTTTTTCTACACGCTCCTCACTCTGGACCCTTGCTAAGTTCACTGAAAATGGGCTGCTCTCCAGTTGTCTATTTGTAGGACAGATTGTGGGTGTGGGCCAGCAGCCATGAGCACGCACAGCACTAATGCTCCAGAAGCTATATACCACCAGCTAAAGGTGCCCGGTCCCAGGGAGGAGTTGGGGGTCGCCACAGGGGGTGGCGGCCTGGTAAGTTGGTTGGCCTCCCGGGCAGGTCCTCTGGGTCTGGCTCATAGGAAGAGGTCCTCTTTGATAGTCCTGCCTGGAGACGAGGCCTTCTCAGACATGGAAGTATTTCATAAAACTACAGCAGGTGGTTATTCTAGAGAGAGGAGAACTGAAAGTTCAGGAAAATACTGGGCCTTGGGAACTAATAATGGTGTCCTTTCAAGTAGGAGTGGTCTTCACCTTGATCTTGGGAGCCACGGGGTTCTGGGCAATGTTGGGGACTGCCCTGGGAACCCAGGGTAGGGGTGGCTTCCACCTGGGCAGCTCTGTGGTTTCGTTGTAGACAGGTCTCATCAGAAAAGACATTGCTGCTAAAATTATCCCGTGAAAAGGGTGCTGAAACAACTGGTTCATCATTTGGGTGGAAATGAGGATTTTATCCACTGTTCAGATGTGTATTTGCTACCTTATTGGAAGAGAGTGCTGGCCCTTTTGGTCCTTTACACGGGGGATACTAGGGTACCTCAGTTGGGTGTCCTCCAAGGTCAGCACTCTGACCCATCCTTCTGCGGTGACAAGGGCCCCAGCTGAGCAGGGCCTCAGGCTTTGGCCTTTGAGTCTGTGAGTGGCTGAGGGTGTTAGGGTAACCTCTGCGCCTCTATATTTCAGTTATCCTGGAAGAAGCTACTGTGACTTATTTTTCTCTTCAGAGGAGGCTGATGTCCAGTTGCAGTGGGCTAAGTTGAATGGGGCATTTGTGTGTGTATGTGTGTAATGGGAACTTGATCCCAGAACTGCGGCCAGGGTGTCCTAACCCTGACCTGAGTAGGGTACGAGAGAGGCTTTAGGGGACAGGAAGGGACAAAGCAGCATCTGGTTCCCTCATCCCCTGGTGCCAGGAGCAAGGATGGCTGCAGGCACGCAGCTCCCTGCCACCTTGTCATTCTGTGTCCTGCCAGGGCCACCAAGGGATCATTTGGGGTGCCTGTCCCCTTCCATTGGAGAGGACCAGTGGGCTCCCTAGGAACCCTCTCTCCAGTAGCTTCTTCCCTCTGGCTGGTCTGCATTCCGGGAAGATGTATTTTTTCCTTCTTTCTGTGAATGCTTGGACCCATTGTGGATAACAGGAGCAGTTGGGGGAGCCCTAGTCTCTGTGGCTCTGCT